>NW_027363304.1:600000-1137854 GCF_046119375.1 Phyllobates terribilis | reverse complement strand
TGAATATTGTAAATGCACAAACAGTAATTTCTCCGCATTGCAAGGTGCAATTCTGAAATTTTTTGCTTTTTCCTGCTCCTCTTAGCATGATAAAGAAGATTCAAAGAGAGTGAGATGCCAGCTCCTTTCATTCAGTCAGTAGCTTCAATCATTTCTGGAAGTTTTTCAATGGCAAAAATCAATGAATATTGTAAATGCACAAACAGTAATTTCTCCGCATTGCAAGGTGCAATTCTGAAATTTTTTGCTTTTTCCTGCTCCTCTTAGCATGATAAAGAAGATTCAAAGAGAGTGAGATGCCAGCTCCTTTCATTCAGTCAGTAGCTTCAATCATTTCTGGACGTTTTTCAATGGCAAAAATCAATGAATATTGTAAATGCACAAACAGTAATTTCTCCGCATTGCAAGGTGCAATTCTGAAATTTTTTGCTTTTTCCTGCTCCTCTTAGCATGATAAAGAAGATTCAAAGAGAGTGAGATGCCAGCTCCTTTCATTCAGTCAGTAGCTTCAATCATTTCTGGACGTTTTTCAATGGCAAAAATCAGTGAATATTGTAAATGCACAAACAGTAATTTCTCCGCATTGCAAGGTGCAATTCTGAAATTTTTTGCTTTTTCCTGCTCCTCTTAGCATGATAAAGAAGATTCAAAGAGAGTGAGATGCCAGCTCCTTTCATTCAGTCAGTAGCTTCAAACATTTCTGGTATATGAATAACATGAAGTTTTTCAATGGCAAAAATCAATGAATATTGTAAATGCACAAACAGTAATTTCTCCGCATTGCAAGGTGCAATTCTGAAATTTTTTGCTTTTTCCTGCTCCTCTTAGCATGATAAAGAAGATTCAAAGAGAGTGAGATGCCAGCTCCTTTCATTCAGTCAGTAGCTTCAATCATTTCTGGACGTTTTTCAATGGCAAAAATCAATGAATATTGTAAATGCACAAACAGTAATTTCTCCGCATTGCAAGGTGCAATTCTGAAATTTTTTGCTTTTTCCTGCTCCTCTTAGCATGATAAAGAAGATTCAAAGAGAGCGAGATGCCAGCTCCTTTCATTCAGTCAGTAGCTTCAATCATTTCTGGAAGGTTTTCAATGGCAAAAATCAATGAATATTGTAAATGCACAAACAGTAATTTCTCCGCATTGCAAGGTGCAATTCTGAAATTTTTTGCTTTTTCCTGCTCCTCTTAGCATGATAAATAAGATTCATAGAGAGTGAGATGCCAGCTCCTTTCATTCAGTCAGTAGCTTCAATCATTTCTGGACGTTTTTCAATGGCAAAAATCAATGAATATTGTAAATGCACAAACAGTAATTTCTCCGCATTGCAAGGTGCAATTCTGAAATTTTTTGCTTTTTCCTGCTCCTCTTAGCATGATAAAGAAGATTCAAAGAGAGTGAGATGCCAGCTCCTTTCATTCAGTCAGTAGCTTCAAACATTTCTGGTATATGAATAACATGATGTTTTTCAATGGCAAAAATCAATGAATATTGTAAATGCACAAACAGTAATTTCTCCGCATTGCAAGGTGCAATTCTGAAATTTTTTGCTTTTTCCTGCTCCTCTTAGCATGATAAAGAAGATTCAAAGAGAGTGAGATGCCAGCTCCTTTCATTCAGTCAGTAGCTTCAATCATTTCTGGACGTTTTTCAATGGCAAAAATCAATGAATATTGTAAATGCACAAACAGTAATTTCTCCGCATTGCAAGGTGCAATTCTGAAATTTTTTGCTTTTTCCTGCTCCTCTTAGCATGATAAAGAAGATTCAAAGAGAGTGAGATGCCAGCTCCTTTCATTCAGTCAGTAGCTTCAATCATTTCTGGACGTTTTTCAATGGCAAAAATCAGTGAATATTGTAAATGCACAAACAGTAATTTCTCCGCATTGCAAGGTGCAATTCTGAAATTTTTTGCTTTTTCCTGCTCCTCTTAGCATGATAAAGAAGATTCAAAGAGAGTGAGATGCCAGCTCCTTTCATTCAGTCAGTAGCTTCAAACATTTCTGGTATATGAATAACATGATGTTTTTCAATGGCAAAAATCAATGAATATTGTAAATGCACAAACAGTAATTTCTCCGCATTGCAAGGTGCAATTCTGAAATTTTTTGCTTTTTCCTGCTCCTCTTAGCATGATAAAGAAGATTCAAAGAGAGTGAGATGCCAGCTCCTTTCATTCAGTCAGTAGCTTCAATCATTTCTGGACGTTTTTCAATGGCAAAAATCAATGAATATTGTAAATGCACAAACAGTAATTTCTCCGCATTGCAAGGTGCAATTCTGAAATTTTTTGCTTTTTCCTGCTCCTCTTAGCATGATAAAGAAGATTCAAAGAGAGTGAGATGCCAGCTCCTTTCATTCAGTCAGTAGCTTCAAACATTTCTGGTATATGAATAACATGATGTTTTTCAATGGCAAAAATCAATGAATATTGTAAATGCACAAACAGTAATTTCTCCGCATTGCAAGGTGCAATTCTGAAATTTTTTGCTTTTTCCTGCTCCTCTTAGCATGATAAAGAAGATTCAAAGAGAGTGAGATGCCAGCTCCTTTCATTCAGTCAGTAGCTTCAATCATTTCTGGACGTTTTTCAATGGCAAAAATCAATGAATATTGTAAATGCACAAACAGTAATTTCTCCGCATTGCAAGGTGCAATTCTGAATTTTTTTGCTTTTTCCTGCTCCTCTTAGCATGATAAAGAAGATTCAAAGAGAGTGAGATGCCAGCTCCTTTCATTCAGTCAGTAGCTTCAATCATTTCTGGAAGTTTTTCAATGGCAAAAATCAATGAATATTGTAAATGCACAAACAGTAATTTCTCCGCATTGCAAGGTGCAATTCTGAAATTTTTTGCTTTTTCCTGCTCCTCTTAGCATGATAAAGAAGATTCAAAGAGAGTGAGATGCCAGCTCCTTTCATTCAGTCAGTAGCTTCAATCATTTCTGGACGTTTTTCAATGGCAAAAATCAATGAATATTGTAAATGCACAAACAGTAATTTCTCCGCATTGCAAGGTGCAATTCTGAAATTTTTTGCTTTTTCCTGCTCCTCTTAGCATGATAAAGAAGATTCAAAGAGAGTGAGATGCCAGCTCCTTTCATTCAGTCAGTAGCTTCAATCATTTCTGGACGTTTTTCAATGGCAAAAATCAGTGAATATTGTAAATGCACAAACAGTAATTTCTCCGCATTGCAAGGTGCAATTCTGAAATTTTTTGCTTTTTCCTGCTCCTCTTAGCATGATAAAGAAGATTCAAAGAGAGTGAGATGCCAGCTCCTTTCATTCAGTCAGTAGCTTCAAACATTTCTGGTATATGAATAACATGATGTTTTTCAATGGCAAAAATCAATGAATATTGTAAATGCACAAACAGTAATTTCTCCGCATTGCAAGGTGCAATTCTGAAATTTTTTGCTTTTTCCTGCTCCTCTTAGCATGATAAAGAAGATTCAAAGAGAGTGAGATGCCAGCTCCTTTCATTCAGTCAGTAGCTTCAATCATTTCTGGACGTTTTTCAATGGCAAAAATCAATGAATATTGTAAATGCACAAACAGTAATTTCTCCGCATTGCAAGGTGCAATTCTGAAATTTTTTGCTTTTTCCTGCTCCTCTTAGCATGATAAAGAAGATTCAAAGAGAGTGAGATGCCAGCTCCTTTCATTCAGTCAGTAGCTTCAATCATTTCTGGACGTTTTTCAATGGCAAAAATCAGTGAATATTGTAAATGCACAAACAGTAATTTCTCCGCATTGCAAGGTGCAATTCTGAAATTTTTTGCTTTTTCCTGCTCCTCTTAGCATGATAAAGAAGATTCAAAGAGAGTGAGATGCCAGCTCCTTTCATTCAGTCAGTAGCTTCAAACATTTCTGGTATATGAATAACATGATGTTTTTCAATGGCAAAAATCAATGAATATTGTAAATGCACAAACAGTAATTTCTCCGCATTGCAAGGTGCAATTCTGAAATTTTTTGCTTTTTCCTGCTCCTCTTAGCATGATAAAGAAGATTCAAAGAGAGTGAGATGCCAGCTCCTTTCATTCAGTCAGTAGCTTCAATCATTTCTGGACGTTTTTCAATGGCAAAAATCAGTGAATATTGTAAATGCACAAACAGTAATTTCTCCGCATTGCAAGGTGCAATTCTGAAATTTTTTGCTTTTTCCTGCTCCTCTTAGCATGATAAAGAAGATTCAAAGAGAGTGAGATGCCAGCTCCTTTCATTCAGTCAGTAGCTTCAAACATTTCTGGTATATGAATAACATGATGTTTTTCAATGGCAAAAATCAATGAATATTGTAAATGCACAAACAGTAATTTCTCCGCATTGCAAGGTGCAATTCTGAAATTTTTTGCTTTTTCCTGCTCCTCTTAGCATGATAAAGAAGATTCAAAGAGAGTGAGATGCCAGCTCCTTTCATTCAGTCAGTAGCTTCAATCATTTCTGGACGTTTTTCAATGGCAAAAATCAATGAATATTGTAAATGCACAAACAGTAATTTCTCCGCATTGCAAGGTGCAATTCTGAAATTTTTTGCTTTTTCCTGCTCCTCTTAGCATCATAAAGAAGATTCAAAGAGAGTGAGATGCCAGCTCCTTTCATTCAGTCAGTAGCTTCAAACATTTCTGGTATATGAATAACATGATGTTTTTCAATGGCAAAAATCAATGAATATTGTAAATGCACAAACAGTAATTTCTCCGCATTGCAAGGTGCAATTCTGAAATTTTTTGCTTTTTCCTGCTCCTCTTAGCATGATAAAGAAGATTCAAAGAGAGTGAGATGCCAGCTCCTTTCATTCAGTCAGTAGCTTCAATCATTTCTGGACGTTTTTCAATGGCAAAAATCAATGAATATTGTAAATGCACAAACAGTAATTTCTCCGCATTGCAAGGTGCAATTCTGAATTTTTTTGCTTTTTCCTGCTCCTCTTAGCATGATAAAGAAGATTCAAAGAGAGTGAGATGCCAGCTCCTTTCATTCAGTCAGTAGCTTCAATCATTTCTGGAAGTTTTTCAATGGCAAAAATCAATGAATATTGTAAATGCACAAACAGTAATTTCTCCGCATTGCAAGGTGCAATTCTGAAATTTTTTGCTTTTTCCTGCTCCTCTTAGCATGATAAAGAAGATTCAAAGAGAGTGAGATGCCAGCTCCTTTCATTCAGTCAGTAGCTTCAATCATTTCTGGACGTTTTTCAATGGCAAAAATCAATGAATATTGTAAATGCACAAACAGTAATTTCTCCGCATTGCAAGGTGCAATTCTGAAATTTTTTGCTTTTTCCTGCTCCTCTTAGCATGATAAAGAAGATTCAAAGAGAGTGAGATGCCAGCTCCTTTCATTCAGTCAGTAGCTTCAATCATTTCTGGACGTTTTTCAATGGCAAAAATCAGTGAATATTGTAAATGCACAAACAGTAATTTCTCCGCATTGCAAGGTGCAATTCTGAAATTTTTTGCTTTTTCCTGCTCCTCTTAGCATGATAAAGAAGATTCAAAGAGAGTGAGATGCCAGCTCCTTTCATTCAGTCAGTAGCTTCAAACATTTCTGGTATATGAATAACATGATGTTTTTCAATGGCAAAAATCAATGAATATTGTAAATGCACAAACAGTAATTTCTCCGCATTGCAAGGTGCAATTCTGAAATTTTTTGCTTTTTCCTGCTCCTCTTAGCATGATAAAGAAGATTCAAAGAGAGTGAGATGCCAGCTCCTTTCATTCAGTCAGTAGCTTCAATCATTTCTGGACGTTTTTCAATGGCAAAAATCAATGAATATTGTAAATGCACAAACAGTAATTTCTCCGCATTGCAAGGTGCAATTCTGAAATTTTTTGCTTTTTCCTGCTCCTCTTAGCATGATAAAGAAGATTCAAAGAGAGTGAGATGCCAGCTCCTTTCATTCAGTCAGTAGCTTCAATCATTTCTGGACGTTTTTCAATGGCAAAAATCAGTGAATATTGTAAATGCACAAACAGTAATTTCTCCGCATTGCAAGGTGCAATTCTGAAATTTTTTGCTTTTTCCTGCTCCTCTTAGCATGATAAAGAAGATTCAAAGAGAGTGAGATGCCAGCTCCTTTCATTCAGTCAGTAGCTTCAAACATTTCTGGTATATGAATAACATGATGTTTTTCAATGGCAAAAATCAATGAATATTGTAAATGCACAAACAGTAATTTCTCCGCATTGCAAGGTGCAATTCTGAAATTTTTTGCTTTTTCCTGCTCCTCTTAGCATGATAAAGAAGATTCAAAGAGAGTGAGATGCCAGCTCCTTTCATTCAGTCAGTAGCTTCAATCATTTCTGGACATTTTTCAATGGCAAAAATCAATGAATATTGTAAATGCACAAACAGTAATTTCTCCGCATTGCAAGGTGCAATTCTGAAATTTTTTGCTTTTTCCTGCTCCTCTTAGCATGATAAAGAAGATTCAAAGAGAGTGAGATGCCAGCTCCTTTCATTCAGTTAGTAGCTTCAAACATTTCTGGTATATGAATAACATGATGTTTTTCAATGGCAAAAATCAATGAATATTGTAAATGCACAAACAGTAATTTCTCCGCATTGCAAGGTGCAATTCTGAAATTTTTTGCTTTTTCCTGCTCCTCTTAGCATGATAAAGAAGATTCAAAGAGAGTGAGATGCCAGCTCCTTTCATTCAGTCAGTAGCTTCAATCATTTCTGGACGTTTTTCAATGGCAAAAATCAATGAATATTGTAAATGCACAAACAGTAATTTCTCCGCATTGCAAGGTGCAATTCTGAAATTTTTTGCTTTTTCCTGCTCCTCTTAGCATGATAAAGAAGATTCAAAGAGAGTGAGATGCCAGCTCCTTTCATTCAGTCAGTAGCTTCAATCATTTCTGGAAGTTTTTCAATGGCAAAAATCAATGAATATTGTAAATGCACAAACAGTAATTTCTCCGCATTGCAAGGTGCAATTCTGAAATTTTTTGCTTTTTCCTGCTCCTCTTAGCATGATAAAGAAGATTCAAAGAGAGTGAGATGCCAGCTCCTTTCATTCAGTCAGTAGCTTCAATCATTTCTGGACGTTTTTCAATGGCAAAAATCAATGAATATTGTAAATGCACAAACAGTAATTTCTCCGCATTGCAAGGTGCAATTCTGAAATTTTTTGCTTTTTCCTGCTCCTCTTAGCATGATAAAGAAGATTCAAAGAGAGTGAGATGCCAGCTCCTTTCATTCAGTCAGTAGCTTCAATCATTTCTGGACGTTTTTCAATGGCAAAAATCAGTGAATATTGTAAATGCACAAACAGTAATTTCTCCGCATTGCAAGGTGCAATTCTGAAATTTTTTGCTTTTTCCTGCTCCTCTTAGCATGATAAAGAAGATTCAAAGAGAGTGAGATGCCAGCTCCTTTCATTCAGTCAGTAGCTTCAAACATTTCTGGTATATGAATAACATGATGTTTTTCAATGGCAAAAATCAATGAATATTGTAAATGCACAAACAGTAATTTCTCCGCATTGCAAGGTGCAATTCTGAAATTTTTTGCTTTTTCCTGCTCCTCTTAGCTTGATAAAGAAGATTCAAAGAGAGTGAGATGCCAGCTCCTTTCATTCAGTCAGTAGCTTCAATCATTTCTGGACGTTTTTCAATGGCAAAAATCAATGAATATTGTAAATGCACAAACAGTAATTTCTCCGCATTGCAAGGTGCAATTCTGAAAATTTTTGCTTTTTCCTGCTCCTCTTAGCATGATAAAGAAGATTCAAAGAGAGTGAGATGCCAGCTCCTTTCATTCAGTCAGTAGCTTCAAACATTTCTGGTATATGAATAACATGATGTTTTTCAATGGCAAAAATCAATGAATATTGTAAATGCACAAACAGTAATTTCTCCGCATTGCAAGGTGCAATTCTGAAATTTTTTGCTTTTTCCTGCTCCTCTTAGCATGATAAAGAAGATTCAAAGAGAGTGAGATGCCAGCTCCTTTCATTCAGTCAGTAGCTTCAATCATTTCTGGACGTTTTTCAATGGCAAAAATCAATGAATATTGTAAATGCACAAACAGTAATTTCTCCGCATTGCAAGGTGCAATTCTGAAATTTTTTGCTTTTTCCTGCTCCTCTTAGCATGATAAAGAAGATTCAAAGAGAGTGAGATGCCAGCTCCTTTCATTCAGTCAGTAGCTTCAATCATTTCTGGACGTTTTTCAATGGCAAAAATCAGTGAATATTGTAAATGCACAAACAGTAATTTCTCCGCATTGCAAGGTGCAATTCTGAAATTTTTTGCTTTTTCCTGCTCCTCTTAGCATGATAAAGAAGATTCAAAGAGAGTGAGATGCCAGCTCCTTTCATTCAGTCAGTAGCTTCAAACATTTCTGGTATATGAATAACATGATGTTTTTCAATGGCAAAAATCAATGAATATTGTAAATGCACAAACAGTAATTTCTCCGCATTGCAAGGTGCAATTCTGAAATTTTTTGCTTTTTCCTGCTCCTCTTAGCATGATAAAGAAGATTCAAAGAGAGTGAGATGCCAGCTCCTTTCATTCAGTCAGTAGCTTCAATCATTTCTGGACGTTTTTCAATGGCAAAAATCAATGAATATTGTAAATGCACAAACAGTAATTTCTCCGCATTGCAAGGTGCAATTCTGAAAGTTTTTGCTTTTTCCTGCTCCTCTTAGCATGATAAAGAAGATTCAAAGAGAGTGAGATGCCAGCTCCTTTCATTCAGTCAGTAGCTTCAAACATTTCTGGTATATGAATAACATGATGTTTTTCAATGGCAAAAATCAATGAATATTGTAAATGCACAAACAGTAATTTCTCCGCATTGCAAGGTGCAATTCTGAAATTTTTTGCTTTTTCCTGCTCCTCTTAGCATGATAAAGAAGATTCAAAGAGAGTGAGATGCCAGCTCCTTTCATTCAGTCAGTAGCTTCAATCATTTCTGGACGTTTTTCAATGGCAAAAATCAATGAATATTGTAAATGCACAAACAGTAATTTCTCCGCATTGCAAGGTGCAATTCTGAAATTTTTTGCTTTTTCCTGCTCCTCTTAGCATGATAAAGAAGATTCAAAGAGAGTGAGATGCCAGCTCCTTTCATTCAGTCAGTAGCTTCAATCATTTCTGCACGTTTTTCAATGGCAAAAATCAATGAATATTGTAAATGCACAAACAGTAATTTCTCCGCATTGCAAGGTGCAATTCTGAAATTTTTTGCTTTTTCCTGCTCCTCTTAGCATGATAAAGAAGATTCAAAGAGAGTGAGATGCCAGCTCCTTTCATTCAGTCAGTAGCTTCAATCATTTCTGGACGTTTTTCAATGGCAAAAATCAGTGAATATTGTAAATGCACAAACAGTAATTTCTCCGCATTGCAAGGTGCAATTCTGAAATTTTTTGCTTTTTCCTGCTCCTCTTAGCATGATAAAGAAGATTCAAAGAGAGTGAGATGCCAGCTCCTTTCATTCAGTCAGTAGCTTCAAACATTTCTGGTATATGAATAACATGATGTTTTTCAATGGCAAAAATCAATGAATATTGTAAATGCACAAACAGTAATTTCTCCGCATTGCAAGGTGCAATTCTGAAATTTTTTGCTTTTTCCTGCTCCTCTTAGCATGATAAAGAAGATTCAAAGAGAGTGAGATGCCAGCTCCTTTCATTCAGTCAGTAGCTTCAATCATTTCTGGACGTTTTTCAATGGCAAAAATCAATGAATATTGTAAATGCACAAACAGTAATTTCTCCGCATTGCAAGGTGCAATTCTGAAATTTTTTGCTTTTTCCTGCTCCTCTTAGCATGATAAAGAAGATTCAAAGAGAGTGAGATGCCAGCTCCTTTCATTCAGTCAGTAGCTTCAAACATTTCTGGTATATGAAAAACATGATGTTTTTCAATGGCAAAAATCAATGAATATTGTAAATGCACAAACAGTAATTTCTCCGCATTGCAAGGTGCAATTCTGAAATTTTTTGCTTTTTCCTGCTCCTCTTAGCATGATAAAGAAGATTCAAAGAGAGTGAGATGCCAGCTCCTTTCGTTCAGTCAGTAGCTTCAATCATTTCTGGACGTTTTTCAATGGCAAAAATCATTGAATATTGTAAATGCACAAACAGTAATTTCTCCGCATTGCAAGGTGCAATTCTGAAATTTTTTGCTTTTTCCTGCTCCTCTTAGCATGATAAAGAAGATTCAAAGAGAGTGAGATGCCAGCTCCTTTCATTCAGTCAGTAGCTTCAAACATTTCTGGTATATGAATAACATGATGTTTTTCAATGGCAAAAATCAATGAATATTGTAAATGCACAAACAGTAATTTCTCCGCATTGCAAGGTGCAATTCTGAAATTTTTTGCTTTTTCCTGCTCCTCTTAGCATGATAAAGAAGATTCAAAGAGAGTGAGATGCCAGCTCCTTTCATTCAGTCAGTAGCTTCAATCATTTCTGGACGTTTTTCAATGGCAAAAATCAATGAATATTGTAAATGCACAAACAGTAATTTCTCCGCATTGCAAGGTGCAATTCTGAAAATTTTTGCTTTTTCCTGCTCCTCTTAGCATGATAAAGAAGATTCAAAGAGAGTGAGATGCCAGCTCCTTTCATTCAGTCAGTAGCTTCAAACATTTCTGGTATATGAATAACATGATGTTTTTCAATGGCAAAAATCAATGAATATTGTAAATGCACAAACAGTAATTTCTCCGCATTGCAAGGTGCAATTCTGAAATTTTTTGCTTTTTCCTGCTCCTCTTAGCATGATAAAGAAGATTCAAAGAGAGTGAGATGCCAGCTCCTTTCATTCAGTCAGTAGCTTCAATCATTTCTGGACGTTTTTCAATGGCAAAAATCAATGAATATTGTAAATGCACAAACAGTAATTTCTCCGCATTGCAAGGTGCAATTCTGAAATTTTTTGCTTTTTCCTGCTCCTCTTAGCATGATAAAGAAGATTCAAAGAGAGTGAGATGCCAGCTCCTTTCATTCAGTCAGTAGCTTCAAACATTTCTGGTATATGAAAAACATGATGTTTTTCAATGGCAAAAATCAATGAATATTGTAAATGCACAAACAGTAATTTCTCCGCATTGCAAGGTGCAATTCTGAAATTTTTTGCTTTTTCCTGCTCCTCTTAGCATGATAAACAAGATTCAAAGAGAGTGAGATAACAGCTCCTTTCATTCAGTCAGTAGCTTCAATCATTTCTGGACGTTTTTCAATGGCAAAAATCAATGAATATTGTAAATGCACAAACAGTAATTTCTCCGCATTGCAAGGTGCAATTCTGAAATTTTTTGCTTTTTCCTGCTCCTCTTAGCATGATAAAGAAGATTCAAAGAGAGTGAGATGCCAGCTCCTTTCATTCAGTCAGTAGCTTCAATCATTTCTGGACGTTTTTCAATTGCAAAAATCAATGAATATTGTAAATGCACAAACAGTAATTTCACCGCATTGCAAGGTGCAATTCTGAAATTTTTTGCTTTTTCCTGCTCATCTTAGCATGATAAAGAAGATTCAAAGAGAGTGAGATGCCAGCTACTTTCATTCAGTCAGTAGCTTCAATCATTTCTGGTATATGAATAACATGATGTTTTTCAATGGCAAAAATCAATGAATATTGTAAATGCACAAACAGTAATTTCTCCGCATTGCAAGGTGCAATTCTGAAATTTTTTGCTTCATCCTGCTCCTCTTAGCATGATAAAGAAGATTCAAAGAGAGTGAGATGCCAGCTCCTTTCATTCAGTCAGTAGCTTCAATCATTTCTGGAAGTTTTTCAATGGCAAAAATCAATGAATATTGTAAATGCACAAACAGTAATTTCTCCGCATTGCAAGGTGCAATTCTGAAATTTTTTGCTTTTTCCTGCTCCTCTTAGCATGATAAAGAAGATTCAAAG
The DNA here is from genome assembly GCF_046119375.1 of Phyllobates terribilis. NCBI lineage: Eukaryota > Metazoa > Chordata > Amphibia > Anura > Dendrobatidae > Phyllobates > Phyllobates terribilis. The sequence goes on along the minus strand of NW_027363304.1, from coordinate 1,125,967 downwards.
AGAGTGAGATGCCAGCTCCTTTCATTCAGTCAGTAGCTTCAATCATTTCTGGACGTTTTTCAATGGCAAAAATCAGTGAATATTGTAAATGCACAAACAGTAATTTCTCCGCATTGCAAGGTGCAATTCTGAAAATTTTTGCTTTTTCCTGCTCCTCTTAGCATGATAAAGAAGATTCAAAGAGAGTGAGATGCCAGCTCCTTTCATTCAGTCAGTAGCTTCAAACATTTCTGGTATATGAATAACATGATGTTTTTCAATGGCAAAAATCAATGAATATTGTAAATGCACAAACAGTAATTTCTCCGCATTGCAAGGTGCAATTCTGAAATTTTTTGCTTTTTCCTGCTCCTCTTAGCATGATAAAGAAGATTCAAAGAGAGTGAGATGCCAGCTCCTTTCGTTCAGTCAGTAGCTTCAATCATTTCTGGACGTTTTTCAATGGCAAAAATCATTGAATATTGTAAATGCACAAACAGTAATTTCTCCGCATTGCAAGGTGCAATTCTGAAATTTTTTGCTTTTTCCTGCTCCTCTTAGCATGATAAAGAAGATTCAAAGAGAGTGAGATGCCAGCTCCTTTCATTCAGTCAGTAGCTTCAAACATTTCTGGTATATGAATAACATGATGTTTTTCAATGGCAAAAATCAATGAATATTGTAAATGCACAAACAGTAATTTCTCCGCATTGCAAGGTGCAATTCTGAAATTTTTTGCTTTTTCCTGCTCCTCTTAGCATGATAAAGAAGATTCAAAGAGAGTGAGATGCCAGCTCCTTTCATTCAGTCAGTAGCTTCAATCATTTCTGGACGTTTTTCAATGGCAAAAATCAATGAATATTGTAAATGCACAAACAGTAATTTCTCCGCATTGCAAGGTGCAATTCTGAAAATTTTTGCTTTTTCCTGCTCCTCTTAGCATGATAAAGAAGATTCAAAGAGAGTGAGATGCCAGCTCCTTTCATTCAGTCAGTAGCTTCAAACATTTCTGGTATATGAATAACATGATGTTTTTCAATGGCAAAAATCAATGAATATTGTAAATGCACAAACAGTAATTTCTCCGCATTGCAAGGTGCAATTCTGAAATTTTTTGCTTTTTCCTGCTCCTCTTAGCATGATAAAGAAGATTCAAAGAGAGTGAGATGCCAGCTCCTTTCATTCAGTCAGTAGCTTCAATCATTTCTGGACGTTTTTCAATGGCAAAAATCAATGAATATTGTAAATGCACAAACAGTAATTTCTCCGCATTGCAAGGTGCAATTCTGAAATTTTTTGCTTTTTCCTGCTCCTCTTAGCATGATAAAGAAGATTCAAAGAGAGTGAGATGCCAGCTCCTTTCATTCAGTCAGTAGCTTCAAACATTTCTGGTATATGAAAAACATGATGTTTTTCAATGGCAAAAATCAATGAATATTGTAAATGCACAAACAGTAATTTCTCCGCATTGCAAGGTGCAATTCTGAAATTTTTTGCTTTTTCCTGCTCCTCTTAGCATGATAAACAAGATTCAAAGAGAGTGAGATAACAGCTCCTTTCATTCAGTCAGTAGCTTCAATCATTTCTGGACGTTTTTCAATGGCAAAAATCAATGAATATTGTAAATGCACAAACAGTAATTTCTCCGCATTGCAAGGTGCAATTCTGAAATTTTTTGCTTTTTCCTGCTCCTCTTAGCATGATAAAGAAGATTCAAAGAGAGTGAGATGCCAGCTCCTTTCATTCAGTCAGTAGCTTCAATCATTTCTGGACGTTTTTCAATTGCAAAAATCAATGAATATTGTAAATGCACAAACAGTAATTTCACCGCATTGCAAGGTGCAATTCTGAAATTTTTTGCTTTTTCCTGCTCATCTTAGCATGATAAAGAAGATTCAAAGAGAGTGAGATGCCAGCTACTTTCATTCAGTCAGTAGCTTCAATCATTTCTGGTATATGAATAACATGATGTTTTTCAATGGCAAAAATCAATGAATATTGTAAATGCACAAACAGTAATTTCTCCGCATTGCAAGGTGCAATTCTGAAATTTTTTGCTTCATCCTGCTCCTCTTAGCATGATAAAGAAGATTCAAAGAGAGTGAGATGCCAGCTCCTTTCATTCAGTCAGTAGCTTCAATCATTTCTGGAAGTTTTTCAATGGCAAAAATCAATGAATATTGTAAATGCACAAACAGTAATTTCTCCGCATTGCAAGGTGCAATTCTGAAATTTTTTGCTTTTTCCTGCTCCTCTTAGCATGATAAAGAAGATTCAAAGAGAGTGAGATGCCAGCTCCTTTCATTCAGTCAGTAGCTTCAATCATTTCTGGTATATGAATAACATGATGTTTTTCAATGGCAAAAATCAATGAATTTTGTAAATGCACAAACAGTAATTTCTCCGCATTGCAAGGTGCAATTCTGAAATTTTTTGCTTTTTCCTGCTCCTCTTAGCATGATAAAGAAGATTCAAAGAGAGTGAGATGCCAGCTCCTTTCATTCAGTCAGTAGCTTCAATCATTTCTGGACGTTTTTCAATGGCAAAAATCAGTGAATATTGTAAATGCACAAACAGTAATTTCTCCGCATTGCAAGGTGCAATTCTGAAAATTTTTGCTTTTTCCTGCTCCTCTTAGCATGATAAAGAAGATTCAAAGAGAGTGAGATGCCAGCTCCTTTCATTCAGTCAGTAGCTTCAAACATTTCTGGTATATGAATAACATGATGTTTTTCAATGGCAAAAATCAATGAATATTGTAAATGCACAAACAGTAATTTCTCCGCATTGCAAGGTGCAATTCTGAAATTTTTTGCTTTTTCCTGCTCCTCTTAGCATGATAAAGAAGATTCAAAGAGAGTGAGATGCCAGCTCCTTTCATTCAGTCAGTAGCTTCAATCATTTCTGGACGTTTTTCAATGGCAAAAATCAATGAATATTGTAAATGCACAAACAGTAATTTCTCCGCATTGCAAGGTGCAATTCTGAAATTTTTTGCTTTTTCCTGCTCCTCTTAGCATGATAAAGAAGATTCAAAGAGAGTGAGATGCCAGCTCCTTTCATTCAGTCAGTAGCTTCAAACATTTCTGGTATATGAAAAACATGATGTTTTTCAATGGCAAAAATCAATGAATATTGTAAATGCACAAACAGTAATTTCTCCGCATTGCAAGGTGCAATTCTGAAATTTTTTGCTTTTTCCTGCTCCTCTTAGCATGATAAAGAAGATTCAAAGAGAGTGAGATGCCAGCTCCTTTCGTTCAGTCAGTAGCTTCAATCATTTCTGGACGTTTTTCAATGGCAAAAATCATTGAAAATTGTAAATGCACAAACAGTAATTTCTCCGCATTGCAAGGTGCAATTCTGAAATTTTTTGCTTTTTCCTGCTCCTCTTAGCATGATAAAGAAGATTCAAAGAGAGTGAGATGCCAGCTCCTTTCATTCAGTCAGTAGCTTCAAACATTTCTGGTATATGAATAACATGATGTTTTTCAATGGCAAAAATCAATGAATATTGTAAATGCACAAACAGTAATTTCTCCGCATTGCAAGGTGCAATTCTGAAATTTTTTGCTTTTTCCTGCTCCTCTTAGCATGATAAAGAAGATTCAAAGAGAGTGAGATGCCAGCTCCTTTCATTCAGTCAGTAGCTTCAATCATTTCTGGACGTTTTTCAATGGCAAAAATCAATGAATATTGTAAATGCACAAACAGTAATTTCTCCGCATTGCAAGGTGCAATTCTGAAAATTTTTGCTTTTTCCTGCTCCTCTTAGCATGATAAAGAAGATTCAAAGAGAGTGAGATGCCAGCTCCTTTCATTCAGTCAGTAGCTTCAAACATTTCTGGTATATGAATAACATGATGTTTTTCAATGGCAAAAATCAATGAATATTGTAAATGCACAAACAGTAATTTCTCCGCATTGCAAGGTGCAATTCTGAAATTTTTTGCTTTTTCCTGCTCCTCTTAGCATGATAAAGAAGATTCAAAGAGAGTGAGATGCCAGCTCCTTTCATTCAGTCAGTAGCTTCAATCATTTCTGGACGTTTTTCAATGGCAAAAATCAATGAATATTGTAAATGCACAAACAGTAATTTCTCCGCATTGCAAGGTGCAATTCTGAAATTTTTTGCTTTTTCCTGCTCCTCTTAGCATGATAAAGAAGATTCAAAGAGAGTGAGATGCCAGCTCCTTTCATTCAGTCAGTAGCTTCAAACATTTCTGGTATATGAAAAACATGATGTTTTTCAATGGCAAAAATCAATGAATATTGTAAATGCACAAACAGTAATTTCTCCGCATTGCAAGGTGCAATTCTGAAATTTTTTGCTTTTTCCTGCTCCTCTTAGCATGATAAACAAGATTCAAAGAGAGTGAGATAACAGCTCCTTTCATTCAGTCAGTAGCTTCAATCATTTCTGGACGTTTTTCAATGGCAAAAATCAATGAATATTGTAAATGCACAAACAGTAATTTCTCCGCATTGCAAGGTGCAATTCTGAAATTTTTTGCTTTTTCCTGCTCCTCTTAGCATGATAAAGAAGATTCAAAGAGAGTGAGATGCCAGCTCCTTTCATTCAGTCAGTAGCTTCAATCATTTCTGGACGTTTTTCAATTGCAAAAATCAATGAATATTGTAAATGCACAAACAGTAATTTCACCGCATTGCAAGGTGCAATTCTGAAATTTTTTGCTTTTTCCTGCTCATCTTAGCATGATAAAGAAGATTCAAAGAGAGTGAGATGCCAGCTACTTTCATTCAGTCAGTAGCTTCAATCATTTCTGGTATATGAATAACATGATGTTTTTCAATGGCAAAAATCAATGAATATTGTAAATGCACAAACAGTAATTTCTCCGCATTGCAAGGTGCAATTCTGAAATTTTTTGCTTCATCCTGCTCCTCTTAGCATGATAAAGAAGATTCAAAGAGAGTGAGATGCCAGCTCCTTTCATTCAGTCAGTAGCTTCAATCATTTCTGGAAGTTTTTCAATGGCAAAAATCAATGAATATTGTAAATGCACAAACAGTAATTTCTCCGCATTGCAAGGTGCAATTCTGAAATTTTTTGCTTTTTCCTGCTCCTCTTAGCATGATAAAGAAGATTCAAAGAGAGTGAGATGCCAGCTCCTTTCATTCAGTCAGTAGCTTCAATCATTTCTGGTATATGAATAACATGATGTTTTTCAATGGCAAAAATCAATGAATTTTGTAAATGCACAAACAGTAATTTCTCCGCATTGCAAGGTGCAATTCTGAAATTTTTTGCTTTTTCCTGCTCCTCTTAGCATGATAAAGAAGATTCAAAGAGAGTGAGATGCCAGCTCCTTTCATTCAGTCAGTAGATTCAATCATTTCTGGACGTTTTTCAATGGCAAAAATCAATGAATATTGTAAATGCACAAACAGTAATTTCTCCGCATTGCAAGGTGCAATTCTGAAATTTTTTGCTTTTTCCTGCTCCTCTTAGCATGATAAAGAAGATTCAAAGAGAGTGAGATGCCAGCTCCTTTCATTCAGTCTGTAGCTTCAAACATTTCTGGTATATGAATAACATGATGTTTTTCAATGGCAAAAATCAATGAATATTGTAAATGCACAAACAGTAATTTCTCCGCATTGCACGGTGATATTCAGAAATTTTTTGCTTTTTCCTGCTCCTCTTAGCATGTTAAAGAAGATTCAAAGAGAGTGAGATGCCAGCTCCTTTCGTTCAGTCAGTAGCTTCAATCATTTCTGGACGTTTTTCAATGGTAAAAATCAATGAATATTGTAAATGCACAAACAGTAATTTCTCCGCATTGCAAGGTGCAATTCTGAAATTTTTTGCTTTTTCCTGCTCCTCTTAGCATGATAAAGAAGATTCAAAGAGAGTAAGATGCCAGCTCCTTTCATTCAGTCAGTAGCTTCAAACATTTCTGGTATATGAATAACATGATGTTTTTCAATGGCAAAAATCAATGAATATTGTAAATGCACAAACTAATTTCTCCGCATTGCAAGGTGCAATTCTGAAATTTTTTGCTTTTTCCTGCTCCTCTTAGCATGATAAAGAAGATTCAAAGAGAGTGAGATGCCAGCTCCTTTCATTCAGTCAGTAGCTTCAATCATTTCTGGACGTTTTTCAATGGCAAAAATCAATGAATATTGTAAATGCACAAACAGTAATTTCTCCGCATTGCAAGGTGCAATTCTGAAATTTTTTGCTTTTTCCTGCTCCTCTTAGCATGATAAAGAAGATTCAAAGAGAGTGAGATGCCAGCTCCTTTCATTCAGTCAGTAGCTTCAAACATTTCTGGTATATGAATAACATGATGTTTTTCAATAGCTAAAATCAATGAATATTGTAAATGCACAAACAGTAATTTCTCCGCATTGCAAGGTGCAATTCTGAAATTTTTTGCTTTTTCCTGCTCCTCTTAGCATGATAAAGAAGATTCAAAGAGAGTGAGATGCCAGCTCCTTTCATTCAGTCAGTAGCTTCAATCATTTCTGGACGTTTTTCAATGGCAAAAATCAATGAATATTGTAAATGCACAAACAGTAATTTCTCAGCATTGCAAGGTGCAATTCTGAAATTTTTTGATTTTTCCTGCTCCTCTTAGCATGATAAAGAAGATTCAAAGAGAGTGAGATGCCAGCTACTTTCATTCAGTCAGTAGCTTCAAACATTTCTGGTATATGAATAACATGATGTTTTTCAATGGCAAAAATCAATGAATATTGTAAATGCACAAACAGTAATTTCTCCGCATTGCAATGTGCAATTCTGAAATTTTTTGCTTTTTCCTGCTCCTCTTAGCATGATAAAGAAGATTCAAAGAGAGTGATATGCCAGCTCCTTTCATTCAGTCAGTAGCTTCAATCATTTCTGGACGTTTTTCAATGGCAAAAATCAATGAATATTGTAAATGCACAAACAGTAATTTCTCCGCATTGCAAGGTGCAATTCTGAAATTTTTTGCTTTTTCCTGCTACTCTTAGCATGATAAAGAAGATTCAAAGAGGGTGAGATGCCAGCTCCTTTCATTCAGTCAGTAGCTTCAAACATTTCTGGTATATGAATAACATGATGTTTTTCAATGGCAAAAATCAATGAATATTGTAAATGCACAAACAGTAATTTCTCCGCATTGCAAGGTGCAATTCTGAAATTTTTTGCTTTTTCCTGCTCCTCTTAGCATGATAAAGAAGATTCAAAGAGAGTGAGATGCCAGCTCCTTTCGTTCAGTCACTAGCTTCAATCATTTCTTGACGTTTTTCAAAGGCAAAAATCATTGAATATTGTAAATGCACAAACAGTAATTTCTCCGCATTGCAAGGTGCAATTCTGAAATTTTTTACTTTTTCCTGCTCCTCTTAGCATGATAAAGAAGATTCAAAGAGAGTGAAGTGCCAGCTCCTTTCATTCAGTCAGTAGCTTCAATCATTTCTGGTATATGAATAACATGATGTTTTTCAATGGCAAAAATCAATGAATATTGTAAATGCACAAACAGTAATTTCTCCGCATTGCAAGGTGCAATTCTGAAATTTTTTGCTTTTTCCTGCTCCTCTTAGCATGATAAACAAGATTCAAAGAGAGTGAGATAACAGCTCCTTTCATTCAGTCAGTAGCTTCAATCATTTCTGGACGTTTTTCAATGGCAAAAATCAATGAATATTGTAAATGCACAAACAGTAATTTCTCCGCATTGCAAGGTGCAATTCTGAAATTTTTTGCTTTTTCCTGCTCCTCTTAGCATGATAAAGAAGATTCAAAGAGAGTGAGATGCCAGCTCCTTTCATTCAGTCAGTAGCTTCAAACATTTCTGATATATGAATAACATGATGTTTTTCAATGGCAAAAATCAATGAATATTGTAAATGCACAAACAGTAATTTCTCCGCATTGCAAGGTGCAATTCTGAAATTTTTTGCTTTATCCTGCTCCTCTTAGCATGATAAAGAAGATTCAAAGAGAGTGAGATGCCAGCTCCTTTCATTCAGTCAGTAGCTTCAATCATTTCTGGAAGTTTTTCAATGGCAAAAATCAATGAATATTGTAAATGCACAAACAGTAATTTCTCCGCATTGCAAGGTGCAATTCTGAAATTTTTTGCTTTTTCCTGCTCCTCTTAGCATGATAAAGAAGATTCAAAGAGAGTGAGATGCCAGCTCCTTTCATTCAGTCAGTAGCTTCAATCATTTCTGGTATATGAATAACATGATGTTTTTCAATGGCAAAAATCAATGAATTTTGTAAATGCACAAACAGTAATTTCTCCGCATTGCAAGGTGCAATTCTGAAATTTTTTGCTTTTTCCTGCTCCTCTTAGCATGATAAAGAAGATTCAAAGAGAGTGAGATGCCAGCTCCTTTCATTCAGTCAGTAGATTCAATCATTTCTGGACGTTTTTCAATGGCAAAAATCAATGAATATTGTAAATGCACAAACAGTAATTTCTCCGCATTGCAAGGTGCAATTCTGAAATTTTTTGCTTTTTCCTGCTCCTCTTAGCATGATAAAGAAGATTCAAAGAGAGTGAGATGCCAGCTCCTTTCATTCAGTCTGTAGCTTCAAACATTTCTGGTATATGAATAACATGATGTTTTTCAATGGCAAAAATCAATGAATATTGTAAATGCACAAACAGTAATTTCTCCGCATTGCAAGGTGATATTCAGAAATTTTTTGCTTTTTCCTGCTCCTCTTAGCATGTTAAAGAAGATTCAAAGAGAGTGAGATGCCAGCTCCTATCGTTCAGTCAGTAGCTTCAATCATTTCTGTACGTTTTTCAATGGTAAAAATCAATGAATATTGTAAATGCACAAACAGTAATTTCTCCGCATTGCAAGGTGCAATTCTGAAATTTTTTGCTTTTTCCTGCTCCTCTTAGCATGATAAAGAAGATTCAAAGAGAGTGAGATGCCAGCTCCTTTCATTCAGTCAGTAGCTTCAATCATTTCTGGTATATGAATAACATGATGTTTTTCAATGGCAAAAATCAATGAATTTTGTAAATGCACAAACAGTAATTTCTCCGCATTGCAAGGTGCAATTCTGAAATTTTTTGCTTTTTCCTGCTCCTCTTAGCATGATAAAGAAGATTCAAAGAGAGTGAGATGCCAGCTCCTTTCATTCAGTCAGTAGATTCAATCATTTCTGGACGTTTTTCAATGGCACAAATCAATGAATATTGTAAATGCACAAACAGTAATTTCTCCGCATTGCAAGGTGCAATTCTGAAATTTTTTGCTTTTTCCTGCTCCTCTTAGCATGATAAAGAAGATTCAAAGAGAGTGAGATGCCAGCTCCTTTCATTCAGTCTGTAGCTTCAAACATTTCTGGTATATGAATAACATGATGTTTTTCAATGGCAAAAATCAATGAATATTGTAAATGCACAAACAGTAATTTCTCCGCATTGCAAGGTGATATTCAGAAATTTTTTGCTTTTTCCTGCTCCTCTTAGCATGTTAAAGAAGATTCAAAGAGAGTGAGATGCCAGCTCCTTTCGTTCAGTCAGTAGCTTCAATCATTTCTGTACGTTTTTCAATGGTAAAAATCAATGAATATTGTAAATGCACAAACAGTAATTTCTCCGCATTGCAAGGTGCAATTCTGAAATTTTTTGCTTTTTCCTGCTCCTCTTAGCATGATAAAGAAGATTCAAAGAGAGTAAGATGAAAGCTCCTTTCATTCAGTCAGTAGCTTCAAACATTTCTGGTATATGAATAACATGATGTTTTTCAATGGCAAAAATCAATGAATATTGTAAATGCACAAACAGTAATTTCTCCGCATTGCAAGGTGCAATTCTGAAATTTTTTGCTTTTTCCTGCTCCTCTTAGCATGATAAAGAAGATTCAAAGAGAGTGAGATGCCAGCTCCTTTCATTCAGTCAGTAGCTTCAATCATTTCTGGACGTTTTTCAATGGCAAAAATCAATGAATATTGTAAATGCACAAACAGTAATTTCTCCGCATTGCAAGGTGCAATTCTGAAATTTTTTGCTTTTTCCTGCTCCTCTTAGCATGATAAAGAAGATTCAAAGAGAGTGAGATGCCAGCTCCTTTCATTCAGTCAGTAGCTTCAATCATTTCTGGTATATGAATAACATGATGTTTTTCAATAGCTAAAATCGATGAATATTGTAAATGCACAAACAGTAATTTCTCCGCATTGCAAGGTGCAATTCTGAAATTTTTTGCTTTTTCCTGCTCCTCTTAGCATGATAAAGAAGATTCAAAGAGAGTGAGATGCCAGCTCCTTTCATTCAGTCAGTAGCTTCAATCATTTCTGGACGTTTTTCAATGGCAAAAATCAATGAATATTGTAAATGCACAAACAGTAATTTCTCAGCATTGCAAGGTGCAATTCTGAAATTTTTTGCTTTTTCCTGCTCCTCTTAGCATGATAAAGAAGATTCAAAGAGAGTGAGATGCCAGCTCCTTTCATTCAGTCAGTAGCTTCAAACATTTCTGGTATATGAATAACATGATGTTTTTCAATGGCAAAAATCAATGAATATTGTAAATGCACAAACAGTAATTTCTCCGCATTGCAAGGTGCAATTCTGAAATTTTTTGCTTTTTCCTGCTCCTCTTAGCATGATAAAGAAGATTCAAAGAGAGTGAGATGCCAGCTCCTTTCATTCAGTCAGTAGCTTCAATCATTTCTGGTATATGAATAACATGATGTTTTTCAATAGCTAAAATCAATGAATATTGTAAATGCACAAACAGTAATTTCTCCGCATTGCAAGGTGCAATTCTGAAATTTTTTGCTTTTTCCTGCTCCTCTTAGCATGATAAAGAAGATTCAAAGAGAGTGAGATGCCAGCTCCTTTCATTCAGTCAGTAGCTTCAATCATTTCTGGACGTTTTTCAATGGCAAAAATCAATGAATATTGTAAATGCACAAACAGTAATTTCTCAGCATTGCAAGGTGCAATTCTGAAATTTTTTGCTTTTTCCTGCTCCTCTTAGCATGATAAAGAAGATTCAAAGAGAGTGAGATGCCAGCTCCTTTCATTCAGTCAGTAGCTTCAAACATTTCTGGTATATGAATAACATGATGTTTTTCAATGGCAAAAATCAATGAATATTGTAAATGCACAAACAGTAATTTCTCCGCATTGCAAGGTGCAATTCTGAAATTTTTTGCTTTTTCCTGCTCCTCTTAGCATGATAAAGAAGATTCAAAGAGAGTGATATGCCAGCTCCTTTCATTCAGTCAGTAGCTTCAATCATTTCTGGACGTTTTTCAATGGCAAAAATCAATGAATATTGTAAATGCACAAACAGTAATTTCTCCGCATTGCAAGGTGCAATTCTGAAATTTTTTGCTTTTTCCTGCTCCTCTTAGCATGATAAAGAAGATTCAAAGAGAGTGAGATGCCAGCTCCTTTCATTCAGTCAGTAGCTTCAAACATTTCTGGTATATGAATAACATGATGTTTTTCAATGGCAAAAATCAATGAATATTGTAAATGCACAAACAGTAATTTCTCCGCATTGCAAGGTGCAATTCTGAAATTTTTTGCTTTTTCCTGCTCCTCTTAGCATGATAAAGAAGATTCAAAGAGAGTGAGATGCCAGCTCCTTTCGTTCAGTCAGTAGCTTCAATCATTTCTTGACGTTTTTCAAAGGCAAAAATCATTGAATATTGTAAATGCACAAACAGTAATTTCTCCGCATTGCAACGTGCAATTCTGAAATTTTTTACTTTTTCCTGCTCCTCTTAGCATGATAAAGAAGATTCAAAGAGAGTGAAGTGCCAGCTCCTTTCATTCAGTCAGTAGCTTCAATCATTTCTGGTATATGAATAACATGATGTTTTTCAATGGCAAAAATCAATGAATATTGTAAATGCACAAACAGTAATTTCTCCGCATTGCAAGGTGCAATTCTGAAATTTTTTGCTTTTTCCTGCTCCTCTTAGCATGATAAACAAGATTCAAAGAGAGTGAGATAACAGCTCCTTTCATTCAGTCAGTAGCTTCAATCATTTCTGGACGTTTTTCAATGGCAAAAATCAATGAATATTGTAAATGCACAAACAGTAATTTCTCCGCATTGCAAGGTGCAATTCTGAAATTTTTTGCTTTTTCCTGCTCCTCTTAGCATGATAAAGAAGATTCAAAGAGAGTGAGATGCCAGCTCCTTTCATTCAGTCAGTAGCTTCAATCATTTCTGGTATATGAATAACATGATGTTTTTCAATGGCAAAAATCAATGAATATTGTAAATGCACAAACAGTAATTTCTCCGCATTGCAAGGTGCAATTCTGAAATTTTTTGCTTTTTCCTGCTCCTCTTAGCATGATAAAGAAGATTCAAAGAGAGTGAGATGCCAGCTCCTTTCATTCAGTCAGTAGCTTCAATCATTTCTGGTATATGAATAACATGATGTTTTTCAATGGCAAAAATCAATGAATTTTGTAAATGCACAAACAGTAATTTCTCCGCATTGCAAGGTGCAATTCTGAAATTTTTTGCTTTTTCCTGCTCCTCTTAGCATGATAAAGAAGATTCAAAGAGAGTGAGATGCCAGCTCCTTTCATTCAGTCAGTAGCTTCAATCATTTCTGGACGTTTTTCAATGGCAAAAATCAATGAATATTGTAAATGCACAAACAGTAATTTCTCAGCATTGCAAGGTGCAATTCTGAAATTTTTTGCTTTTTCCTGCTCCTCTTAGCATGATAAAGAAGATTCAAAGAGAGTGAGATGCCAGCTCCTTTCATTCAGTCAGTAGCTTCAAACATTTCTGGTATATGAATAACATGATGTTTTTCAATGGCAAAAATCAATGAATATTGTAAATGCACAAACAGTAATTTCTCCGCATTGCAAGGTGCAATTCTGAAATTTTTTGCTTTTTCCTGCTCCTCTTAGCATGATAAAGAAGATTCAAAGAGAGTGATATGCCAGCTCCTTTCATTCAGTCAGTAGCTTCAATCATTTCTGGACGTTTTTCAATGGCAAAAATCAATGAATATTGTAAATGCACAAACAGTAATTTCTCCGCATTGCAAGGTGCAATTCTGAAATTTTTTGCTTTTTCCTGCTCCTCTTAGCATGATAAAGAAGATTCAAAGAGAGTGAGATGCCAGCTCCTTTCATTCAGTCAGTAGCTTCAAACATTTCTGGTATATGAATAACATGATGTTTTTCAATGGCAAAAATCAATGAATATTGTAAATGCACAAACAGTAATTTCTCCGCATTGCAAGGTGCAATTCTGAAATTTTTTGCTTTTTCCTGCTCCTCTTAGCATGATAAAGAAGATTCAAAGAGAGTGAGATGCCAGCTCCTTTCGTTCAGTCAGTAGCTTCAATCATTTCTTGACGTTTTTCAAAGGCAAAAATCATTGAATATTGTAAATGCACAAACAGTAATTTCTCCGCATTGCAACGTGCAATTCTGAAATTTTTTACTTTTTCCTGCTCCTCTTAGCATGATAAAGAAGATTCAAAGAGAGTGAAGTGCCAGCTCCTTTCATTCAGTCAGTAGCTTCAATCATTTCTGGTATATGAATAACATGATGTTTTTCAATGGCAAAAATCAATGAATATTGTAAATGCACAAACAGTAATTTCTCCGCATTGCAAGGTGCAATTCTGAAATTTTTTGCTTTTTCCTGCTCCTCTTAGCATGATAAACAAGATTCAAAGAGAGTGAGATAACAGCTCCTTTCATTCAGTCAGTAGCTTCAATCATTTCTGGACGTTTTTCAATGGCAAAAATCAATGAATATTGTAAATGCACAAACAGTAATTTCTCCGCATTGCAAGGTGCAATTCTGAAATTTTTTGCTTTTTCCTGCTCCTCTTAGCATGATAAAGAAGATTCAAAGAGAGTGAGATGCCAGCTCCTTTCATTCAGTCAGTAGCTTCAATCATTTCTGGTATATGAATAACATGATGTTTTTCAATGGCAAAAATCAATGAATATTGTAAATGCACAAACAGTAATTTCTCCGCATTGCAAGGTGCAATTCTGAAATTTTTTGCTTTTTCCTGCTCCTCTTAGCATGATAAAGAAGATTCAAAGAGAGTGAGATGCCAGCTCCTTTCATTCAGTCAGTAGCTTCAATCATTTCTGGTATATGAATAACATGATGTTTTTCAATGGCAAAAATCAATGAATTTTGTAAATGCACAAACAGTAATTTCTCCGCATTGCAAGGTGCAATTCTGAAATTTTTTGCTTTTTCCTGCTCCTCTTAGCATGATAAAGAAGATTCAAAGAGAGTGAGATGCCAGCTCCTTTCATTCAGTCAGTAGCTTCAAACATTTCTGGTATATGAATAACATGATGTTTTTCAATGGCAAAAATCAATGAATATTGTAAATGCACAAACAGTAATTTCTCCGCATTGCAAGGTGCAATTCTGAAATTTTTTGCTTTTTCCTGCTCCTCTTAGCATGATAAAGAAGATTCAAAGAGAGTGAGATGCCAGCTCCTTTCATTCAGTCAGTAGCTTCAATCATTTCTGGTATATGAATAACATGATGTTTTTCAATGGCAAAAATCTATGAATATTGTAAATGCACAAACAGTAATTTCTCCGCATTGCAAGGTGCAATTCTGAAATTTTTTGCTTTATCCTGCTCCTCTTAGCATGATAAAGAAGATTCAAAGAGAGTGAGATGCCAGCTCCTTTCAGTCAGTAGCTTCAATCATTTCTGGAAGTTTTTCAATGGCAAAAATCAATGAATATTGTAAATGCACAAACAGTAATTTCTCCGCATTGCAAGGTGCAATTCTGAAATTTTTTGCTTTTTCCTGCTCCTCTTAGCATGATAAAGAAGATTCAAAGAGAGTGAGATGCCAGCTCCTTTCATTCAGTCAGTAGCTTCAATCATTTCTGGTATATGAATAACATGATGTTTTTCAATGGCAAAAATCAATGAATTTTGTAAATGCACAAACAGTAATTTCTCCGCATTGCAAGGTGCAATTCTGAAATTTTTTGCTTTTTCCTGCTCCTCTTAGCATGATAAAGAAGATTCAAAGAGAGTGAGATGCCAGCTCCTTTCATTCAGTCAGTAGCTTCAAACATTTCTGGTATATGAATAACATGATGTTTTTCAATGGCAAAAATCAATGAATATTGTAAATGCACAAACAGTAATTTCTCCGCATTGCAAGGTGCAATTCTGAAATTTTTTGCTTTTTCCTGCTCCTCTTAGCATGTTAAAGAAGATTCAAAGAGAGTGAGATGCCAGCTCCTTTCGGTCAGTCAGTAGCTTCAATCATTTCTGGACGTTTTTCAATGGTAAAAATCAATGAATATTGTAAATGCACAAACAGTAATTTCTCCGCATTGCAAGGTGCAATTCTGAAATTTTTTGCTTTTTCCTGCTCCTCTTAGCATGATAAAGAAGATTCAAAGAGAGTGAGATGCCAGCTCCTTTCATTCAGTCAGTAGCTTCAATCATTTCTGGACGTTTTTCAATGGCAAAAATCAATGAATATTGTAAATGCACACAGTAATTTCTCCGCATTGCAAGGTGCAATTCTGAAATTTTTTGCTTTTTCCTGCTCCTCTTAGCATGATAAAGAAGATTCAAAGAGAGTGAGATGCCAGCTACTTTCATTCAGTCAGTAGCTTCAATCATTTCTGGTATATGAATAACATGATGTTTTTCAATGGCAAAAATCAATGAATATTGTAAATGCACAAACAGTAATTTCTCCACATTGCAAGGTGCAATTCTGAATTTTTTTGCTTTATCCTGCTCCTCTTAGCATGATAAAGAAGATTCAAAGAGAGTGAGATGCCAGCTCCTTTCATTCAGTCAGTAGCTTCAATCATTTCTGGTATATGAATAACATGATGTTTTTCAATGGCAAAAATCAATGAATATTGTAAATGCACAAACAGTAATTTCTCCGCATTGCAAGGTGCAATTCTGAAATTTTTTGCTTTATCCTGCTCCTCTTAGCATGATAAAGAAGATTCAAAGAGAGTGAGATGCCAGCTCCTTTCATTCAGTCAGTAGCTTCAATCATTTCTGGACGTTTTTCAATGGCAAAAATCAATGAATATTGTAAATGCACAAACAGTAATTTCTCCGCATTGCAAGGTGCAATTCTGAAATTTTTTGCTTTTTCCTGCTCCTCTTAGCATGATAAAGAACATTCAAAGAGAGTGAGATGCCAGCTCCTTTCATTCAGTCAGTAGCTTCAAACATTTCTGGTATATGAATAACGATGTTTTTCAATGGCAAAAATCAATGAATATTGTAAATGCACAAACAGTAATTTCTCCGCATTGCAAGGTGCAATTCTGAAATTTTTTGCTTTTTACTGCTCCTCTTAGCATGATAAAGAAGATTCAAAGAGTGAGATGCCAGCTCCTTTCATTCAGTCAGTAGCTTCAATCATTTCTGGATGTTTTTCAATGGCAAAAATCAATGAATATTGTAAATGCACAAACAGTAATTTCTCCGCATTGCAAGGTGCAATTCTGAAATTTTTTGCTTTTTCCTGCTCCTCTTAGCATGATAAAGAAGATTCAAAGAGAGTGAGATGCCAGCTCCTTTCATTCAGTCAGTAGCTTCAATCATTTCTGGTATTTGAATAACATGATGTTTTTCAATGGCAAAAATCAATGAATATTGTAAATGCACAAACAGTAATTTCTCCGCATTGCAAGGTGCAATTCTGAAATTTTTTGCTTTATCCTGCTCCTCTTAGCATGATAAAGAAGATTCAAAGAGAGTGAGATGCCAGCTCCTTTCAATCAGTCAGTAGCTTCAATCATTTCTGGAAGTTTTTCAATGGCAAAAATCAATGAATATTGTAAATGCACAAACAGTAATTTCTCCGCATTGCAAGGTGCAATTCTGAAATTTTTTGCTTTTTCCTGCTCCTCTTAGCATGATAAAGAAGATTCAAAGAGAGTGAGATGCCAGCTCCTTTCATTCAGTCAGTAGCTTCAATCATTTCTGGTATATGAATAACATGATGTTTTTCAATGGCAAAAATCAATGAATTTTGTAAATGCACAAACAGTAATTTCTCCGCATTGCAAGGTGCAATTCTGAAATTTTTTGCTTTTTCCTGCTCCTCTTAGCATGATAAAGAAGATTCAAAGAGAGTGAGATGCCAGCTCCTTTCATTCAGTCAGTAGATTCAATCATTTCTGGACGTTTTTCAATGGAAAAATCAATGAATATTGTAAATGCACAAACAGTAATTTCTCCGCATTGCAAGGTGCAATTCTGAAATTTTTTGCTTTTTCCTGCTCCTCTTAGCATGATAAAGAAGATTCAAAGAGAGTGAGATGCCAGCTCCTTTCATTCAGTCAGTAGCTTCAAACATTTCTGGTATATGAATAACATGATGTTTTTCAATGGCAAAAATCAATGAATATTGTAAATGCACAAACAGTAATTTCTCCGCATTGCAAGGTGCAATTCTGAAATTTTTTGCTTTTTCCTGCTCCTCTTAGCATGTTAAAGAAGATTCAAAGAGAGTGAGATGCCAGCTCCTTTCGGTCAGTCAGTAGCTTCAATCATTTCTGGACGTTTTTCAATGGTAAAAATCAATGAATATTGTAAATGCACAAACAGTAATTTCTCCGCATTGCAAGGTGCAATTCTGAAATTTTTTGCTTTTTCCTGCTCCTCTTAGCATGATAAAGAAGATTCAAAGAGAGTGAGATGCCAGCTCCTTTCATTCAGTCAGTAGCTTCAATCATTTCTGGACGTTTTTCAATGGCAAAAATCAATGAATATTGTAAATGCACACAGTAATTTCTCCGCATTGCAAGGTGCAATTCTGAAATTTTTTGCTTTTTCCTGCTCCTCTTAGCATGATAAAGAAGATTCAAAGAGAGTGAGATGCCAGCTACTTTCATTCAGTCAGTAGCTTCAATCATTTCTGGTATATGAATAACATGATGTTTTTCAATGGCAAAAATCAATGAATATTGTAAATGCACAAACAGTAATTTCTCCACATTGCAAGGTGCAATTCTGAATTTTTTTGCTTTATCCTGCTCCTCTTAGCATGATAAAGAAGATTCAAAGAGAGTGAGATGCCAGCTCCTTTCATTCAGTCAGTAGCTTCAATCATTTCTGGTATATGAATAACATGATGTTTTTCAATGGCAAAAATCAATGAATATTGTAAATGCACAAACAGTAATTTCTCCGCATTGCAAGGTGCAATTCTGAAATTTTTTGCTTTATCCTGCTCCTCTTAGCATGATAAAGAAGATTCAAAGAGAGTGAGATGCCAGCTCCTTTCATTCAGTCAGTAGCTTCAATCATTTCTGGACGTTTTTCAATGGCAAAAATCAATGAATATTGTAAATGCACAAACAGTAATTTCTCCGCATTGCAAGGTGCAATTCTGAAATTTTTTGCTTTTTCCTGCTCCTCTTAGCATGATAAAGAACATTCAAAGAGAGTGAGATGCCAGCTCCTTTCATTCAGTCAGTAGCTTCAAACATTTCTGGTATATGAATAACATGATGTTTTTCAATGGCAAAAATCAATGAATATTGTAAATGCACAAACAGTAATTTCTCCGCATTGCAAGGTGCAATTCTGAAATTTTTTGCTTTTTACTGCTCCTCTTAGCATGATAAAGAAGATTCAAAGAGTGAGATGCCAGCTCCTTTCATTCAGTCAGTAGCTTCAATCATTTCTGGATGTTTTTCAATGGCAAAAATCAATGAATATTGTAAATGCACAAACAGTAATTTCTCCGCATTGCAAGGTGCAATTCTGAAATTTTTTGCTTTTTCCTGCTCCTCTTAGCATGATAAAGAAGATTCAAAGAGAGTGAGATGCCAGCTCCTTTCATTCAGTCAGTAGCTTCAAACATTTCTGGTATATGAATAACATGATGTTTTTTAATGGCAAAAATCAATGAATATTGTAAATGCACAAACAGTAATTTCTCCGCATTGCAAGGTGCAATTCTGAATTTTTTTGCTTTTTCCTGCTCCTCTTAGCATGATAAAGAAGATTCAAAGAGAGTGAGATGCCAGCTCCTTTCGTTCAGTCAGTAGCTTCAATCATTTCTGGACGTTTTTCAATGGCAAAAATCATTGAATATTGTAAATGCACAAACAGTAATTTCTCCGCATTGCAAGGTGCAATTCTGAAATTTTTTACTTTTTCCTGTTCCTCTTAGCATGATAAAGAAGATTCAAAGAGTGTGAGATGCCAGCTCCTTTCATTCAGTCAGTAGCTTCAATCATTTCTGGTATATGAATAACATGATGTTTTTCAATGGCAAAAATCAATGAATATTGTAAATGCACAAACAGTAATTTCTCCGCATTGCAAGGTGCAATTCTGAAATTTTTTGCTTTTTCCTGCTCCTCTTAGCATGATAAACAAGATTCAAAGAGAGTGAGATAACAGCTCCTTTCATTCAGTCAGTAGCTTCAATCATTTCTGGACGTTTTTCAATGGCAAAAATCAATGAATATTGTAAATGCACAAACAGTAATTTCTCCGCATTGCAAGGTGCAATTCTGAAATTTTTTGCTTTTTCCTGCTCCTCTTAGCATGATAAAGAACATTCAAAGAGAGTGAGATGCCAGCTCCTTTCATTCAGTCAGTAGCTTCAATCATTTCTGGACGTTTTTCAATTGCAAAAATCAATGAATATTGTAAATGCACAAACAGTAATTTCTCCGCATTGCAAGGTGCAATTCTGAAATTTTTTGCTTTTTCCTGCTCCTCTTAGCATGATAAAGAAGATTCAAAGAGAGTGAGATGCCAGCTACTTTCATTCAGTCAGTAGCTTCAATCATTTCTGGTATATGAATAACATGATGTTTTTCAATGGCAAAAATAAATGAATATTGTAAATGCACAAACAGTAATTTCTCCGCATTGCAAGGTGCAATTCTGAAATTTTTTGCTTCATCCTGCTCCTCTTAGCATGATAAAGAAGATTCAAAGAGAGTGAGATGCCAGCTCCTTTCATTCAGTCAGTAGCTTCAATCATTTCTGGTATATGAATAACATGATGTTTTTCAATGGCAAAAATCAATGAATATTGTAAATGCACAAACAGTAATTTCTCCGCATTGCAAGGTGCAATTCTGAAATTTTTTGCTTTTTCCTGCTCCTCTTAGCATGATAAAGAAGATTCAAAGAGAGTGAGATGCCAGCTCCTTTCATTCAGTCAGTAGCTTCAAACATTTCTGGTATATGAATAACATGATGTTTTTCAATGGCAAAAATCAATGAATATTGTAAATGCACAAACAGTAATTTCTCCGCATTGCAAGGTGCAATTCTGAAATTTTTTGCTTTTTCCTGCTCCTCTTAGCATGATAAAGAAGATTCAAAGAGAGTAAGATGCCAGCTCCTTTCGTTCAGTCAGTAGCTTCAATCATTTCTGGACGTTTTTCAATGGCAAAAATCATTGAATATTGTAAATGCACAAACAGTAATTTCTCCGCATTGCAAGGTGCAATTCTGAAATTTTTTGCTTTTTCCTGCTCCTCTTAGCATGATAAAGAAGATTCAAAGAGAGTGAGATGCCAGCTCCTTTCATTGTCAGTAGCTTCAATCATTTCTGGACGTTTTTCAATTGCAAAAATCAATGAATATTGTAAATGCACAAACAGTAATTTCTCCGCATTGCAAGGTGCAATTCTGAAATTTTTTGCTTTATCCTGCTCCTCTTAGCATGATAAAGAAGATTCAAAGAGAGTGAGATGCCAGCTCCTTTCATTCAGTCAGTAGCTTCAATCATTTCTGGTATATGAATAACATGATGTTTTTCAATGGCAAAAATCAATGAATATTGTAAATGCACAAACAGTAATTTCTCCGCATTGCAAGGTGCAATTCTGAAATTTTTTGCTTTATCCTGCTCCACTTAGCATGATAAAGAAGATTCAAAGAGAGTGAGATGCCAGCTCCTTTCATTCAGTCAGTAGCTTCAATCATTTCTGGAAGTTTTTCAATGGCAAAAATCAATGAATATTGTAAATGCACAAACAGTAATTTCTCCGCATTGCAAGGTGCAATTCTGAAATTTTTTGCTTTTTCCTGCTCCTCTTAGCATGATAAAGAAGATTCAAAGAGAGTGAGATGCCAGCTCCTTTCATTCAGTCAGTAGCTTCAATCATTTCTGGTATATGAATAACATGATGTTTTTCAATGGCAAAAATCAATGAATTTTGTAAATGCACAAACAGTAATTTCTCCGCATTGCAAGGTGCAATTCTGAAATTTTTGCTTTTTCCTGCTCCTCTTAGCATGATAAAGAAGATTCAAAGAGAGTGAGATGCCAGCTCTTTCATTCAGTCAGTAGCTTCAATCATTTCTGGACGTTTTTCAATGGCAAAAATCAATGAATATTGTAAATGCACAAACAGTAATTTCTCCGCATTGCAAGGTGCAATTCTGAAATTTTTTGCTTTTTCCTGCTCCTCTTAGCATGATAAAGAAGATTCAAAGAGAGTGAGATGCCAGCTCCTTTCATTCAGTCAGTAGCTTCAAACATTTCTGGTATATGAATAACATGATGTTTTTCAATGGCAAAAATCAATGAATATTGTAAATGCACAAACAGTAATTTCTCCGCATTGCAAGGTGCACTTCTGAAATTTTTTGCTTTTTCCTGCTCCTCTTAGCATGATAAAGAAGATTCAAAGAGAGTGAGATGCCAGCTCCTTTCATTCAGTCAGTAGCTTCAATCATTTCTGGACGTTTTTCAATGGCAAAAATCAATGAATATTGTAAATGCACAAACAGTAATTTCTCCGCATTGCAAGGTGCAATTCTGAAATTTTTGGCTTTTTCCTGCTCCTCTTAGCATGATAAAGAAGATTCAAAGAGAGTGAGATGCCAGCTCCTTTCATTCAGTCAGTAGCTTCAAACATTTCTGGTATATGAATAACATGTTTTTCAATGGCAAAAATCAATGAATATTGTAAATGCACAAACAGTAATTTCTCCGCATTGCAAGGTGCAATTCTGAAATTTTTTGCTTTTTCCTGCTCCTCTTAGCATGATAAAGAAGATTCAAAGAGAGTGAGATGCCAGCTCCTTTCATTCAGTCAGTAGCTTCAATCATTTCTGGACGTTTTTCAATGGCAAAAATCAATGAATATTGTAAATGCACAAACAGTAATTTCTCCGCATTGCAAGGTGCAATTCTGAAATTTTTTGCTTTTTCCTGGTCCTCTTAGCATGATAAAGAAGATTCAAAGAGAGTGAGATGCCAGCTCCTTTCATTCAGTCAGTAGCTTCAAACATTTCTGGTATATGAATAACATGATGTTTTTCAATGGCAAAAATCAATGAATATTGTAAATGCACAAACAGTAATTTCTCCGCATTGCAAGGTGCAATTCTGAAATTTTTTGCTTTTTCCTGCTCCTCTTAGCATGATAAAGAAGATTCAAAGAGAGTGAGATGCCAGCTCCTTTCGTTCAGTCAGTAGCTTCAATCATTTCTGGACGTTTTTCAATGGCAAAAATCATTGAATATTGTAAATGCACAAACAGTAATTTCTCCGCATTGCAAGGTGCAATTGTGAAATTTTTTACTTTTTCCTGCTCCTCTTAGCATGATAAAGAAGATTCAAAGAGTGTGAGCTGCCAGCTCCTTTCATTCAGTCAGTAGCTTCAATCATTTCTGGTATATGAATAACATGATGTTTTTCAATGGCAAAAATCAATGAATATTGTAAATGCACAAACAGTAATTTCTCCGCATTGCAAGGTGCATTTCTGAAATTTTTTGCTTTTTCCTGCTCCTCTTAGCATGATAAACAAGATTCAAAGAGAGTGAGATAACAGCTCCTTTCATTCAGTCAGTAGCTTCAATCATTTCTGGACGTTTTTCAATGGCAAAAATCAATGAATATTGTAAATGCACAAACAGTTATTTCTCCGCATTGCAAGGTGCAATTCTGAAATTTTTTGCTTTTTCCTGCTCCTCTTAGCATGATAAAGAAGATTCAAAGAGAGTGAGATGCCAGCTCCTTTCATTCAGTCAGTAGCTTCAATCATTTCTGGACGTTTTTCAATTGCAAAAATCATTGAATATTGTAAATGCACAAACAGTAATTTCTCCGCATTGCAAGGTGCAATTCTGAAATTTTTTGCTTTTTCCTGCTCCTCTTAGCATGATAAAGAAGATTCAAAGAGAGTGACATGCCAGCTCCTTTCATTCAGTCAGTAGCTTCAATCATTTCTGGTATATGAATAACATGATGTTTTTCAATGGCAAAAATCAATGAATATTGTAAATGCACAAACAGAAATTTCTCCGCATTGCAAGGTGCAATTCTGAAATTTTTTGCTTTATCCTGCTCCTCTTAGCATGATAAAGAAGATTCAAAGAGAGTGAGATGCCAGCTCCTTTCATTCAGTCAGTAGCTTCAATCATTTCTGGTATATGAATAACATGATGTTTTTCAATGGCAAAAATCAATGAATATTGTAAATGCACAAACAGTAATTTATCCGCATTGCAAGGTGCAATTCTGAAATTTTTTGCTTTTTCCTGCTCCTCTTAGCATGATAAAGAAGATTCAAAGAGAGTGAGATGCCAGCTCCTTTCATTCAGTCAGTAGCTTCAAACATTTCTGGTATATGAATAACATGATGTTTTTCAATGGCAAAAATCAATGAATATTGTAAATGCACAAACAGTAATTTCTCCGCATTGCAAGGTGCAATTCTGAAATTTTTTGCTTTTTCCTGCTCCTCTTAGCATGATAAAGAAGATTCAAAGAGAGTGAGATGCCAGCTCCTTTCATTCAGTCAGTAGCTTCAATCATTTCTGGACGTTTTTCAATGGCAAAAATCAATGAATATTGTAAATGCACAAACAGTAATTTCTCCGCATTGCAAGGTGCAATTCTGAAATTTTTTGCTTTTTCCTGCTCCTCTTAGCATGATAAAGAAGATTCAAAGAGAGTGAGATGCCAGCTCCTTTCATTCAGTCAGTAGCTTCAAACATTTCTGGTATATGAATAACATGATGTTTTTCAATGGCAAAAATCAATGAATATTGTAAATGCACAAACAGTAATTTCTCCGCATTGCAAGGTGCAATTCTGAAATTTTTTGCTTTTTCCTGCTCCTCTTAGCATGATAAAGAAGATTCAAAGAGAGTGAGATGCCAGCTCCTTTCATTCAGTCAGTAGCTTCAATCATTTCTGGACGTTTTTCAATGGCAAAAATCATTGAATATTGTAAATGCACAAACAGTAATTTCTCCGCATTGCAAGGTGCAATTCTGAAATTTTTTACTTTTTCCTGCTCCTCTTAGCATGATAAAGAAGATTCAAAGAGTGTGAGATGCCAGCTCCTTTCATTCAGTCAGTAGCTTCAATCATTTCTGGTATATGAATAACATGATGTTTTTCAATGGCAAAAATCAATGAATATTGTAAATGCACAAACAGTAATTTCTCCGCATTGCAAGGTGCAATTCTGAAATTTTTTGCTTTTTCCTGCTCCTCTTAGCATGATAAACAAGATTCAAAGAGAGTGAGATAACAGCTCCTTTCATTCAGTCAGTAGCTTCAATCATTTCTGGACGATTTTCAATGGCAAAAATCAATGAATATTGTAAATGCACAAACAGTAATTTCTCCGCATTGCAAGGTGCAATTCTGAAATTTTTTGCTTTTTCCTGCTCCTCTTAGCATGATAAAGAAGATTCAAAGAGAGTGAGATGCTAGCTCCTTTCATTCAGTCAGTAGCTTCAATCATTTCTGGACGTTTTTCAATTGCAAAAATCAATGAATATTGTAAATGCACAAACAGAAATTTCTCCGCATTGCAAGGTGCAATTCTGAAATTTTTGCTTTTTCCTGCTCCTCTTAGCATGATAAAGAAGATTCAAAGAGAGTGACATGCCAGCTACTTTCATTCAGTCAGTAGCTTCAATCATTTCTGGTATATGAATAACATGATGTTTTTCAATGGCAAAAATCAATGAATATTGTAAATGCACAAACAGTAATTTCTCCGCATTGCAAGGTGCAATTCTGAAATTTTTTGCTTTATCCTGCTCCTCTTAGCATGATAAAGAAGATTCAAAGAGAGTGAGATGCCAGCTCCTTTCATTCAGTCAGTAGCTTCAATCATTTCTGGTATATGAATAACATGATGTTTTTCAATGGCAAAAATCAATGAATATTGTAAATGCACAAACAGTAATTTATCCGCATTGCAAGGTGCAATTCTGAAATTTTTTGCTTTTTCCTGCTCCTCTTAGCATGATAAAGAAGATTCAAAGAGAGTGAGATGCCAGCTCCTTTCATTCAGTCAGTAGCTTCAAATATTTCTGGTATATGAATAACATGATGTTTTTCAATGGCAAAAATCAATGAATATTGTAAATGCACAAACAGTAATTTCTCCGCATTGCAAGGTGCAATTCTGAAATTTTTTGCTTTTTCCTGCTCCTCTTAGCATGATAAACAAGATTCAAAGAGAGTGAGATAACAGCTCCTTTCATTCAGTCAGTAGCTTCAATCATTTCTGGACGTTTTTCAATGGCAAAAATCAATGAATATTGTAAATGCACAAACAGTAATTTCTCCGCATTGCAAGGTGCAATTCTGAAATTTTTTGCTTTTTCCTGCTCCTCTTAGCATGATAAAGAAGTTTCAAAGAGAGTGAGATGCCAGCTCCTTTCATTCAGTCAGTAGCTTCAATCATTTCTGGACGTTTTTCAATGGCAAAAATCAATGAATATTGTAAATGCACAAACAGTAATTTCTCCGCATTGCAAGGTGCAATTCTGAAATTTTTTGCTTTTTCCTGCTCCTCTTAGCATGATAAAGAAGATTCAAAGAGAGTGAGATGCCAGCTCCTTTCATTCAGTCAGTAGCTTCAATCATTTCTGGACGTTTTTCAATTGCAAAAATCAATGAATATTGTAAATGCACAAACAGTAATTTCTCCGCATTGCAAGGTGCAATTCTGAAATTTTTTGCTTTTTCCTGCTCCTCTTAGCATGATAAAGAAGATTCAAAGAGAGTGAGATGCCAGCTACTTTCATTCAGTCAGTAGCTTCAATCATTTCTGGTATATGAATAACATGATGTTTTTCAATGGCAAAAATCAATGAATATTGTAAATGCACAAACAGTAATTTCTCCGCATTGCAAGGTGCAATTCTGAAATTTTTTGCTTTATCCTGCTCCTCTTAGCATGATAAAGAAGTTTCAAAGAGAGTGAGATGCCAGCTCCTTTCATTCAGTCAGTAGCTTCAATCATTTCTGGTATATGAATAACATGATGTTTTTCAATGGCAAAAATCAATGAATATTGTAAATGCACAAACAGTAATTTCTCCGCATTGCAAGGTGCAATTCTGAAATTTTTTGCTTTATCCTGCTCCTCTTAGCATGATAAAGAAGATTCAAAGAGAGTGAGATGCCAGCTCCTTTCATTCAGTCAGTAGCTTCAATCATTTCTGGAAGTTTTTCAATGGCAAAAATCAATGAATATTGTAAATGCACAAACAGTAATTTCTCCGCATTGCAAGGTGCAATTCTGAAATTTTTTGCTTTTTCCTGCTCCTCTTAGCATGATAAAGAAGATTCAAAGAGAGTGAGATGCCAGCTCCTTTCATTCAGTCAGTAGCTTCAATCATTTCTGGTATATGAATAACATGATGTTTTTCAATGGCAAAAATCAATGAATTTTGTAAATGCACAAACAGTAATTTCTCCGCATTGCAAGGTGCAATTCTGAAATTTTTGCTTTTTCCTGCTCCTCTTAGCATGATAAAGAAGATTCAAAGAGAGTGAGATGCCAGCTCCTTTCATTCAGTCAGTAGCTTCAATCATTTCTGGACGTTTTTCAATGGCAAAAATCAATGAATATTGTAAATGCACAAACAGTAATTTCTCCGCATTGCAAGGTGCAATTCTGAAATTTTTTGCTTTTTCCTGCTCCTCTTAGCATGATAAAGAAGATTCAAAGAGAGTGAGATGCCAGCTCCTTTCATTCAGTCAGTAGCTTCAAACATTTCTGGTATATGAATAACATGATGTTTTTCAATGGCAAAAATCAATGAATATTGTAAATGCACAAACAGTAATTTCTCCACATTGCAAGGTGCAATTCTGAAATTTTTTGCTTTTTCCTGCTCCTCTTAGCATGTTAAAGAAGATTCAAAGAGAGTGAGATGCCAGCTCCTTTCGTTCAGTCAGTAGCCTCAATCATTTCTGGACGTTTTTCAATGGTAAAAATCAATGAATATTGTAAATGCACAAACAGTAATTTCTCCGCATTGCAAGGTGCAATTCTGAAATTTTTTGCTTTTTCCTGCTCCTCTTAGCATGATAAAGAAGATTCAAAGAGAGTGAGATGCCAGCTCCTTTCATTCAGTCAGTAGCTTCAAACATTTCTGGTATATGAATAACATGATGTTTTTCAATGGCAAAAATCAATGAATATTGTAAATGCACAAACAGTAATTTCTCCGCATTGCAAGGTGCAATTCTGAAATTTTTTGCTTTTTCCTGCTCCTCTTAGCATGATAAAGAAGATTCAAAGAGAGTGAGATGCCAGCTCCTTTCATTCAGTCAGTAGCTTCAAACATTTCTGGTATATGAATAACATGATGTTTTTCAATGGCAAAAATCAATGAATATTGTAAATACACAAACAGTAATTTCTCCGCATTGCAAGGTGCACTTCTGAAATTTTTTGCTTTTTCCTGCTCCTCTTAGCATGATAAAGAAGATTCAAAGAGAGTGAGATGCCAGCTCCTTTCATTCAGTCAGTAGCTTCAATCATTTCTGGACGTTTTTCAATGGCAAAAATCAATGAATATTGTAAATGCACAAACAGTAATTTCTCCGCATTGCAAGGTGCAATTCTGAAATTTTTTGCTTTTTCCTGCTCCTCTTAGCATGATAAAGAAGATTCAAAGAGAGTGAGATGCCAGCTCCTTTCATTCAGTCAGTAGCTTCAAACATTTCTGGTATATGAATAACATGTTTTTCAATGGCAAAAATCAATGAATTTTGTAAATGCACAAACAGTAATTTCTCCGCATTGCAAGGTGCAATTCTGAAATTTTTTGCTTTATCCTGCTCCTCTTAGCATGATAAAGAAGTTTCAAAGAGAGTGAGATGCCAGCTCCTTTCATTCAGTCAGTAGCTTCAATCATTTCTGGTATATGAATAACATGATGTTTTTCAATGGCAAAAATCAATGAATATTGTAAATGCACAAACAGTAATTTCTCCGCATTGCAAGGTGCAATTCTGAAATTTTTTGCTTTATCCTGCTCCTCTTAGCATGATAAAGAAGATTCAAAGAGAGTGAGATGCCAGCTCCTTTCATTCAGTCAGTAGCTTCAATCATTTCTGGAAGTTTTTCAATGGCAAAAATCAATGAATATTGTAAATGCACAAACAGTAATTTCTCCGCATTGCAAGGTGCAATTCTGAAATTTTTTGCTTTTTCCTGCTCCTCTTAGCATGATAAAGAAGATTCAAAGAGAGTGAGATGCCAGCTCCTTTCATTCAGTCAGTAGCTTCAATCATTTCTGGTATATGAATAACATGATGTTTTTCAATGGCAAAAATCAATGAATTTTGTAAATGCACAAACAGTAATTTCTCCGCATTGCAAGGTGCAATTCTGAAATTTTTGCTTTTTCCTGCTCCTCTTAGCATGATAAAGAAGATTCAAAGAGAGTGAGATGCCAGCTCCTTTCATTCAGTCAGTAGCTTCAATCATTTCTGGACGTTTTTCAATGGCAAAAATCAATGAATATTGTAAATGCACAAACAGTAATTTCTCCGCATTGCAAGGTGCAATTCTGAAATTTTTTGCTTTTTCCTGCTCCTCTTAGCATGATAAAGAAGATTCAAAGAGAGTGAGATGCCAGCTCCTTTCATTCAGTCAGTAGCTTCAAACATTTCTGGTATATGAATAACATGATGTTTTTCAATGGCAAAAATCAATGAATATTGTAAATGCACAAACAGTAATTTCTCCGCATTGCAAGGTGCAATTCTGAAATTTTTTGCTTTTTCCTGCTCCTCTTAGCATGTTAAAGAAGATTCAAAGAGAGTGAGATGCCAGCTCCTTTCGTTCAGTCAGTAGCCTCAATCATTTCTGGACGTTTTTCAATGGTAAAAATCAATGAATATTGTAAATGCACAAACAGTAATTTCTCCGCATTGCAAGGTGCAATTCTGAAATTTTTTGCTTTTTCCTGCTCCTCTTAGCATGATAAAGAAGATTCAAAGAGAGTGAGATGCCAGCTCCTTTCATTCAGTCAGTAGCTTCAAACATTTCTGGTATATGAATAACATGATGTTTTTCAATGGCAAAAATCAATGAATATTGTAAATGCACAAACAGTAATTTCTCCGCATTGCAAGGTGCAATTCTGAAATTTTTTGCTTTTTCCTGCTCCTCTTAGCATGATAAAGAAGATTCAAAGAGAGTGAGATGCCAGCTCCTTTCATTCAGTCAGTAGCTTCAAACATTTCTGGTATATGAATAACATGATGTTTTTCAATGGCAAAAATCAATGAATATTGTAAATACACAAACAGTAATTTCTCCGCATTGCAAGGTGCACTTCTGAAATTTTTTGCTTTTTCCTGCTCCTCTTAGCATGATAAAGAAGATTCAAAGAGAGTGAGATGCCAGCTCCTTTCATTCAGTCAGTAGCTTCAATCATTTCTGGACGTTTTTCAATGGCAAAAATCAATGAATATTGTAAATGCACAAACAGTAATTTCTCCGCATTGCAAGGTGCAATTCTGAAATTTTTTGCTTTTTCCTGCTCCTCTTAGCATGATAAAGAAGATTCAAAGAGAGTGAGATGCCAGCTCCTTTCATTCAGTCAGTAGCTTCAAACATTTCTGGTATATGAATAACATGTTTTTCAATGGCAAAAATCAATGAATTTTGTAAATGCACAAACAGTAATTTCTCCGCATTGCAAGGTGCAATTCTGAAATTTTTTGCTTTATCCTGCTCCTCTTAGCATGATAAAGAAGTTTCAAAGAGAGTGAGATGCCAGCTCCTTTCATTCAGTCAGTAGCTTCAATCATTTCTGGTATATGAATAACATGATGTTTTTCAATGGCAAAAATCAATGAATATTGTAAATGCACAAACAGTAATTTCTCCGCATTGCAAGGTGCAATTCTGAAATTTTTTGCTTTATCCTGCTCCTCTTAGCATGATAAAGAAGATTCAAAGAGAGTGAGATGCCAGCTCCTTTCATTCAGTCAGTAGCTTCAATCATTTCTGGAAGTTTTTCAATGGCAAAAATCAATGAATATTGTAAATGCACAAACAGTAATTTCTCCGCATTGCAAGGTGCAATTCTGAAATTTTTTACTTTTTCCTGCTCCTCTTAGCATGATAAAGAAGATTCAAAGAGTGTGAGATGCCAGCTCCTTTCATTCAGTCAGTAGCTTCAATCATTTCTGGTATATGAATAACATGATGTTTTTCAATGGCAAAAATCAATGAATATTGTAAATGCACAAACAGTAATTTCTCCGCATTGCAAGGTGCAATTCTGAAATTTTTTGCTTTTTCCTGCTCCTCTTAGCATGATAAACAAGATTCAAAGAGAGTGAGATAACAGCTCCTTTCATTCAGTCAGTAGCTTCAATCATTTCTGGACGATTTTCAATGGCAAAAATCAATGAATATTGTAAATGCACAAACAGTAATTTCTCCGCATTGCAAGGTGCAATTCTGAAATTTTTTGCTTTTTCCTGCTCCTCTTAGCATGATAAAGAAGATTCAAAGAGAGTGAGATGCCAGCTCCTTTCATTCAGTCAGTAGCTTCAATCATTTCTGGACGTTTTTCAATTGCAAAAATCAATGAATATTGTAAATGCACAAACAGAAATTTCTCCGCATTGCAAGGTGCAATTCTGAAATTTTTTGCTTTTTCCTGCTCCTCTTAGCATGATAAAGAAGATTCAAAGAGAGTGACATGCCAGCTACTTTCATTCAGTCAGTAGCTTCAATCATTTCTGGTATATGAATAACATGATGTTTTTCAATGGCAAAAATCAATGAATATTGTAAATGCACAAACAGTAATTTCTCCGCATTGCAAGGTGCAATTCTGAAATTTTTTGCTTTATCCTGCTCCTCTTAGCATGATAAAGAAGATTCAAAGAGAGTGAGATGCCAGCTCCTTTCATTCAGTCAGTAGCTTCAATCATTTCTGGTATATGAATAACATGATGTTTTTCAATGGCAAAAATCAATGAATATTGTAAATGCACAAACAGTAATTTATCCGCATTGCAAGGTGCAATTCTGAAATTTTTTGCTTTTTCCTGCTCCTCTTAGCATGATAAAGAAGATTCAAAGAGAGTGAGATGCCAGCTCCTTTCATTCAGTCAGTAGCTTCAAATATTTCTGGTATATGAATAACATGATGTTTTTCAATGGCAAAAATCAATGAATATTGTAAATGCACAAACAGTAATTTCTCCGCATTGCAAGGTGCAATTCTGAAATTTTTTGCTTTTTCCTGCTCCTCTTAGCATGATAAACAAGATTCAAAGAGAGTGAGATAACAGCTCCTTTCATTCAGTCAGTAGCTTCAATCATTTCTGGACGTTTTTCAATGGCAAAAATCAATGAATATTGTAAATGCACAAACAGTAATTTCTCCGCATTGCAAGGTGCAATTCTGAAATTTTTTGCTTTTTCCTGCTCCTCTTAGCATGATAAAGAAGTTTCAAAGAGAGTGAGATGCCAGCTCCTTTCATTCAGTCAGTAGCTTCAATCATTTCTGGACGTTTTTCAATGGCAAAAATCAATGAATATTGTAAATGCACAAACAGTAATTTCTCCGCATTGCAAGGTGCAATTCTGAAATTTTTTGCTTTTTCCTGCTCCTCTTAGCATGATAAAGAAGATTCAAAGAGAGTGAGATGCCAGCTCCTTTCATTCAGTCAGTAGCTTCAATCATTTCTGGACGTTTTTCAATTGCAAAAATCAATGAATATTGTAAATGCACAAACAGTAATTTCTCCGCATTGCAAGGTGCAATTCTGAAATTTTTTGCTTTTTCCTGCTCCTCTTAGCATGATAAAGAAGATTCAAAGAGAGTGAGATGCCAGCTACTTTCATTCAGTCAGTAGCTTCAATCATTTCTGGTATATGAATAACATGATGTTTTTCAATGGCAAAAATCAATGAATATTGTAAATGCACAAACAGTAATTTCTCCGCATTGCAAGGTGCAATTCTGAAATTTTTTGCTTTATCCTGCTCCTCTTAGCATGATAAAGAAGTTTCAAAGAGAGTGAGATGCCAGCTCCTTTCATTCAGTCAGTAGCTTCAATCATTTCTGGTATATGAATAACATGATGTTTTTCAATGGCAAAAATCAATGAATATTGTAAATGCACAAACAGTAATTTCTCCGCATTGCAAGGTGCAATTCTGAAATTTTTTGCTTTATCCTGCTCCTCTTAGCATGATAAAGAAGATTCAAAGAGAGTGAGATGCCAGCTCCTTTCATTCAGTCAGTAGCTTCAATCATTTCTGGAAGTTTTTCAATGGCAAAAATCAATGAATATTGTAAATGCACAAACAGTAATTTCTCCGCATTGCAAGGTGCAATTCTGAAATTTTTTGCTTTTTCCTGCTCCTCTTAGCATGATAAAGAAGATTCAAAGAGAGTGAGATTCCAGCTCCTTTCATTCAGTCAGTAGCTTCAATCATTTCTGGTATATGAATAACATGATGTTTTTCAATGGCAAAAATCAATGAATTTTGTAAATGCACAAACAGTAATTTCTCCGCATTGCAAGGTGCAATTCTGAAATATTTGCTTTTTCCTGCTCCTCTTAGCATGATAAAGAAGATTCAAAGAGAGTGAGATGCCAGCTCCTTTCATTCAGTCAGTAGCTTCAATCATTTCTGGACGTTTTTCAATGGCAAAAATCAATGAATATTGTAAATGCACAAACAGTAATTTCTCCGCATTGCAAGGTGCAATTCTGAAATTTTTTGCTTTTTCCTGCTCCTCTTAGCATGATAAAGAAGATTCAAAGAGAGTGAGATGCCAGCTCCTTTCATTCAGTCAGTAGCTTCAAACATTTCTGGTATATGAATAACATGATGTTTTTCAATGGCAAAAATCAATGAATATTGTAAATGCACAAACAGTAATTTCTCCGCATTGCAAGGTGCAATTCTGAAATTTTTTGCTTTTTCCTGCTCCTCTTAGCATGTTAAAGAAGATTCAAAGAGAGTGAGATGCCAGCTCCTTTCGTTCAGTCAGTAGCCTCAATCATTTCTGGACGTTTTTCAATGGTAAAAATCAATGAATATTGTAAATGCACAAACAGTAATTTCTCCGCATTGCAAGGTGCAATTCTGAAATTTTTTGCTTTTTCCTGCTCCTCTTAGCATGATAAAGAAGATTCAAAGAGAGTGAGATGCCAGCTCCTTTCATTCAGTCAGTAGCTTCAAACATTTCTGGTATATGAATAACATGATGTTTTTCAATGGCAAAAATCAATGAATATTGTAAATGCACAAACAGTAATTTCTCCGCATTGCAAGGTGCAATTCTGAAATTTTTTGCTTTTTCCTGCTCCTCTTAGCATGATAAAGAAGATTCAAAGAGAGTGAGATGCCAGCTCCTTTCATTCAGTCAGTAGCTTCAAACATTTCTGGTATATGAATAACATGATGTTTTTCAATGGCAAAAATCAATGAATATTGTAAATACACAAACAGTAATTTCTCCGCATTGCAAGGTGCACTTCTGAAATTTTTTGCTTTTTCCTGCTCCTCTTAGCATGATAAAGAAGATTCAAAGAGAGTGAGATGCCAGCTCCTTTCATTCAGTCAGTAGCTTCAATCATTTCTGGACGTTTTTCAATGGCAAAAATCAATGAATATTGTAAATGCACAAACAGTAATTTCTCCGCATTGCAAGGTGCAATTCTGAAATTTTTTGCTTTTTCCTGCTCCTCTTAGCATGATAAAGAAGATTCAAAGAGAGTGAGATGCCAGCTCCTTTCATTCAGTCAGTAGCTTCAAACATTTCTGGTATATGAATAACATGTTTTTCAATGGCAAAAATCAATGAATTTTGTAAATGCACAAACAGTAATTTCTCCGCATTGCAAGGTGCAATTCTGAAATTTTTTGCTTTATCCTGCTCCTCTTAGCATGATAAAGAAGTTTCAAAGAGAGTGAGATGCCAGCTCCTTTCATTCAGTCAGTAGCTTCAATCATTTCTGGTATATGAATAACATGATGTTTTTCAATGGCAAAAATCAATGAATATTGTAAATGCACAAACAGTAATTTCTCCGCATTGCAAGGTGCAATTCTGAAATTTTTTGCTTTATCCTGCTCCTCTTAGCATGATAAAGAAGATTCAAAGAGAGTGAGATGCCAGCTCCTTTCATTCAGTCAGTAGCTTCAATCATTTCTGGAAGTTTTTCAATGGCAAAAATCAATGAATATTGTAAATGCACAAACAGTAATTTCTCCGCATTGCAAGGTGCAATTCTGAAATTTTTTGCTTTTTCCTGCTCCTCTTAGCATGATAAAGAAGATTCAAAGAGAGTGAGATGCCAGCTCCTTTCATTCAGTCAGTAGCTTCAATCATTTCTGGTATATGAATAACATGATGTTTTTCAATGGCAAAAATCAATGAATTTTGTAAATGCACAAACAGTAATTTCTCCGCATTGCATGGTGCAATTCTGAAATTTTTGCTTTTTCCTGCTCCTCTTAGCATGATAAAGAAGATTCAAAGAGAGTGAGATGCCAGCTCCTTTCATTCAGTCAGTAGCTTCAATCATTTCTGGACGTTTTTCAATGGCAAAAATCAATGAATATTGTAAATGCACAAACAGTAATTTCTCCGCATTGCAAGGTGCAATTCTGAAATTTTTTGCTTTTTCCTGCTCCTCTTAGCATGATAAAGAAGATTCAAAGAGAGTGAGATGCCAGCTCCTTTCATTCAGTCAGTAGCTTCAAACATTTCTGGTATATGAATAACATGATGTTTTTCAATGGCAAAAATCAATGAATATTGTAAATGCACAAACAGTAATTTCTCCGCATTGCAAGGTGCAATTCTGAAATTTTTTGCTTTTTCCTGCTCCTCTTAGCATGTTAAAGAAGATTCAAAGAGAGTGAGATGCCAGCTCCTTTCGTTCAGTCAGTAGCCTCAATCATTTCTGGACGTTTTTCAATGGTAAAAATCAATGAATATTGTAAATGCACAAACAGTAATTTCTCCGCATTGCAAGGTGCAATTCTGAAATTTTTTGCTTTTTCCTGCTCCTCTTAGCATGTTAAAGAAGATTCAAAGAGAGTGAGATGCCAGCTCCTTTCATTCAGTCAGTAGCTTCAATCATTTCTGGTATATGAATAACATGATGTTTTTCAATGGCAAAAATCAATGAATATTGTAAATGCACAAACAGTAATTTATCCGCATTGCAATGTGCAATTCTGAAATTTTTTGCTTTTTCCTGCTCCTCTTAGCATGATAAAGAAGATTCAAAGAGAGTGAGATGCCAGCTCCTTTCATTCAGTCAGTAGCTTCAAACATTTCTGGTATATGAATAACATGATGTTTTTCAATGGCAAAAATCAATGAATATTGTAAATGCACAAACAGTAATTTCTCCGCATTGCAAGGTGCAATTCTGAAATTTTTTGCTTTTTCCTGCTCCTCTTAGCATG
The DNA here is from genome assembly GCF_046119375.1 of Phyllobates terribilis. Lineage (NCBI taxonomy): Eukaryota > Metazoa > Chordata > Amphibia > Anura > Dendrobatidae > Phyllobates > Phyllobates terribilis. Next base: position 1,090,306 of record NW_027363304.1, on the reverse strand, counting down.
ATAAAGAAGATTCAAAGAGAGTGAGATGCCAGCTCCTTTCATTCAGTCAGTAGCTTCAATCATTTCTGGACGTTTTTCAATGGCAAAAATCAATGAATATTGTAAATGCACAAACAGTAATTTCTCCGCATTGCAACGTGCAATTCTGAAATTTTTTGCTTTTTCCTGCTCCTCTTAGCATGATAAAGAAGATTCAAAGAGAGTGAGATGCCAGCTCCTTTCATTCAGTCAGTAGCTTCAAACATTTCTGGTATATGAATAACATGATGTTTTTCAATGGCAAAAATCAATGAATATTGTAAATGCACAAACAGTAATTTCTCCGCATTGCAAGGTGCAATTCTGAAATTTTTTGCTTTTTCCTGCTCCTCTTAGCATGATAAAGAAGATTCAAAGAGAGTGAGATGCCAGCTCCTTTCATTCAGTCAGTAGCTTCAATCATTTCTGGACGTTTTTCAATGGCAAAAATCAATGAATATTGTAAATGCACAAACAGTAATTTCTCCGCATTGCAAGGTGCAATTCTGAAATTTTTTGCTTTTTCCTGCTACTCTTAGCATGATAAAGAAGTTTCAAAGAGAGTGAGATGCCAGCTCCTTTCATTCAGTCAGTAGCTTCAATCATTTCTGGACGTTTTTCAATAGCAAAAATCAATGAATATTGTAAATGCACAAACAGTAATTTCTCCGCATTGCAAGGTGCAATTCTGAAATTTTTTGCTTTTTCCTGCTCCTCTTAGCATGATAAACAAGATTCAAAGAGAGTGAGATGCCAGCTCCTTTCATTCAGTCAGTAGCTTCAATCATTTCTGGACGTTTTTCAATGGCAAAAATCAATGAATATTGTAAATGCACAAACAGTAATTTATCCGCATTGCAAGGTGCAATTCTGAAATTTTTTGCTTTTTCCTGCTCCTCTTAGCATGATAAAGAAGATTCAAAGAGAGTGAGATGCCAGCTCCTTTCATTCAGTCAGTAGCTTCAAACATTTCTGGTATATGAATAACATGATGTTTTTCAATGGCAAAAATCAATGAATATTGTAAATGCACAAACAGTAATTTCTCCGCATTGCAAGGTGCAATTCTGAAATTTTTTGCTTTTTCCTGCTCCTCTTAGCATGATAAAGAAGATTCAAAGAGAGTGAGATGCCAGCTCCTTTCATTCAGTCAGTAGCTTCAATCATTTCTGGACGTTTTTCAATGGCAAAAATCAATGAATATTGTAAATGCACAAACAGTAATTTCTCCGCATTGCAAGGTGCAATTCTGAAATTTTTTGCTTTTTCCTGCTCCTCTTAGCATTATGAAGAAGATTCAAAGAGAGTGAGATGCCAGCTCCTTTCATTCAGTCAGTAGCTTCAAACATTTCTGGTATATGAATAACATGATGTTTTTCAATGGCAAAAATCAATGAATATTGTAAATGCACAAACAGTAATTTCTCCGCATTGCAAGGTGCAATTCTGAAATTTTTTGCTTTTTCCTGCTCCTCTTAGCATGATAAAGAAGATTCAAAGAGAGTGAGATGCCAGCTCCTTTCGTTCAGTCAGTAGCTTCAATCATTTCTGGACGTTTTTCAATGGCAAAAATCAATGAATATTGTAAATGCACAAACAGTAATTTCTCCGCATTGCAAGGTGCAATTCTGAAATTTTTTGCTTTTTCCTGCTCCTCTTAGCATGATAAAGAAGATTCAAAGAGAGTGAGATGCCAGCTCCTTTCGTTCAGTCAGTAGCTTCAATCATTTCTGGAAGTTTTTCAATGGCAAAAATCAATGAATATTGTAAATGCACAAACAGTAATTTCTCCGCATTGCAAGGTGCAATTCTGAAATTTTTTGCTTTTTCCTGCTCCTCTTAGCATGATAAAGAAGATTCAAAGAGAGTGAGATGCCATCTCCTTTCATTCAGTCAGTAGCTTCAAACATTTCTGGTATATGAATAACATGCTTTTCAATGGCAAAAATCAATGAATATTGTAAATGCACAAACAGTAATTTCTCCGCATTGCAAGGTGCAATTCTGAAATTTTTTGCTTTTTCCTGCTCCTCTTAGCATGATAAAGAAGATTCAAAGAGAGTGAGATGCCAGCTCCTTTCATTCAGTCAGTAGCTTCAATCATTTCTGGACGTTTTTCAATGGCAAAAATCAATGAATATTGTAAATGCACAAACAGTAATTTCTCCGCATTGCAAGGTGCAATTCTGAAATTTTTTGCTTTTTCCTGCTCCTCTTAGCATGATAAAGAAGATTCAAAGAGAGTGAGATGCCAGCTCCTTTCATTCAGTCAGTAGCTTCAAACATTTCTGGTATATGAATAACATGATGTTTTTCAATGGCAAAAATCAATGAATATTGTAAATGCACAAACAGTAATTTCTCCGCATTGCAAGGTGCAATTCTGAAATTTTTTGCTTTTTCCTGCTCCTCTTAGCATGATAAACAAGATTCAAAGAGAGTGAGATAACAGCTCCTTTCATTCAGTCAGTAGCTTCAATCATTTCTGGACGTTTTTCAATGGCAAAAATCAATGAATATTGTAAATGCACAAACAGTAATTTCTCCGCATTGCAAGGTGCAATTCTGAAATTTTTTGCTTTTTCCTGCTCCTCTTAGCATGATAAAGAAGATTCAAAGAGAGTGAGATGCCAGCTCCTTTCATTCAGTCAGTAGCTTCAATCATTTCTGGACGTTTTTCAGTTGCAAAAATCAATGAATATTGTAAATGCACAAACAGTAATTTCTCCGCATTGCAAGGTGCAATTCTGAAATTTTTTGCATTTTCCTGCTCCTCTTAGCATGATAAAGAAGATTCAAAGAGAGTGACATGCCAGCTACTTTCATTCAGTCAGTAGCTTCAATCATTTCTGGTATATGAATAACATGATGTTTTTCAATGGCAAAAATCAATGAATATTGTAAATGCACAAACAGTAATTTCTCCGCATTGCAAGGTGCAATTCTGAAATTTTTTGCTTTATCCTGCTCCTCTTAGCATGATAAAGAAGATTCAAAGAGAGTGAGATGCCAGCTCCTTTCATTCAGTCAGTAGCTTCAATCATTTCTGGTATATGAATAACATGATGTTTTTCAATGGCAAAAATCAATGAATATTGTAAATGCACAAACAGTAATTTATCCGCATTGCAATGTGCAATTCTGAAATTTTTTGCTTTTTCCTGCTCCTCTTAGCATGATAAAGAAGATTCAAAGAGAGTGAGATGCCAGCTCCTTTCATTCAGTCAGTAGCTTCAAACATTTCTGGTATATGAATAACATGATGTTTTTCAATGGCAAAAATCAATGAATATTGTAAATGCACAAACAGTAATTTCTCCGCATTGCAAGGTGCAATTCTGAAATTTTTTGCTTTTTCCTGCTCCTCTTAGCATGATAAAGAAGATTCAAAGAGAGTGAGATGCCAGCTCCTTTCATTCAGTCAGTAGCTTCAATCATTTCTGGACGTTTTTCAATGGCAAAAATCAATGAATATTGTAAATGCACAAACAGTAATTTCTCCGCATTGCAAGGTGCAATTCTGAAATTTTTTGCTTTTTCCTGCTCCTCTTAGCATGATAAAGAAGATTCAAAGAGAGTGAGATGCCAGCTCCTTTCATTCAGTCAGTAGCTTCAAACATTTCTGGTATATGAATAACATGATGTTTTTCAATGGCAAAAATCAATGAATATTGTAAATGCACAAACAGTAATTTCTCCGCATTGCAAGGTGCAATTCTGAAATTTTTTGCTTTTTCCTGCTCCTCTTAGCATGATAAAGAAGATTCAAAGAGAGTGAGATGCCAGCTCCTTTCATTCAGTCAGTAGCTTCAATCATTTCTGGACGTTTTTCAATGGCAAAAATCAATGAATATTGTAAATGCACAAACAGTAATTTCTCCGCATTGCAAGGTGCAATTCTGAAATTTTTTGCTTTTTCCTGCTACTCTTAGCATGATAAAGAAGTTTCAAAGAGAGTGAGATGCCAGCTCCTTTCATTCAGTCAGTAGCTTCAATCATTTCTGGACGTTTTTCAATGGCAAAAATCAATGAATATTGTAAATGCAAAAACAGTAATTTCTCCGCATTGCAAGGTGCAATTCTGAAATTTTTTGCTTTTTCCTGCTCCTCTTAGCATGATAAACAAGATTCAAAGAGAGTGAGATGCCAGCTCCTTTCATTCAGTCAGTAGCTTCAATCATTTCTGGACGTTTTTCAATGGCAAAAATCAATGAATATTGTAAATGCACAAACAGTAATTTATCCGCATTGCAAGGTGCAATTCTGAAATTTTTTGCTTTTTCCTGCTCCTCTTAGCATGATAAAGAAGATTCAAAGAGAGTGAGATGCCAGCTCCTTTCATTCAGTCAGTAGCTTCAAACATTTCTGGTATATGAATAACATGATGTTTTTCAATGGCAAAAATCAATGAATATTGTAAATGCACAAACAGTAATTTCTCCGCATTGCAAGGTGCAATTCTGAAATTTTTTGCTTTTTCCTGCTCCTCTTAGCATGATAAAGAAGATTCAAAGAGAGTGAGATGCCAGCTCCTTTCATTCAGTCAGTAGCTTCAATCATTTCTGGACGTTTTTCAATGGCAAAAATCAATGAATATTGTAAATGCACAAACAGTAATTTCTCCGCATTGCAAGGTGCAATTCTGAAATTTTTTGCTTTTTCCTGCTCCTCTTAGCATTATGAAGAAGATTCAAAGAGAGTGAGATGCCAGCTCCTTTCATTCAGTCAGTAGCTTCAAACATTTCTGGTATATGAATAACATGATGTTTTTCAATGGCAAAAATCAATGAATATTGTAAATGCACAAACAGTAATTTCTCCGCATTGCAAGGTGCAATTCTGAAATTTTTTGCTTTTTCCTGCTCCTCTTAGCATGATAAAGAAGATTCAAAGAGAGTGAGATGCCAGCTCCTTTCGTTCAGTCAGTAGCTTCAATCATTTCTGGACGTTTTTCAATGGCAAAAATCAATGAATATTGTAAATGCACAAACAGTAATTTATCCGCATTGCAAGGTGCAATTCTGAAATTTTTTGCTTTTTCCTGCTCCTCTTAGCATGATAAAGAAGATTCAAAGAGAGTGAGATGCCAGCTCCTTTCATTCAGTCAGTAGCTTCAAACATTTCTGGTATATGAATAACATGATGTTTTTCAATGGCAAAAATCAATGAATATTGTAAATGCACAAACAGTAATTTCTCCGCATTGCAAGGTGCAATTCTGAAATTTTTTGCTTTTTCCTGCTCCTCTTAGCATGATAAAGAAGATTCAAAGAGAGTGAGATGCCAGCTCCTTTCATTCAGTCAGTAGCTTCAATCATTTCTGGACGTTTTTCAATGGCAAAAATCAATGAATATTGTAAATGCACAAACAGTAATTTCTCCGCATTGCAAGGTGCAATTCTGAAATTTTTTGCTTTTTCCTGCTCCTCTTAGCATTATGAAGAAGATTCAAAGAGAGTGAGATGCCAGCTCCTTTCATTCAGTCAGTAGCTTCAAACATTTCTGGTATATGAATAACATGATGTTTTTCAATGGCAAAAATCAATGAATATTGTAAATGCACAAACAGTAATTTCTCCGCATTGCAAGGTGCAATTCTGAAATTTTTTGCTTTTTCCTGCTCCTCTTAGCATGATAAAGAAGATTCAAAGAGAGTGAGATGCCAGCTCCTTTCGTTCAGTCAGTAGCTTCAATCATTTCTGGACGTTTTTCAATGGCAAAAATCAATGAATATTGTAAATGCACAAACAGTAATTTCTCCGCATTGCAAGGTGCAATTCTGAAATTTTTTGCTTTTTCCTGCTCCTCTTAGCATGATAAAGAAGATTCAAAGAGAGTGAGATGCCAGCTCCTTTCGTTCAGTCAGTAGCTTCAATCATTTCTGGAAGTTTTTCAATGGCAAAAATCAATGAATATTGTAAATGCACAAACAGTAATTTCTCCGCATTGCAAGGTGCAATTCTGAAATTTTTTGCTTTTTCCTGCTCCTCTTAGCATGATAAAGAAGATTCAAAGAGAGTGAGATGCCATCTCCTTTCATTCAGTCAGTAGCTTCAAACATTTCTGGTATATGAATAACATGCTTTTCAATGGCAAAAATCAATGAATATTGTAAATGCACAAACAGTAATTTCTCCGCATTGCAAGGTGCAATTCTGAAATTTTTTGCTTTTTCCTGCTCCTCTTAGCATGATAAAGAAGATTCAAAGAGAGTGAGATGCCAGCTCCTTTCATTCAGTCAGTAGCTTCAATCATTTCTGGACGTTTTTCAATGGCAAAAATCAATGAATATTGTAAATGCACAAACAGTAATTTCTCCGCATTGCAAGGTGCAATTCTGAAATTTTTTGCTTTTTCCTGCTCCTCTTAGCATGATAAAGAAGATTCAAAGAGAGTGAGATGCCAGCTCCTTTCATTCAGTCAGTAGCTTCAAACATTTCTGGTATATGAATAACATGATGTTTTTCAATGGCAAAAATCAATGAATATTGTAAATGCACAAACAGTAATTTCTCCGCATTGCAAGGTGCAATTCTGAAATTTTTTGCTTTTTCCTGCTCCTCTTAGCATGATAAACAAGATTCAAAGAGAGTGAGATAACAGCTCCTTTCATTCAGTCAGTAGCTTCAATCATTTCTGGACGTTTTTCAATGGCAAAAATCAATGAATATTGTAAATGCACAAACAGTAATTTCTCCGCATTGCAAGGTGCAATTCTGAAATTTTTTGCTTTTTCCTGCTCCTCTTAGCATGATAAAGAAGATTCAAAGAGAGTGAGATGCCAGCTCCTTTCATTCAGTCAGTAGCTTCAATCATTTCTGGACGTTTTTCAGTTGCAAAAATCAATGAATATTGTAAATGCACAAACAGTAATTTCTCCGCATTGCAAGGTGCAATTCTGAAATTTTTTGCATTTTCCTGCTCCTCTTAGCATGATAAAGAAGATTCAAAGAGAGTGACATGCCAGCTACTTTCATTCAGTCAGTAGCTTCAATCATTTCTGGTATATGAATAACATGATGTTTTTCAATGGCAAAAATCAATGAATATTGTAAATGCACAAACAGTAATTTCTCCGCATTGCAAGGTGCAATTCTGAAATTTTTTGCTTTATCCTGCTCCTCTTAGCATGATAAAGAAGATTCAAAGAGAGTGAGATGCCAGCTCCTTTCATTCAGTCAGTAGCTTCAATCATTTCTGGTATATGAATAACATGATGTTTTTCAATGGCAAAAATCAATGAATATTGTAAATGCACAAACAGTAATTTATCCGCATTGCAATGTGCAATTCTGAAATTTTTTGCTTTTTCCTGCTCCTCTTAGCATGATAAAGAAGATTCAAAGAGAGTGAGATGCCAGCTCCTTTCATTCAGTCAGTAGCTTCAAACATTTCTGGTATATGAATAACATGATGTTTTTCAATGGCAAAAATCAATGAATATTGTAAATGCACAAACAGTAATTTCTCCGCATTGCAAGGTGCAATTCTGAAATTTTTTGCTTTTTCCTGCTCCTCTTAGCATGATAAAGAAGATTCAAAGAGAGTGAGATGCCAGCTCCTTTCATTCAGTCAGTAGCTTCAATCATTTCTGGACGTTTTTCAATGGCAAAAATCAATGAATATTGTAAATGCACAAACAGTAATTTCTCCGCATTGCAAGGTGCAATTCTGAAATTTTTTGCTTTTTCCTGCTCCTCTTAGCATGATAAAGAAGATTCAAAGAGAGTGAGATGCCAGCTCCTTTCATTCAGTCAGTAGCTTCAAACATTTCTGGTATATGAATAACATGATGTTTTTCAATGGCAAAAATCAATGAATATTGTAAATGCACAAACAGTAATTTCTCCGCATTGCAAGGTGCAATTCTGAAATTTTTTGCTTTTTCCTGCTCCTCTTAGCATGATAAAGAAGATTCAAAGAGAGTGAGATGCCAGCTCCTTTCATTCAGTCAGTAGCTTCAATCATTTCTGGACGTTTTTCAATGGCAAAAATCAATGAATATTGTAAATGCACAAACAGTAATTTCTCCGCATTGCAAGGTGCAATTCTGAAATTTTTTGCTTTTTCCTGCTACTCTTAGCATGATAAAGAAGTTTCAAAGAGAGTGAGATGCCAGCTCCTTTCATTCAGTCAGTAGCTTCAATCATTTCTGGACGTTTTTCAATGGCAAAAATCAATGAATATTGTAAATGCAAAAACAGTAATTTCTCCGCATTGCAAGGTGCAATTCTGAAATTTTTTGCTTTTTCCTGCTCCTCTTAGCATGATAAACAAGATTCAAAGAGAGTGAGATGCCAGCTCCTTTCATTCAGTCAGTAGCTTCAATCATTTCTGGACATTTTTCAATGGCAAAAATCAATGAATATTGTAAATGCACAAACAGTAATTTATCCGCATTGCAAGGTGCAATTCTGAAATTTTTTGCTTTTTCCTGCTCCTCTTAGCATGATAAAGAAGATTCAAAGAGAGTGAGATGCCAGCTCCTTTCATTCAGTCAGTAGCTTCAAACATTTCTGGTATATGAATAACATGATGTTTTTCAATGGCAAAAATCAATGAATATTGTAAATGCACAAACAGTAATTTCTCCGCATTGCAAGGTGCAATTCTGAAATTTTTTGCTTTTTCCTGCTCCTCTTAGCATGATAAAGAAGATTCAAAGAGAGTGAGATGCCAGCTCCTTTCATTCAGTCAGTAGCTTCAATCATTTCTGGACGTTTTTCAATGGCAAAAATCAATGAATATTGTAAATGCACAAACAGTAATTTCTCCGCATTGCAAGGTGCAATTCTGAAATTTTTTGCTTTTTCCTGCTCCTCTTAGCATTATGAAGAAGATTCAAAGAGAGTGAGATGCCAGCTCCTTTCATTCAGTCAGTAGCTTCAAACATTTCTGGTATATGAATAACATGATGTTTTTCAATGGCAAAAATCAATGAATATTGTAAATGCACAAACAGTAATTTCTCCGCATTGCAAGGTGCAATTCTGAAATTTTTTGCTTTTTCCTGCTCCTCTTAGCATGATAAAGAAGATTCAAAGAGAGTGAGATGCCAGCTCCTTTCGTTCAGTCAGTAGCTTCAATCATTTCTGGACGTTTTTCAATGGCAAAAATCAATGAATATTGTAAATGCACAAACAGTAATTTCTCCGCATTGCAAGGTGCAATTCTGAAATTTTTTGCTTTTTCCTGCTCCTCTTAGCATGATAAAGAAGATTCAAAGAGAGTGAGATGCCAGCTCCTTTCGTTCAGTCAGTAGCTTCAATCATTTCTGGAAGTTTTTCAATGGCAAAAATCAATGAATATTGTAAATGCACAAACAGTAATTTCTCCGCATTGCAAGGTGCAATTCTGAAATTTTTTGCTTTTTCCTGCTCCTCTTAGCATGATAAAGAAGATTCAAAGAGAGTGAGATGCCAGCTCCTTTCATTCAGTCAGTAGCTTCAATCATTTCTGGTATATGAATAACATGATGTTTTTCAATGGCAAAAATCAATGAATTTTGTAAATGCACAAACAGTAATTTCTCCGCATTGCAAGGTGCAATTCTGAAATTTTTGCTTTTTCCTGCTCCTCTTAGCATGATAAAGAAGATTCAAAGAGAGTGAGATGCCAGCTCCTTTCATTCAGTCAGTAGCTTCAATCATTTCTGGACGTTTTTCAATTGCAAAAATCAATGAATATTGTAAATGCACAAACAGTAATTTCTCCGCATTGCAAGGTGCAATTCTGAAATTTTTTACTTTTTCCTGCTCCTCTTAGCATGATAAAGAAGATTCAAAGAGAGTGAGATGCCAGCTCCTTTCATTCAGTCAGTAGCTTCAAACATTTCTGGTATATGAATAACATGATGTTTTTCAATGGCAAAAATCAATGAATATTGTAAATGCACAAACAGTAATTTCTCCGCATTGCAAGGTGCAATTCTGAAATTTTTTGCCTTTTCCTGCTCCTCTTAGCATGTTAAAGAAGATTCAAAGAGAGTGAGATGCCAGCTCCTTTCGTTCAGTCAGTAGCCTCAATCATTTCTGGACGTTTTTCAATGGTAAAAATCAATGAATATTGTAAATGCACAAACAGTAATTTCTCCGCATTGCAAGGTGCAATTCTGAAATTTTTTGCTTTTTCCTGCTCCTCTTAGCATGATAAAGAAGATTCAAAGAGAGTGAGATGCCAGCTCTTTTCATTCAGTCAGTAGCTTCAAACATTTCTGGTATATGAATAACATGATGTTTTTCAATGGCAAAAATCAATGAATATTGTAAATGCACAAACAGTAATTTCTCCGCATTGCAAGGTGCAATTCTGAAATTTTTTGCTTTTTCCTGCTCCTCTTAGCATGATAAAGAAGATTCAAAGAGAGTGAGATGCCAGCTCCTTTCATTCAGTCAGTAGCTTCAAACATTTCTGGTATATGAATAACATGATGTTTTTCAATGGCAAAAATCAATGAATATTGTAAAGGCACAAACAGTAATTTCTCCGCATTGCAAGGTGCACTTCTGAAATTTTTTGCTTTTTCCTGCTCCTCTTAGCATGATAAAGAAGATTCAAAGAGAGTGAGATGCCAGCTCCTTTCATTCAGTCAGTAGCTTCAATCATTTCTGGACGTTTTTCAATGGCAAAAATCAATGAATATTGTAAATGCACAAACAGTAATTTCTCCGCATTGCAAGGTGCAATTCTGAAATTTTTTGCTTTTTCCTGCTCCTCTTAGCATGATAAAGAAGATTCAAAGAGAGTGAGATGCCATCTCCTTTCATTCAGTCAGTAGCTTCAAACATTTCTGGTATATGAATAACATGCTTTTCAATGGCAAAAATCAATGAATATTGTAAATGCAAAAACAGTAATTTCTCCGCATTGCAAGGTGCAATTCTGAAATTTTTTGCTTTTTCCTGCTCCTCTTAGCATGATAAAGAAGATTCAAAGAGAGTGAGATGCCAGCTCCTTTCATTCAGTCAGTAGCTTCAATCATTTCTGGACGTTTTTCAATGGCAAAAATCAATGAATATTGTAAATGCACAAACAGTAATTTCTCCGCATTGCAAGGTGCAATTCTGAAATTTTTTGCTTTTTCCTGCTCCTCTTAGCATGATAAAGAAGATTCAAAGAGAGTGAGATGCCAGCTCCTTTCATTCAGTCAGTAGCTACAAACATTTCTGGTATATGAATAACATGATGTTTTTCAATGGCAAAAATCAATGAATATTGTAAATGCACAAACAGTAATTTCTCCGCATTGCAAGGTGCAATTCTGAAATTTTTTGCTTTTTCCTGCTCCTCTTAGCATGATAAACAAAATTCAAAGAGAGTGAGATAACAGCTCCTTTCATTCAGTCAGTAGCTTCAATCATTTCTGGACGTTTTTCAATGGCAAAAATCAATGAATATTGTAAATGCACAAACAGTAATTTCTCCGCATTGCAAGGTGCAATTCTGAAATTTTTTGCTTTTTCCTGCTCCTCTTAGCATGATAAAGAAGATTCAAAGAGAGTGAGATGCCAGCTCCTTTCATTCAGTCAGTAGCTTCAATCATTTCTGGACGTTTTTCAGTTGCAAAAATCAATGAATATTGTAAATGCACAAACAGTAATTTCTCCGCATTGCAAGGTGCAATTCTGAAATTTTTTGCTTTTTCCTGCTCCTCTTAGCATGATAAAGAAGATTCAAAGAGAGTGACATGCCAGCTACTTTCATTCAGTCAGTAGCTTCAATCATTTCTGGTATATGAATAACATGATGTTTTTCAATGGCAAAAATCAATGAATATTGTAAATGCACAAACAGTAATTTCTCCGCATTGCAAGGTGCAATTCTGAAATTTTTTGCTTTATCCTGCTCCTCTTAGCATGATAAAGAAGATTCAAAGAGAGTGAGATGCCAGCTCCTTTCATTCAGTCAGTAGCTTCAATCATTTCTGGTATATGAATAACATGATGTTTTTCAATGGCAAAAATCAATGAATATTGTAAATGCACAAACAGTAATTTCTCCGCATTGCAAGGTGCAATTCTGAAATTTTTTACTTTTTCCTGCTCCTCTTAGCATGATAAAGAAGATTCAAAGAGAGTGAGATGCCAGCTCCTTTCATTCAGTCAGTAGCTTCAAACATTTCTGGTATATGAATAACATGATGTTTTTCAATGGCAAAAATCAATGAATATTGTAAATGCACAAACAGTAATTTCTCCGCATTGCAAGGTGCAATTCTGAAATTTTTTGCCTTTTCCTGCTCCTCTTAGCATGTTAAAGAAGATTCAAAGAGAGTGAGATGCCAGCTCCTTTCGTTCAGTCAGTAGCCTCAATCATTTCTGGACGTTTTTCAATGGTAAAAATCAATGAATATTGTAAATGCACAAACAGTAATTTCTCCGCATTGCAAGGTGCAATTCTGAAATTTTTTGCTTTTTCCTGCTCCTCTTAGCATGATAAAGAAGATTCAAAGAGAGTGAGATGCCAGCTCTTTTCATTCAGTCAGTAGCTTCAAACATTTCTGGTATATGAATAACATGATGTTTTTCAATGGCAAAAATCAATGAATATTGTAAATGCACAAACAGTAATTTCTCCGCATTGCAAGGTGCAATTCTGAAATTTTTTGCTTTTTCCTGCTCCTCTTAGCATGATAAAGAAGATTCAAAGAGAGTGAGATGCCAGCTCCTTTCATTCAGTCAGTAGCTTCAAACATTTCTGGTATATGAATAACATGATGTTTTTCAATGGCAAAAATCAATGAATATTGTAAAGGCACAAACAGTAATTTCTCCGCATTGCAAGGTGCACTTCTGAAATTTTTTGCTTTTTCCTGCTCCTCTTAGCATGATAAAGAAGATTCAAAGAGAGTGAGATGCCAGCTCCTTTCATTCAGTCAGTAGCTTCAATCATTTCTGGACGTTTTTCAATGGCAAAAATCAATGAATATTGTAAATGCACAAACAGTAATTTCTCCGCATTGCAAGGTGCAATTCTGAAATTTTTTGCTTTTTCCTGCTCCTCTTAGCATGATAAAGAAGATTCAAAGAGAGTGAGATGCCATCTCCTTTCATTCAGTCAGTAGCTTCAAACATTTCTGGTATATGAATAACATGCTTTTCAATGGCAAAAATCAATGAATATTGTAAATGCAAAAACAGTAATTTCTCCGCATTGCAAGGTGCAATTCTGAAATTTTTTGCTTTTTCCTGCTCCTCTTAGCATGATAAAGAAGATTCAAAGAGAGTGAGATGCCAGCTCCTTTCATTCAGTCAGTAGCTTCAATCATTTCTGGACGTTTTTCAATGGCAAAAATCAATGAATATTGTAAATGCACAAACAGTAATTTCTCCGCATTGCAAGGTGCAATTCTGAAATTTTTTGCTTTTTCCTGCTCCTCTTAGCATGATAAAGAAGATTCAAAGAGAGTGAGATGCCAGCTCCTTTCATTCAGTCAGTAGCTACAAACATTTCTGGTATATGAATAACATGATGTTTTTCAATGGCAAAAATCAATGAATATTGTAAATGCACAAACAGTAATTTCTCCGCATTGCAAGGTGCAATTCTGAAATTTTTTGCTTTTTCCTGCTCCTCTTAGCATGATAAACAAGATTCAAAGAGAGTGAGATAACAGCTCCTTTCATTCAGTCAGTAGCTTCAATCATTTCTGGACGTTTTTCAATGGCAAAAATCAATGAATATTGTAAATGCACAAACAGTAATTTCTCAGCATTGCAAGGTGCAATTCTGAAATTTTTTGCTTTTTCCTGCTCCTCTTAGCATGATAAAGAAGATTCAAAGAGAGTGAGATGCCAGCTCCTTTCATTCAGTCAGTAGCTTCAATCATTTCTGGACGTTTTTCAGTTGCAAAAATCAATGAATATTGTAAATGCACAAACAGTAATTTCTCCGCATTGCAAGGTGCAATTCTGAAATTTTTTGCTTTTTCCTGCTCCTCTTAGCATGATAAAGAAGATTCAAAGAGAGTGACATGCCAGCTACTTTCATTCAGTCAGTAGCTTCAATCATTTCTGGTATATGAATAACATGATGTTTTTCAATGGCAAAAATCAATGAATATTGTAAATGCACAAACAGTAATTTCTCCGCATTGCAAGGTGCAATTCTGAAATTTTTTGCTTTATCCTGCTCCTCTTAGCATGATAAAGAAGATTCAAAGAGAGTGAGATGCCAGCTCCTTTCATTCAGTCAGTAGCTTCAATCATTTCTGGTATATGAATAACATGATGTTTTTCAATGGCAAAAATCAATGAATATTGTAAATGCACAAACAGTAATTTATCCGCATTGCAATGTGCAATTCTGAAATTTTTTGCTTTTTCCTGCTCCTCTTAGCATGATAAAGAAGATTCAAAGAGAGTGAGATGCCAGCTCCTTTCATTCAGTCAGTAGCTTCAATCATTTCTGGACGTTTTTCAATGGCAAAAGTCAATGAATATTGTAAATGCACAAACAGTAATTTCTCCGCATTGCAAGGTGCAATTCTGAAATTTTTTGCTTTTTCCTGCTCCTCTTAGCATGATAAAGAAGATTCAAAGAGAGTGAGATGCCAGCTCCTTTCATTCAGTCAGTAGCTTCAAACATTTCTGGTATATGAATAACATGATGTTTTTCAATGGCAAAAATCAATGAATATTGTAAATGCACAAACAGTAATTTCTCGGCATTGCAAGGTGCAATTCTGAAATTTTTTGCTTTTTCCTGCTCCTCTTAGCATGATAAAGAAGATTCAAAGAGAGTGAGATGCCAGCTCCTTTCATTCAGTCAGTAGCTTCAATCATTTCTGGACGTTTTTCAATGGCAAAAATCAATGAATATTGTAAATGCACAAACAGTAATTTCTCCGCATTGCAAGGTGCAATTCTGAAATTTTTTGCTTTTTCCTGCTACTCTTAGCATGATAAAGAAGTTTCAAAGAGAGTGAGATGCCAGCTCCTTTCATTCAGTCAGTAGCTTCAATCATTTCTGGACGTTTTTCAATGGCAAAAATCAATGAATATTGTAAATGCACAAACAGTAATTTCTCCGCATTGCAAGGTGCAATTCTGAAATTTTTTGCTTTTTCCTGCTCCTCTTAGCATGATAAACAAGATTCAAAGAGAGTGAGATGCCAGCTCCTTTCATTCAGTCAGTAGCTTCAATCATTTCTGGACGTTTTTCAATGGCAAAAATCAATGAATATTGTAAATGCACAAACAGTAATTTATCCGCATTGCAAGGTGCAATTCTGAAATTTTTTGCTTTTTCCTGCTCCTCTTAGCATGATAAAGAAGATTCAAAGAGAGTGAGATGCCAGCTCCTTTCATTCAGTCAGTAGCTTCAAACATTTCTGGTATATGAATAACATGATGTTTTTCAATGGCAAAAATCAATGAATATTGTAAATGCACAAACAGTAATTTCTCCGCATTGCAAGGTGCAATTCTGAAATTTTTTGCTTTTTCCTGCTCCTCTTAGCATGATAAAGAAGATTCAAAGAGAGTGAGATGCCAGCTCCTTTCATTCAGTCAGTAGCTTCAATCATTTCTGGACGTTTTTCAATGGCAAAAATCAATGAATATTGTAAATGCACAAACAGTAATTTCTCCGCATTGCAAGGTGCAATTCTGAAATTTTTTGCTTTTTCCTGCTCCTCTTAGCATTATGAAGAAGATTCAAAGAGAGTGAGATGCCAGCTCCTTTCATTCAGTCAGTAGCTTCAAACATTTCTGGTATATGAATAACATGATGTTTTTCAATGGCAAAAATCAATGAATATTGTAAATGCACAAACAGTAATTTCTCCGCATTGCAAGGTGCAATTCTGAAATTTTTTGCTTTTTCCTGCTCCTCTTAGCATGATAAAGAAGATTCAAAGAGAGTGAGATGCCAGCTCCTTTCGTTCAGTCAGTAGCTTCAATCATTTCTGGACGTTTTTCAATGGCAAAAATCAATGAATATTGTAAATGCACAAACAGTAATTTCTCCGCATTGCAAGGTGCAATTCTGAAATTTTTTGCTTTTTCCTGCTCCTCTTAGCATGATAAAGAAGATTCAAAGAGAGTGAGATGCCAGCTCCTTTCGTTCAGTCAGTAGCTTCAATCATTTCTGGAAGTTTTTCAATGGCAAAAATCAATGAATATTGTAAATGCACAAACAGTAATTTCTCCGCATTGCAAGGTGCAATTCTGAAATTTTTTGCTTTTTCCTGCTCCTCTTAGCATGATAAAGAAGATTCAAAGAGAGTGAGATGCCAGCTCCTTTCATTCAGTCAGTAGCTTCAATCATTTCTGGTATATGAATAACATGATGTTTTTCAATGGCAAAAATCAATGAATTTTGTAAATGCACAAACAGTAATTTCTCCGCATTGCAAGGTGCAATTCTGAAATTTTTGCTTTTTCCTGCTCCTCTTAGCATGATAAAGAAGATTCAAAGAGAGTGAGATGCCAGCTCCTTTCATTCAGTCAGTAGCTTCAATCATTTCTGGACGTTTTTCAATGGCAAAAATCAATGAATATTGTAAATGCACAAACAGTAATTTCTCCGCATTGCAAGGTGCAATTCTGAAATTTTTTGCTTTTTCCTGCTCCTCTTAGCATGATAAAGAAGATTCAAAGAGAGTGAGATGCCAGCTCCTTTCATTCAGTCAGTAGCTTCAAACATTTCTGGTATATGAATAACATGATGTTTTTCAATGGCAAAAATCAATGAATATTGTAAATGCACAAACAGTAATTTCTCCGCATTGCAAGGTGCAATTCTGAAATTTTTTGCTTTTTCCTGCTCCTCTTAGCATGTTAAAGAAGATTCAAAGAGAGTGAGATGCCAGCTCCTTTCGTTCAGTCAGTAGCCTCAATCATTTCTGGACGTTTTTCAATGGTAAAAATCAATGAATATTGTAAATGCACAAACAGTAATTTCTCCGCATTGCAAGGTGCAATTCTGAAATTTTTTGCTTTTTCCTGCTCCTCTTAGCATGATAAAGAAGATTCAAAGAGAGTGAGATGCCAGCTCTTTTCATTCAGTCAGTAGCTTCAAACATTTCTGGTATATGAATAACATGATGTTTTTCAATGGCAAAAATCAATGAATATTGTAAATGCACAAACAGTAATTTCTCCGCATTGCAAGGTGCAATTCTGAAATTTTTTGCTTTTTCCTGCTCCTCTTAGCATGATAAAGAAGATTCAAAGAGAGTGAGATGCCAGCTCCTTTCATTCAGTCAGTAGCTTCAAACATTTCTGGTATATGAATAACATGATGTTTTTCAATGGCAAAAATCAATGAATATTGTAAAGGCACAAACAGTAATTTCTCCGCATTGCAAGGTGCACTTCTGAAATTTTTTGCTTTTTCCTGCTCCTCTTAGCATGATAAAGAAGATTCAAAGAGAGTGAGATGCCAGCTCCTTTCATTCAGTCAGTAGCTTCAATCATTTCTGGACGTTTTTCAATGGCAAAAATCAATGAATATTGTAAATGCACAAACAGTAATTTCTCCGCATTGCAAGGTGCAATTCTGAAATTTTTTGCTTTTTCCTGCTCCTCTTAGCATGATAAAGAAGATTCAAAGAGAGTGAGATGCCATCTCCTTTCATTCAGTCAGTAGCTTCAAACATTTCTGGTATATGAATAACATGCTTTTCAATGGCAAAAATCAATGAATATTGTAAATGCAAAAACAGTAATTTCTCCGCATTGCAAGGTGCAATTCTGAAATTTTTTGCTTTTTCCTGCTCCTCTTAGCATGATAAAGAAGATTCAAAGAGAGTGAGATGCCAGCTCCTTTCATTCAGTCAGTAGCTTCAATCATTTCTGGACGTTTTTCAATGGCAAAAATCAATGAATATTGTAAATGCACAAACAGTAATTTCTCCGCATTGCAAGGTGCAATTCTGAAATTTTTTGCTTTTTCCTGCTCCTCTTAGCATGATAAAGAAGATTCAAAGAGAGTGAGATGCCAGCTCCTTTCATTCAGTCAGTAGCTTCAAACATTTCTGGTATATGAATAACATGATGTTTTTCAATGGCAAAAATCAATGAATATTGTAAATGCACAAACAGTAATTTCTCCGCATTGCAAGGTGCAATTCTGAAATTTTTTCCTTTTTCCTGCTCCTCTTAGCATGATAAACAAGATTCAAAGAGAGTGAGATAACAGCTCCTTTCATTCAGTCAGTAGCTTCAATCATTTCTGGACGTTTTTCAATGGCAAAAATCAATGAATATTGTAAATGCACAAACAGTAATTTCTCCGCATTGCAAGGTGCAATTCTGAAATTTTTTGCTTTTTCCTGCTCCTCTTAGCATGATAAAGAAGATTCAAAGAGAGTGAGATGCCAGCTCCTTTCATTCAGTCAGTAGCTTCAATCATTTCTGGACGTTTTTCAGTTGCAAAAATCAATGAATATTGTAAATGCACAAACAGTAATTTCTCCGCATTGCAAGGTGCAATTCTGAAATTTTTTGCTTTTTCCTGCTCCTCTTAGCATGATAAAGAAGATTCAAAGAGAGTGACATGCCAGCTACTTTCATTCAGTCAGTAGCTTCAATCATTTCTGGTATATGAATAACATGATGTTTTTCAATGGCAAAAATCAATGAATATTGTAAATGCACAAACAGTAATTTCTCCGCATTGCAAGGTGCAATTCTGAAATTTTTTGCTTTATCCTGCTCCTCTTAGCATGATAAAGAAGATTCAAAGAGAGTGAGATGCCAGCTCCTTTCATTCAGTCAGTAGCTTCAATCATTTCTGGTATATGAATAACATGATGTTTTTCAATGGCAAAAATCAATGAATATTGTAAATGCACAAACAGTAATTTATCCGCATTGCAATGTGCAATTCTGAAATTTTTTGCTTTTTCCTGCTCCTCTTAGCATGATAAAGAAGATTCAAAGAGAGTGAGATGCCAGCTCCTTTCATTCAGTCAGTAGCTTCAAACATTTCTGGTATATGAATAACATGATGTTTTTCAATGGCAAAAATCAATGAATATTGTAAATGCACAAACAGTAATTTCTCCGCATTGCAAGGTGCAATTCTGAAATTTTTTGCTTTTTCCTGCTCCTCTTAGCATGATAAAGAAGATTCAAAGAGAGTGAGATGCCAGCTCCTTTCATTCAGTCAGTAGCTTCAAACATTTCTGGTATATGAATAACATGATGTTTTTCAATGGCAAAAATCAATGAATATTGTAAATGCACAAACAGTAATTTCTCCGCATTGCAAGGTGCAATTCTGAAATTTTTTGCTTTTTCCTGCTCCTCTTAGCATGATAAAGAAGATTCAAAGAGAGTGAGATGCCAGCTCCTTTCATTCAGTCAGTAGCTTCAATCATTTCTGGACGTTTTTCAATGGCAAAAATCAATGAATATTGTAAATGCACAAACAGTAATTTCTCCGCATTGCAAGGTGCAATTCTGAAATTTTTTGCTTTTTCCTGCTCCTCTTAGCATTATGAAGAAGATTCAAAGAGAGTGAGATGCCAGCTCCTTTCATTCAGTCAGTAGCTTCAAACATTTCTGGTATATGAATAACATGATGTTTTTCAATGGCAAAAATCAATGAATATTGTAAATGCACAAACAGTAATTTCTCCGCATTGCAAGGTGCAATTCTGAAATTTTTTGCTTTTTCCTGCTCCTCTTAGCATGATAAAGAAGATTCAAAGAGAGTGAGATGCCAGCTCCTTTCGTTCAGTCAGTAGCTTCAATCATTTCTGGACGTTTTTCAATGGCAAAAATCATTGAATATTGTAAATGCACAAACAGTAATTTCTCCGCATTGCAAGGTGCAATTCTGAATTTTTTTGCTTTTTCCTGCTCCTCTTAGCATGATAAACAAGATTCAAAGAGAGTGAGATGCCAGCTCCTTTCATTCAGTCAGTAGCTTCAATCATTTCTGGACGTTTTTCAATGGCAAAAATCAATGAATATTGTAAATGCACAAACAGTAATTTTTCCGCATTGCAAGGTGCAATTCTGAAATTTTTTGCTTTTTCCTGCTCCTCTTAGCATGATAAAGAAGATTCAAAGAGAGTGAGATGCCAGCTCCTTTCATTCAGTCAGTAGCTTCAAACATTTCTGGTATATGAATAACATGATGTTTTTCAATGGCAAAAATCAATGAATATTGTAAATGCACAAACAGTAATTTCTCCGCATTGCAAGGTGCAATTCTGAAATTTTTTGCTTTTTCCTGCTCCTCTTAGCATGATAAAGAAGATTCAAAGAGAGTGAGATGCCAGCTCCTTTCATTCAGTCAGTAGCTTCAATCATTTCTGGACGTTTTTCAATTGCAAAAATCAATGAATATTGTAAATGCACAAACAGTAATTTCTCCGCATTGCAAGGTGCAATTCTGAAATTTTTTGCTTTTTCCTGCTCCTCTTAGCATGATAAAGAAGATTTAAAGAGAGTGAGATGCCAGCTCCTTTCATTCAGTCAGTAGCTTCAATCATTTCTGGTATATGAATAACGATGTTTTTCAATGGCAAAAATCAATGAATATTGTAAATGCACAAACAGTAATTTATCCGCATTGCAAGGTGCAATTCTGAAATTTTTTGCTTTTTCCTGCTCCTCTTAGCATGATAAAGAAGATTCAAAGAGAGTGAGATGCCAGCTCCTTTCATTCAGTCAGTAGCTTCAAACATTTCTGGTATATGAATAACATGATGTTTTTCAATGGCAAAAATCAATGAATATTGTAAATGCACAAACAGTAATTTCTCCGCATTGCAAGGTGCAATTCTGAAATTTTTTGCTTTTTCCTGCTCCTCTTAGCATGATAAAGAAGATTCAAAGAGAGTGAGATGCCAGCTCCTTTCATTCAGTCAGTAGCTTCAATCATTTCTGGATGTTTTTCAATGGCAAAAATCAATGAATATTGTAAATGCACAAACAGTAATTTCTCCGCATTGCAAGGTGCAATTCTGAAATTTTTTGCTTTTTCCTGCTCCTCTTAGCATGATAAAGAAGATTCAAAGAGAGTGAGATGCCAGCTCCTTTCATTCAGTCAGTGGCTTCAGTCATTTCTGGTATATGAATAACATGATGTTTTTCAATGGCAAAAATCAATGAATTTTGTAAATGCACAAACAGTAATTTCTCCGCATTGCAAGGTGCAATTCTGAAATTTTTTGCTTTTTCCTGCTCCTCTTAGCATGATAAAGAAGATTCAAAGAGAGTGAGATGCCAGCTCCTTTCATTCAGTCAGTAGCTTCAATCATTTCTGGATGTTTTTCAATGGCAAAAATCAATGAATATTGTAAATGCACAAACAGTAATTTCTCCGCATTGCAAGGTGCAATTCTGAAATTTTTTGCTTTTTCCTGCTCCTCTTAGCATTATGAAGAAGATTCAAAGAGAGTGAGATGCCAGCTCCTTTCATTCAGTCAGTAGCTTCAAACATTTCTGGTATATGAATAACATGATGTTTTTCAATGGCAAAAATCAATGAATATTGTAAATGCACAAACAGTAATTTCTCCGCATTGCAAGGTGCAATTCTGAAATTTTTTGCTTTTTCCTGCTCCTCTTAGCATGATAAAGAAGATTCAAAGAGAGTGAGATGCCAGCTCCTTTCGTTCAGTCAGTAGCTTCAATAATTTCTGGACGTTTTTCAATGGCAAAAATCATTGAATATTGTAAATGCACAAACTAATTTCTCCGCATTGCAAGGTGCAATTCTGAAATTTTTTACTTTTTCCTGCTCCTCTTAGCATGATAAAGAAGATTCAAAGAGAGTGAGATGCCAGCTCCTTTCATTCAGTCAGTCGCTTCAATCATTTCTGGACGTTTTTCAATGGCAAAAATCAATGAATATTGTAAATGCACAAACAGTAATTTCTCCGCATTGCAATGTGCAATTCTGAAATTTTTTGCTTTTTCCTGCTCCTCTTAGCATGATAAAGAAGTTTCAAAGAGAGTGAGATGCCAGCTCCTTTCATTCAGTCAGTAGCTTCAATCATTTCTGGACGTTTTTCAATGGCAAAAATCAATGAATATTGTAAATGCACAAACAGTAATTTCTCCGCATTGCAGGGTGCAATTCTGAAATTTTTTGCTTTTTCCTGCTCCTCTTAGCATGATAAACAAGATTCAAAGAGAGTGAGATGTCAGCTCCTTTCATTCAGTCAGTAGCTTCAATCATTTCTGGACGTTTTTCAATGGCAAAAATCAATGAATATTGTAAATGCACAAACAGTAATTTCTCCGCATTGCAAGGTGCAATTCTGAAATTTTTTGCTTTTTCCTGCTCCTCTTAGCATGATAAAGAAGATTCAAAGAGAGTGAGATGCCAGCTCCTTTCATTCAGTCAGTAGCTTCAAACATTTCTGGTATATGAATAACATGATGTTTTTCAATGGCAAAAATCAATGAATATTGTAAATGCACAAACAGTAATTTCTCCGCATTGCAAGGTGCAATTCTGAAATTTTTTGCTTTTTCCTGCTCCTCTTAGCATGATAAAGAAGATTCAAAGAGAGTGAGAAGCCAGCTCCTTTCATTCAGTCAGTAGCTTCAATCATTTCTGGACGTTTTTCAATTGCAAAAATCAATGAATATTGTAAATGCACAAACAGTAATTTCTCCGCATTGCAAGGTGCAATTCTGAAATTTTTTGCTTTTTCCTGCTCCTCTTAGCATGATAAAGAAGATTCAAAGAGAGTGAGATGCCAGCTCCTTTCATTCAGTCAGTAGCTTCAATCATTTCTGGTATATGAATAACATGATGTTTTTCAATGGCAAAAATCAATGAATATTGTAAATGCACAAACAGTAATTTCTCCGCATTGCAAGGTGCAATTCTGAAATTTTTTGCTTTTTCCTGCTCCTCTTAGCATGATAAAGAAGATTCAAAGAGAGTGAGATGCCAGCTCCTTTCATTCAGTCAGTAGCTTCAATCATTTCTGGTTTATGAATAACATGATGTTTTTCAATGGCAAATATCAATGAATATTGTAAATGCACAAACAGTAATTTATCCGCATTGCAAGGTGCAATTCTGAAATTTTTTCCTTTTCCTGCTCCTCTTAGCATGATAAAGAAGATTGAAAGAGAGTGAGATGCCAGCTCCTTTCATTCAGTCAGTAGCTTCAAACATTTCTGGTATATGAATAACATGATGTTTTTCAATGGCAAAAATCAATGAATATTGTAAATGCACAAACAGTAATTTCTCCGCATTGCAAGGTGCAATTCTGAAATTTTTTGCTTTTTCCTGCTCCTCTTAGCATGATAAAGAAGATTCAAAGAGAGTGAGATGCCAGCTCCTTTCATTCAGTCAGTAGCTTCAATCATTTCTGGACGTTTTTCAATGTCAAAAATCAATGAATATTGTAAATGCACAAACAGTAATTTCTCCGCATTGCAAGGTGCAATTCTGAAATTTTTTGCTTTTTCCTGCTCCTCTTAGCATGATAAAGAAGATTCAAAGAGAGTGAGATGCCAGCTCCTTTCATTCAGTCAGTAGCTTCAGTCATTTCTGGTATATGAATAACATGATGTTTTTCAATGGCAAAAATCAATGAATTTTGTAAATGCACAAACAGTAATTTCTCCGCATTGCAAGGTGCAATTCTGAAATTTTTTGCTTTTTCCTGCTCCTCTTAGCATGATAAAGAAGATTCAAAGAGAGTGAGATGCCAGCTCCTTTCATTCAGTCAGTAGCTTCAATCATTTCTGGATGTTTTTCAATGGCAAAAATCAATGAATATTGTAAATGCACAAACAGTAATTTCTCCGCATTGCAAGGTGCAATTCTGAAATTTTTTGCTTTTTCCTGCTCCTCTTAGCATTATGAAGAAGATTCAAAGAGAGTGAGATGCCAGCTCCTTTCATTCAGTCAGTAGCTTCAAACATTTCTGGTATATGAATAACATGATGTTTTTCAATGGCAAAAATCAATGAATATTGTAAATGCACAAACAGTAATTTCTCCGCATTGCAAGGTGCAATTCTGAAATTTTTTGCTTTTTCCTGCTCCTCTTAGCATGATAAAGAAGATTCAAAGAGAGTGAGATGCCAGCTCCTTTCGTTCAGTCAGTAGCTTCAATAATTTCTGGACGTTTTTCAATGGCAAAAATCATTGAATATTGTAAATGCACAAACAGTAATTTCTCCGTATTGCAAGGTGCAATTCTGAAATTTTTTGCTTTTTCCTGCTCCTCTTAGCATGATAAAGAAGATTCAAAGAGAGTGAGATGCCAGCTCCTTTCATTCAGTCAGTAGCTTCAATCATTTCTGGACGTTTTTCAATTGCAAAAATCAATGAATATTGTAAATGCACAAACAGTAATTTCTCCGCATTGCAAGGTGCAATTCTGAAATTTTTTGCTTTTTCCTGCTCCTCTTAGCATGATAAAGAAGATTCAAAGAGAGTGAGATGCCAGCTCCTTTCATTCAGTCAGTAGCTTCAATCATTTCTGGTATATGAATAACATGATGTTTTTCAATGGCAAAAATCAATGAATATTGTAAATGCACAAACAGTAATTTCTCCGCATTGCAAGGTGCAATTCTGAAATTTTTTGCTTTTTCCTGCTCCTCTTAGCATGATAAAGAAGATTCAAAGAGAGTGAGATGCCAGCTCCTTTCATTCAGTCAGTAGCTTCAATCATTTCTGGACGTTTTTCAATGGCAAAAATCAATGAATATTGTAAATGCACAAACAGTAATTTCTCCGCATTGCAAGGTGCAATTCTGAAATTTTTTGCTTTTTCCTGCTCCTCTTAGCATGATAAAGAAGATTCAAAGAGAGTGAGATGCCAGCTCCTTTCATTCAGTCAGTAGCTTCAGTCATTTCTGGTATATGAATAACATGATGTTTTTCAATGGCAAAAATCAATGAATTTTGTAAATGCACAAACAGTAATTTCTCCGCATTGCAAGGTGCAATTCTGAAATTTTTTGCTTTTTCCTGCTCCTCTTAGCATGATAAAGAAGATTCAAAGAGAGTGAGATGCCAGCTCCTTTCATTCAGTCAGTAGCTTCAATCATTTCTGGACGTTTTTCAATGGCAAAAATCAATGAATATTGTAAATGCACAAACAGTAATTTCTCCGCATTGCAAGGTGCAATTCTGAAATTTTTTGCTTTTTCCTGCTCCTCTTAGCATTATGAAGATTCAAAGAGAGTGAGATGCCAGCTCCTTTCATTCAGTCAGTAGCTTCAAACATTTCTGGTATATGAATAACATGATGTTTTTCAATGGCAAAAATCAATGAATATTGTAAATGCACAAACAGTAATTTCTCCGCATTGCAAGGTGCAATTCTGAAATTTTTTGCTTTTTCCTGCTCCTCTTAGCATGATAAAGAAGTTTCAAAGAGAGTGAGATGCCAGCTCCTTTCATTCAGTCAGTAGCTTCAATCATTTCTGGACGTTTTTCAATGGCAAAAATCAATGAATATTGTAAATGCACAAACAGTAATTTCTCCGCATTGCAAGGTGCAATTCTGAAATTTTTTGCTTTTTCCTGCTCCTCTTAGCATGATAAACAAGATTCAAAGAGAGTGAGATGCCAGCTCCTTTCATTCAGTCAGTAGCTTCAATCATTTCTGGACGTTTTTCAATGGCAAAAATCAATGAATATTGTAAATGCACAAACAGTAATTTCTCCGCATTGCAAGGTGCAATTCTGAAATTTTTTGCTTTTTCCTGCTCCTCTTAGCATGATAAAGAAGATTCAAAGAGAGTGAGATGCCAGCTCCTTTCATTCAGTCAGTAGCTTCAAACATTTCTGGTATATGAATAACATGATGTTTTTCAATGGCAAAAATCAATGAATATTGTAAATGCACAAACAGTAATTTCTCCGCATTGCAAGGTGCAATTCTGAAATTTTTTGCTTTTTCCTGCTCCTCTTAGCATGATAAAGAAGATTCAAAGAGAGTGAGATGCCAGCTCCTTTCATTCAGTCAGTAGCTTCAATCATTTCTGGACGTTTTTCAATTGCAAAAATCAATGAATATTGTAAATGCACAAACAGTAATTTCTCCGCATTGCAAGGTGCAATTCTGAAATTTTTTGCTTTTTCCTGCTCCTCTTAGCATGATAAAGAAGATTCAAAGAGAGTGAGATGCCAGCTCCTTTCATTCAGTCAGTAGCTTCAATCATTTCTGGTATATGAATAACATGATGTTTTTCAATGGCAAAAATCAATGAATATTGTAAATGCACAAACAGTAATTTCTCCGCATTGCAAGGTGCAATTCTGAAATTTTTTGCTTTTTCCTGCTCCTCTTAGCATGATAAAGAAGATTCAAAGAGAGTGAGATGCCAGCTCCTTTCATTCAGTCAGTAGCTTCAATTATTTCTGGTATATGAATAACGATGTTTTTCAATGGCAAAAATCAATGAATATTGTAAATGCACAAACAGTAATTTATCCGCATTGCAAGGTGCAATTCTGAAATTTTTTGCTTTTTCCTGCTCCTCTTAGCATGATAAAGAAGATTGAAAGATAGTGAGATGCCAGCTACTTTCATTCAGTCAGTAGCTTCAAACATTTCTGGTATATGAATAACATGATGTTTTTCAATGGCAAAAATCAATGAATATTGTAAATGCACAAACAGTAATTTCTCCGCATTGCAAGGTGCAATTCTGAAATTTTTTGCTTTTTCCTGCTCCTCTTAGCATGATAAAGAAGATTCAAAGAGAGTGAGATGCCAGCTCCTTTCATTCAGTCAGTAGCTTCAATCATTTCTGGACGTTTTTCAATGGCAAAAATCAATGAATATTGTAAATGCACAAACAGTAATTTCTCCGCATTGCAAGGTGCAATTCTGAAATTTTTTGCTTTTTCCTGCTCCTCTTAGCATTATGAAGAAGATTCAAAGAGAGTGAGATGCCAGCTCCTTTCATTCAGTCAGTAGCTTCAAACATTTCTGGTATATGAATAACATGATGTTTTTCAATGGCAAAAATCAATGAATATTGTAAATGCACAAACAGGAATTTCTCCGCATTGCAAGGTGCAATTCTGAAATTTTTTGCTTTTTCCTGCTCCTCTTAGCATGATAAAGAAGATTCAAAGAGAGTGAGATCCCAGCTCCTTTCATTCAGTCAGTAGCTTCAATCATTTCTGGTATATGAATAACATGATGTTTTTCAATGGCAAAAATCAATGAATATTGTAAATGCACAAACAGTAATTTCTCCGCATTGCAAGGTGCAATTCTGAAATTTTTTGCTTTTTCCTGCTCCTCTTAGCATGATAAAGAAGATTCAAAGAGAGTGAGATGCCAGCTCCTTTCATTCAGTCAGTAGCTTCAATCATTTCTGGTATATGAATAACATGTTTTTCAATGGCAAAAATCAATGAATATTGTAAATGCACAAACAGTAATTTATCCGCATTGCAAGGTGCAATTCTGAAATTTTTTGCTTTTTCCTGCTCCTCTTAGCATGATAAAGAAGATTGAAAGAGAGTGAGATGCCAGCTCCTTTCATTCAGTCAGTAGCTTCAAACATTTCTGGTATATGAATAACATGATGTTTTTCAATGGCAAAAATCAATGAATATTGTAAATGCACAAACAGTAATTTCTCCGCATTGCAAGGTGCAATTCTGAAATTTTTTGCTTTTTCCTGCTCCTCTTAGCATGATAAAGAAGATTCAAAGAGAGTGAGATGCCAGCTCCTTTCATTCAGTCAGTAGCTTCAATCATTTCTGGACGTTTTTCAATGGCAAAAATCAATGAATATTGTAAATGTACAAACAGTAATTTCTCCGCATTGCAAGGTGCAATTCTGAAATTTTTTGCTTTTTCCTGCTCCTCTTAGCATTATGAAGAAGATTCAAAGAGAGTGAGATGCCAGCTCCTTTCATTCAGTCAGTAGCTTCAAACATTTCTGGTATATGAATAACATGATGTTTTTCAATGGCAAAAATCAATGAATATTGTAAATGCACAAAGAGTAATTTCTCCGCATTGCAAGGTGCAATTCTGAAATTTTTTGCTTTTTCCTGCTCCTCTTAGCATGATAAAGAAGATTCAAAGAGAGTGAGATGCCAGCTCCTTTCGTTCAGTCAGTAGCTTCAATCATTTCTGGACGTTTTTCAATGGCAAAAATCATTGAATATTGTAAATGCACAAACAGTAATTTCTCCGCATTGCAAGGTGCAATTCTGAAATTTTTTGCTTTTTCCTGCTCCTCTTAGCATGATAAACAAGATTCAAAGAGAGTGAGATGCCAGCTCCTTTCATTCAGTCAGTAGCTTCAATCATTTCTGGACGTTTTCCAATTGCAAAAATCAATGAATATTGTAAATGCACAAACAGTAATTTCTCCGCATTGCAAGGTGCAATTCTGAAATTTTTTGCTTTTTCCTGCTCCTCTTAGCATGATAAAGAAGATTCAAAGAGAGTGAGATGCCAGCTGCTTTTATTCAGTCAGTAGCTTCAAACATTTCTGGTATATGAATAACATGATGTTTTTCAATGGCAAAAATCAATGAATATTGTAAATGCACAAACAGTAATTTCTCCGCATTGCAAGGTGCAATTCTGAAATTTTTTGCTTTTTCCTGCTCCTCTTAGCATGATAAAGAAGATTCAAAGAGAGTGAGATGCCAGCTCCTTTCATTCAGTCGGTAGCTTCAATCATTTCTGGACGTTTTTCAATTGCAAAAATTAATGAATATTGTAAATGCACAAACAGTAATTTCTCCGCATTGCAAGGTGCAATTCTGAAATTTTTTGCTTTTTCCTGCTCCTGTTAGCATGATAAAGAAGATTCAAAGAGAGTGAGATGCCAGCTCCTTTCATTCAGTCAGTAGCTTCAATCATTTCTGGTATATGAATAACATGATGTTTTCCAATGGCAAAAATCAATGAATATTGTAAATGCACAAACAGTAATTTATCCGCATTGCAAGGTGCAATTGTGAAATTTTTTGCTTTTTCCTGCTCCTCTTAGCATGATAAAGAAGATTCAAAGAGAGTGAGATGCCAGCTCCTTTCATTCAGTCAGTAGCTTCAAACATTTCTGGTATATGAATAACATGATGTTTTTCAATGGCAAAAATCAATGAATATTGTAAATGCACAAACAGTAATTTCTCCGCATTGCAAGGTGCAATTCTGAAATTTTTTGCTTTTTCCTGCTCCTCTTAGCATGATAAAGAAGATTCAAAGAGAGTGAGATGCCAGCTCCTTTCATTCAGTCAGTAGCTTCAATCATTTCTGGATGTTTTTCAATGGCAAAAATCAATGAATATTGTAAATGCACAAACAGTAATTTCTCCGCATTGCAAGGTGCAATTCTGAAATTTTTTGCTTTTTCCTGCTCCTCTTAGCATGATAAAGAAGATTCAAAGAGAGTGAGATGCCAGCTCCTTTCATTCAGTCAGTAGCTTCAGTCATTTCTGGTATATGAATAACATGATGTTTTTCAATGGCAAAAATCAATGAATTTTGTAAATGCACAAACAGTAATTTCTCCGCATTGCAAGGTGCAATTCTGAAATTTTTTGCTTTTTCCTGCTCCTCTTAGCATGATAAAGAAGATTCAAAGAGAGTGAGATGCCAGCTCCTTTCATTCAGTCAGTAGCTTCAATCATTTCTGGACGTTTTTCAATGGCAAAAATCAATGAATATTGTAAATGCACAAACAGTAATTTCTCCGCATTGCAAGGTGCAATTCTGAAATTTTTTGCTTTTTCCTGCTCCTCTTAGCATTATGAAGAAGATTCAAAGAGAGTGAGATGCCAGCTCCTTTCATTCAGTCAGTAGCTTCAAACATTTCTGGTATATGAATAACATGATGTTTTTCAATGGCAAAAATCAATGAATATTGTAAAAGCACAAACAGTAATTTCTCCGCATTGCAAGGTGCAATTCTGAAATTTTTTGCTTTTTCCTGCTCCTCTTAGCATGATAAAGAAGATTCAAAGAGAGTGAGATGCCAGCTCCTTTCATTCAGTCAGTAGATTCAATCATTTCTGGACGTTTTTCAATGGCAAAAATCATTGAATATTGTAAATGCACAAACAGTAATTTCTCCGCATTGCAAGATGCAATTCTGAAATTTTTTACTTTTTCCTGCTCCTCTTAGCATGATAAAGAAGATTGAAAGAGAGTGAGATGCCAGCTCCTTTCATTCAGTCAGTAGCTTCAATCATTTATGGTATATGAATAACATGATGTTTTTCAATCGCAAAAATCAATGAATATTGTAAATGCACAAACAGTAATTTCTCCGCATTGCAAGGTGCAATTCTGAAATTTTTTGCTTTTTCCTGCTCCTCTTAGCATGATAAAGAAGATTCAAAGAGAGTGAGATGCCAGCTCCTTTCATTCAGTCAGTAGCTTCAATCATTTCTGGACGTTTTTCAATGGCAAAAATCAATGAATATTGTAAATGCACAAACAGTAATTTCTCCGCATTGCAAGGTGCAATTCTGAAATTTTTTACTTTTTCCTGCTCCTCTTAGCATGATAAAGAAGATTCAAAGAGAGTGAGATGCCAGCTCCTTTCATTCAGTCAGTAGCTTCAATCATTTCTGGTATATGAATAACATGATGTTTTTCAATGGCAAAAATCAATGAATTTTGTAAATGCACAAACAGTAATTTCTCCGCATTGCAAGGCGCAATTCTGAAATTTTTTGCTTTTTCCTGCTCCTCTTAGCATGATAAAGAAGATTCAAAGAGATTGAGATGCCAGCTCCTTTCATTCAGTCAGTAGCTTCAATCATTTCTGGACGTTTTTCAATGGCAAAAATCAATGAATATTGTAAATGCACAAACAGTAATTTCTCCGCATTGCAAGGTGCAATTCTGAAATTTTTTGCTTTTTCCTGCTCCTCTTAGCATGATAAAGAAGATTCAAAGAGAGTGAGATGCCAGCTCCTTTCATTCAGTCAGTAGCTTCAATCATTTCTGGACGTTTTTCAATGGCAAAAATCAATGAATATTGTAAATGCACAAACAGTAATTTCTCCGCATTGCAAGGTGCAATTCTGAAATTTTTTGCTTTTTCCTGCTCCTCTTAGCATGATAAAGAAGATTCAAAGAGAGTGAGGTGCCAGCTCCTTTCATTCAGTCAGTAGCTTCAAACATTTCTGGTATATGAATAACATGTTTTTCAATGGCAAAAATCAATGAATATTGTAAATGCACAAACAGTAATTTCTCCGCATTGCAAGGTGCAATTCTGAAATTTTTTGCTTTTTCCTGCTCCTCTTAGCATGATAAAGAAGATTCAAAGAGAGTGAGATGCCAGCTCCTTTCATTCAGTCAGTAGCTTCAATCATTTCTGGACGTTTTTCAATGGCAAAAATCAATGAATATTGTAAATGCACAAACAGTAATTTCTCCGCATTGCAAGGTGCAATTCTGAAATTTTTTGCTTTTTCCTGCTCCTCTTAGCATGATAAAGAAGATTCAAAGAGAGTGAGATGCCAGCTCCTTTCATTCAGTCAGTAGCTTCAATCATTTCTGGACGTTTTTCAATGGCAAAAATCAATGAATATTGTAAATGCACAAACTGTAATTTCTCCGCATTGCAAGGTGCAATTCTGAAATTTTTTGCTTTTTCCTGCTCCTCTTAGCATGATAAAGAAGATTCAAAGAGAGTGAGATGCCAGCTCCTTTCATTCAGTCAGTAGCTTCAATCATTTCTGGACGTTTTTCAATGGCAAAAATCAATGAATATTGTAAATGCACAAACAGTAATTTCTCCGCATTGCAAGGTGCAATTCTGAAATTTTTTGCTTTTTCCTGCTCCTCTTAGCATGGTAAAGAAGATTCAAAGAGAGTGAGATGCCAGCTCCTTTCATTCAGTCAGTAGCTTCAAACATTTCTGGTATATGAATAACATGATGTTTTTCAATGGCAAAAATCAATGAATATTGTAAATGCACAAACAGTAATTTCTCCGCATTGCAAGGTGCAAGTCTGAAATTTTTTGCTTTTTCCTGCTCCTCTTAGCATGATAAAGAAGATTCAAAGAGAGTGAGATGCCAGCTCCTTTCATTCAGTCAGTAGCTTCAATCATTTCTGGACGTTTTTCAATGGCAAAAATCAATGAATATTGTAAATGCACAAACTGTAATTTCTCCGCATTGCAAGGTGCAATTCTGAAATTTTTGCTTTTTCCTGCTCCTCTTAGCATGATAAAGAAGATTCAAAGAGAGTGAGATGCCAGCTCCTTTCATTCAGTCAGTAGCTTCAATCATTTCTGGACGTTTTTCAATGGCAAAAATCAATGAATATTGTAAATGCACAAACAGTAATTTCTCCGCATTGCAAGGTGCAATTCTGAAATTTTTTGCTTTTTCCTGCTCCTCTTAGTATGGTAAAGAAGATTCAAAGAGAGTGAGATGCCAGCTCCTTTCATTCAGTCAGTAGCTTCAAACATTTCTGGTATATGAATAACATGATGTTTTTCAATGGCAAAAATCAATGAATATTGTAAATGCACAAACAGTAATTTCTCCGCATTGCAAGGTGCAAGTCTGAAATTTTTTGCTTTTTCCTGCTCCTCTTAGCATGATAAAAAGATTCAAAGAGAGTGAGATGCCAGCTCCTTTCATTCAGTCAGTAGCTTCAAACATTTCTGGTATATGAATAACATGATGTTTTTCAATGGCAAAAATCAATGAATATTGTAAATGCACAAACAGTAATTTCTCCGCATTGCAAGGTGCAATTCTGAAATTTTTTGCTTTTTCCTGCTCCTCTTAGCATGATAAAGAAGATTCAAAGAGAGTGAGATTCCAGCTCCTTTCATTCAGTCAGTAGCTTCAATCATTTCTGGACGTTTTTCAATGGCAAAAATCAATGAATATTGTAAATGCACAAACAGTAATTTCTCCGCATTGCAAGGTGCAATTCTGAAATTTTTTGCTTTTTCCTGCTCCTCTTAGCATGATAAAGAAGATTCAAAGAGAGTGAGATGTCAGCTCCTTTCATTCAGTCAGTAGCTTCAAACATTTCTGGTATATGAATAACATGATGTTTTTCAATGGCAAAAATCAATGGATATTGTAAATGCACAAACAGTAATTTCTCCGCATTGCAAGGTGCAATTCTGAAATTTTTTGCTTTTTCCTGCTCCTCTTAGCATGATAAAGAAGATTCAAAGAGAGTGAGATGCCAGCTCCTTTCATTCAGTCAGTAGCTTAAATCATTTCTGGACGTTTTTCAATGGCAAAAATCATTGAATATTATAAATGCACAAACAGTAATTTCTCCGCATTGCAAGGTGCAATTCTGAAATTTTTTACTTTTTCCTGCTCCTCTTAGCATGATAAAGAAGATTCAAAGAGAGTGAGATGCCAGCTCCTTTCATTCAGTCAGTAGCTTCAATCATTTCTGGTATATGAATAACATGATGTTTTTCAATGGCAAAAATCAATGAATATTGTAAATGCACAAACAGTAATTTCTCCGCATTGCAAGGTGCAATTCTGAAATTTTTTGCTTTTTCCTGCTCCTCGTAGCATGATAAAGAAGATTCAAAGAGAGTGAGATGCCAGCTTCTTTCATTCAGTCAGTAGCTTCAATCATTTCTGGACGTTTTTCAATGGCAAAAATCAATGAATATTGTAAATGCACAAACAGTAATTTCTCCGCATTGCAAGGTGCAATTCTGAAATTTTTTGCTTTTTCCTGCTCCTCTTAGCATGATAAACAAGATTCAAAGAGAGTGAGATGCCAGCTCCTTTCATTCAGTCAGTAGCTTCAATCATTTCTGGACGTTTTTCAATGGCAAAAATCAATGAATATTGTTAATGCACAAACAGTAATTTCTCCGCATTGCAAGGTGCAATTCTGAAATTTTT
This sequence comes from Phyllobates terribilis, assembly GCF_046119375.1. NCBI lineage: Eukaryota > Metazoa > Chordata > Amphibia > Anura > Dendrobatidae > Phyllobates > Phyllobates terribilis. The sequence continues at coordinate 1,056,499 of NW_027363304.1, read as the reverse complement.
TGCTTTTTCCTGCTCCTCTTAGCATGATAAAGAAGATTCAAAGAGAGTGAGATGCCAGCTCCTTTCATTCAGTCAGTAGCTTCAATCATTTCTGGACGTTTTTCAATGGCAAAAATCAATGAATATTGTAAATGCACAAACAGTAATTTCTCCGCATTGCAAGGTGCAATTCTGAAATTTTTTGCTTTTTCCTGCTCCTCTTAGCATGATAAAGAAGATTGAAAGAGAGTGAGATGCCAGCTCCTTTCATTCAGTCAGTAGCTTCAAACATTTCTGGTATATGAATAACATGATGTTTTTCAATGGCAAAAATCAATGAATATTGTAAATGCACAAACAGTAATTTATCCGCATTGCAAGGTGCAATTCTGAAATTTTTTGCTTTTTCCTGCTCTTCTTAGCATGATAAAGAAGATTCAAAGAGAGTGAGATGCCAGCTCCTTTTGTTCAGTCAGTAGCTTCAATCATTTCTGGACGTTTTTCAATGGCAAAAATCATTGAATATTATAAATGCACAAACAGTAATTTCTCCGCATTGCAAGGTGCAATTCTGAAATTTTTTACTTTTTCCTGCTCCTCTTAGCATGATAAAGAAGATTCAAAGAGAGTGAGATGCCAGCTCCTTTCATTCAGTCAGTAGCTTCAATCATTTCTGGTATATGAATAACATGATGCTTTTCAATGGCAAAAATCAATGAATATTGTAAATGCACAAACAGTAATTTCTCCGCATTGCAAGGTGCAATTCTGAAATTTTTTGCTTTTTCCTGCTCCTCTTAGCATGATAAAGAAGATTCAAAGAGAGTGAGATGACAGCTCCTTTCATTCAGTCAGTAGCTTCAATCATTTCTGGACGTTTTTCAATGGCAAAAATCAATGAATATTGTAAATGCACAAACAGTAATTTCTCCGCATTGCAAGGTGCAATTCTGAAATTTTTTGCTTTTTCCTGCTCCTCTTAGCATGATAAAGAAGATTCAAAGAGAGTGAGATGCCAGCTCCTTTCATTCAGTCAGTAGCTTCAGTCATTTCTGGTATATGAATAACATGATGTTTTTCAATGGCAAAAATCAATGAATTTTGTAAATGCACAAACAGTAATTTCTCCGCATTGCAAGGTGCAATTCTGAAATTTTTTGCTTTTTCCTGCTCCTCTTAGCATGATAAAGAAGATTCAAAGAGAGTGAGATGCCAGCTCCTTTCATTCAGTCAGTAGCTTCAATCATTTCTGGACGTTTTTCAATGGCAAAAATCAATGAATATTGTAAATGCACAAACAGTAATTTCTCCGCATTGCAAGGTGCAATTCTGAAATTTTTTGCTTTTTCCTGCTCCTCTTAGCATTATGAAGAAGATTCAAAGAGAGTGAGATGCCAGCTCCTTTCATTCAGTCAGTAGCTTCAAACATTTCTGGTATATGAATAACATGATGTTTTTCAATGGCAAAAATCAATGAATATTGTAAAAGCACAAACAGTAATTTCTCCGCATTGCAAGGTGCAATTCTGAAATTTTTTGCTTTTTCCTGCTCCTCTTAGCATGATAAAGAAGATTCAAAGAGAGTGAGATGCCAGCTCCTTTCATTCAGTCAGTAGATTCAATCATTTCTGGACGTTTTTCAATGGCAAAAATCATTGAATATTGTAAATGCACAAACAGTAATTTCTCCGCATTGCAAGATGCAATTCTGAAATTTTTTACTTTTTCCTGCTCCTCTTAGCATGATAAAGAAGATTCAAAGAGAGTGAGATGCCAGCTCCTTTCATTCAGTCAGTAGCTTCAATCATTTATGGTATATGAATAACATGATGTTTTTCAATCGCAAAAATCAATGAATATTGTAAATGCACAAACAGTAATTTCTCCGCATTGTAAGGTGCAATTCTGAAATTTTTTGCTTTTTCCTGCTCCTCTTAGCATGATAAAGAAGATTCAAAGAGAGTGAGATGCCAGCTCCTTTCATTCAGTCAGTAGCTTCAATCATTTCTGGACGTTTTTCAATGGCAAAAATCAATGAATATTGTAAATGCACAAACAGTAATTTCTCCGCATTGCAAGGTGCAATTCTGAAATTTTTTACTTTTTCCTGCTCCTCTTAGCATGATAAAGAAGATTCAAAGAGAGTGAGATGCCAGCTCCTTTCATTCAGTCAGTAGCTTCAATCATTTCTGGTATATGAATAACATGATGTTTTTCAATGGCAAAAATCAATGAATTTTGTAAATGCACAAACAGTAATTTCTCCGCATTGCAAGGCGCAATTCTGAAATTTTTTGCTTTTTCCTGCTCCTCTTAGCATGATAAAGAAGATTCAAAGAGAGTGAGATGCCAGCTCCTTTCATTCAGTCAGTAGCTTCAATCATTTCTGGACGTTTTTCAATGGCAAAAATCAATGAATATTGTAAATGCACAAACAGTAATTTCTCCGCATTGCAAGGTGCAATTCTGAAATTTTTTGCTTTTTCCTGCTCCTCTTAGCATGATAAAGAAGATTCAAAGAGAGTGAGATGCCAGCTCCTTTCATTCAGTCAGTAGCTTCAATCATTTCTGGACGTTTTTCAATGGCAAAAATCAATGAATATTGTAAATGCACAAACAGTAATTTCTCCGCATTGCAAGGTGCAATTCTGAAATTTTTTGCTTTTTCCTGCTCCTCTTAGCATGATAAAGAAGATTCAAAGAGAGTGAGGTGCCAGCTCCTTTCATTCAGTCAGTAGCTTCAAACATTTCTGGTATATGAATAACATGTTTTTCAATGGCAAAAATCAATGAATATTGTAAATGCACAAACAGTAATTTCTCCGCATTGCAAGGTGCAATTCTGAAATTTTTTGCTTTTTCCTGCTCCTCTTAGCATGATAAAGAAGATTCAAAGAGAGTGAGGTGCCAGCTCCTTTCATTCAGTCAGTAGCTTCAATCATTTCTGGACGTTTTTCAATGGCAAAAATCAATGAATATTGTAAATGCACAAACAGTAATTTCTCCGCATTGCAAGGTGCAATTCTGAAATTTTTTGCTTTTTCCTGCTCCTCTTAGCATGATAAAGAAGATTCAAAGAGAGTGAGATGCCAGCTCCTTTCATTCAGTCAGTAGCTTCAATCATTTCTGGACGTTTTTCAATGGCAAAAATCAATGAATATTGTAAATGCACAAACTGTAATTTCTCCGCATTGCAAGGTGCAATTCTGAAATGTTTTGCTTTTTCCTGCTCCTCTTAGCATGATAAAGAAGATTCAAAGAGAGTGAGATGCCAGCTCCTTTCATTCAGTCAGTAGCTTCAATCATTTCTGGATGTTTTTCAATGGCAAAAATCAATGAATATTGTAAATGCACAAACAGTAATTTCTCCGCATTGCAAGGTGCAATTCTGAAATTTTTTGCTTTTTCCTGCTCCTCTTAGCATTATGAAGAAGATTCAAAGAGAGTGAGATGCCAGCTCCTTTCATTCAGTCAGTAGCTTCAAACATTTCTGGTATATGAATAACATGATGTTTTTCAATGGCAAAAATCAATGAATATTGTAAATGCACAAACAGTAATTTCTCCGCATTGCAAGGTGCAATTCTGAAATTTTTTGCTTTTTCCTGCTCCTCTTAGCATGATAAAGAAGATTCAAAGAGAGTGAGATGCCAGCTCCTTTCATTCAGTCAGTAGCTTCAATCATTTCTGGACGTTTTTCAATGGCAAAAATCAATGAATATTGTAAATGCACAAACAGTAATTTCTCCGCATTGCAAGGTGCAATTCTGAAATTTTTTGCTTTTTCCTGCTCCTCTTAGCATGATAAAGAAGATTCAAAGAGAGTGAGATGCCAGCTCCTTTCATTCAGTCAGTAGCTTCAATCATTTCTGGACGTTTTTCAATGGCAAAAATCAATGAATATTGTAAATGCACAAACTGTAATTTCTCCGCATTGCAAGGTGCAATTCTGAAATGTTTTGCTTTTTCCTGCTCCTCTTAGCATGATAAACAAGATTCAAAGAGAGTGAGATGCCAGCTCCTTTCATTCAGTCAGTAGCTTCAATCATTTCTGGATGTTTTTCAATGGCAAAAATCAATGAATATTGTAAATGCACAAACAGTAATTTCTCCGCATTGCAAGGTGCAATTCTGAAATTTTTTGCTTTTTCCTGCTCCTCTTAGATTTATGAAGAAGATTCAAAGAGAGTGGGATGCCAGCTCCTTTCATTCAGTCAGTAGCTTCAAACATTTCTGGTATATGAATAACATGATGTTTTTCAATGGCAAAAATCAATGAATATTGTAAATGCACAAACAGTAATTTCTCCGCATTGCAAGGTGCAATTCTGAAATTTTTTGCTTTTTCCTGCTCCTCTTAGCATGATAAAGAAGATTCAAAGAGAGTGAGATGCCAGCTCCTTTCATTCAGTCAGTAGCTTCAATCATTTCTGGACGTTTTTCAATGGCAAAAATCAATGAATATTGTAAATGCACAAACTGTAATTTCTCCGCATTGCAAGGTGCAATTCTGAAATGTTTTGCTTTTTCCTGCTCCTCTTAGCATGATAAAGAAGATTCAAAGAGAGTGAGATGCCAGCTCCTTTCATTCAGTCAGTAGCTTCAATCATTTCTGGATGTTTTTCAATGGCAAAAATCAATGAATATTGTAAATGCACAAACAGTAATTTCTCCGCATTGCAAGGTGCAATTCTGAAATTTTTTGCTTTTTCCTGCTCCTCTTAGCATTATGAAGAAGATTCAAAGAGAGTGAGATGCCAGCTCCTTTCATTCAGTCAGTAGCTTCAAACATTTCTGGTATATGAATAACATGATGTTTTTCAATGGCAAAAATCAATGAATATTGTAAATGCACAAACAGTAATTTCTCCGCATTGCAAGGTGCAATTCTGAAATTTTTTGCTTTTTCCTGCTCCTCTTAGCATGATAAAGAAGATTCAAAGAGAGTGAGATGCCAGCTCCTTTCATTCAGTCAGTAGCTTCAATCATTTCTGGACGTTTTTCAATGGCAAAAATCAATGAATATTGTAAATGCACAAACAGTAATTTCTCCGCATTGCAAGGTGCAATTCTGAAATTTTTTGCTTTTTCCTGCTCCTCTTAGCATGATAAAGAAGATTCAAAGAGAGTGAGATGCCAGCTCCTTTCATTCAGTCAGTAGCTTCAATCATTTCTGGACGTTTTTCAATGGCAAAAATCAATGAATATTGTAAATGCACAAACTGTAATTTCTCCGCATTGCAAGGTGCAATTCTGAAATGTTTTGCTTTTTCCTGCTCCTCTTAGCATGATAAACAAGATTCAAAGAGATTGAGATGCCAGCTCCTTTCATTCAGTCAGTAGCTTCAATAATTTCTGGACGTTTTTCAATGGCAAAAATCATTGAATATTGTAAATGCACAAACAGTAATTTCTCCGCATTGCAAGGTGTAATTCTGAAATTTTTTACTTTTTCCTGCTCCTCTTAGCATGATAAAGAAGATTCAAAGAGAGTGAGATGCCAGCTCCTTTCATTCAGTCAGTCGCTTCAATCATTTCTGGACGTTTTTCAATGGCAAAAATCAATGAATATTGTAAATGCACAAACAGTAATTTCTCCGCATTGCAATGTGCAATTCTGAAATTTTTTGCTTTTTCCTGCTCCTCTTAGCATGATAAAGAAGTTTCAAAGAGAGTGAGATGCCAGCTCCTTTCATTCAGTCAGTAGCTTCAATCATTTCTGGACGTTTTTCAATGGCAAAAATCAATGAATATTGTAAATGCACAAACAGTAATTTCTCCGCATTGCAAGGTGCAATTCTGAAATTTTTTGCTTTTTCCTGCTCCTCTTAGCATGATAAACAAGATTCAAAGAGAGTGAGATGTCAGCTCCTTTCATTCAGTCAGTAGCTTCAATCATTTCTGGACGTTTTTCAATGGCAAAAATCAATGAATATTGTAAATGCACAAACAGTAATTTCTCCGCATTGCAAGGTGCAATTCTGAAATTTTTTGCTTTTTCCTGCTCCTCTTAGCATGATAAAGAAGATTCAAAGAGAGTGAGATGCCAGCTCCTTTCATTCAGTCAGTAGCTTCAAACATTTCTGGTATATGAATAACATGATGTTTTTCAATGGCAAAAATCAATGAATATTGTAAATGCACAAACAGTAATTTCTCCGCATTGCAAGGTGCAATTCTGAAATTTTTTGCTTTTTCCTGCTCCTCTTAGCATGATAAAGAAGATTCAAAGAGAGTGAGATGCCAGCTCCTTTCATTCAGTCAGTAGCTTCAATCATTTCTGGACGTTTTTCAATTGCAAAAATCAATGAATATTGTAAATGCACAAACAGTAATTTCTCCGCATTGCAAGGTGCAATTCTGAAATTTTTTGCTTTTTCCTGCTCCTCTTAGCATGATAAAGAAGATTCAAAGAGAGTGAGATGCCAGCTCCTTTCATTCAGTCAGTAGCTTCAATCATTTCTGGTATATGAATAACATGATGTTTTTCAATGGCAAAAATCAATGAATATTGTAAATGCACAAACAGTAATTTCTCCGCATTGCAAGGTGCAATTCTGAAATTTTTTGCTTTTTCCTGCTCCTCTTAGCATGATAAAGAAGATTCAAAGAGAGTGAGATGCCAGCTCCTTTCATTCAGTCAGTAGCTTCAATCATTTCTGGTTTATGAATAACATGATGTTTTTCAATGGCAAATATCAATGAATATTGTAAATACACAAACAGTAATTTATCCGCATTGCAAGGTGCAATTCTGAAATTTTTTCCTTTTCCTGCTCCTCTTAGCATGATAAAGAAGATTGAAAGAGAGTGAGATGCCAGCTCCTTTCATTCAGTCAGTAGCTTCAAACATTTCTGGTATATGAATAACATGATGTTTTTCAATGGCAAAAATCAATGAATATTGTAAATGCACAAACAGTAATTTCTCCGCATTGCAAGGTGCAATTCTGAAATTTTTTGCTTTTTCCTGCTCCTCTTAGCATGATAAAGAAGATTCAAAGAGAGTGAGATGCCAGCTCCTTTCATTCAGTCAGTAGCTTCAGTCATTTCTGGTATATGAATAACATGATGTTTTTCAATGGCAAAAATCAATGAATTTTGTAAATGCACAAACAGTAATTTCTCCGCATTGCAAGGTGCAATTCTGAAATTTTTTGCTTTTTCCTGCTCCTCTTAGCATGATAAAGAAGATTCAAAGAGAGTGAGATGCCAGCTCCTTTCATTCAGTCAGTAGCTTCAATCATTTCTGGATGTTTTTCAATGGCAAAAATCAATGAATATTGTAAATGCACAAACAGTAATTTCTCCGCATTGCAAGGTGCAATTCTGAAATTTTTTGCTTTTTCCTGCTCCTCTTAGCATTATGAAGAAGATTCAAAGAGAGTGAGATGCCAGCTCCTTTCATTCAGTCAGTAGCTTCAATCATTTCTGGTATATGAATAACATGATGTTTTTCAATGGCAAAAATCAATGAATATTGTAAATGCACAAACAGTAATTTCTCCGCATTGCAAGGTGCAATTCTGAAATTTTTTGCTTTTTCCTGCTCCTCTTAGCATGATAAAGAAGATTCAAAGAGAGTGAGATGCCAGCTCCTTTCATTCAGTCAGTAGATTCAATCATTTCTGGACGTTTTTCAATGGCAAAAATCATTGAATATTGTAAATGCACAAACAGTAATTTCTCCGCATTGCAAGATGCAATTCTGAAATTTTTTACTTTTTCCTGCTCCTCTTAGCATGATAAAGAAGATTCAAAGAGAGTGAGATGCCAGCTCCTTTCATTCAGTCAGTAGCTTCAATCATTTATGGTATATGAATAACATGATGTTTTTCAATCGCAAAAATCAATGAATATTGTAAATGCACAAACAGTAATTTCTCCGCATTGCAAGGTGCAATTCTGAAATTTTTTGCTTTTTCCTGCTCCTCTTAGCATGATAAAGAAGATTCAAAGAGAGTGAGATGCCAGCTCCTTTCATTCAGTCAGTAGCTTCAATCATTTCTGGACGTTTTTCAATGGCAAAAATCAATGAATATTGTAAATGCACAAACAGTAATTTCTCCGCATTGCAAGGTGCAATTCTGAAATTTTTTACTTTTTCCTGCTCCTCTTAGCATGATAAAGAAGATTCAAAGAGAGTGAGATGCCAGCTCCTTTCATTCAGTCAGTAGCTTCAATCATTTCTGGACGTTTTTCAATGGCAAAAATCAATGAATATTGTAAATGCACAAACAGTAATTTCTCCGCATTGCAAGGTGCAATTCTGAAATTTTTTGCTTTTTCCTGCTCCTCTTAGCATGATAAAGAAGATTCAAAGAGAGTGAGATGCCAGCTCCTTTCATTCAGTCAGTAGCTTCAATCATTTCTGGACGTTTTTCAATGGCAAAAATCAATGAATATTGTAAATGCACAAACAGTAATTTCTCCGCATTGCAAGGTGCAATTCTGAAATTTTTTGCTTTTTCCTGCTCCTCTTAGCATGATAAAGAAGATTCAAAGAGAGTGAGGTGCCAGCTCCTTTCATTCAGTCAGTAGCTTCAAACATTTCTGGTATATGAATAACATGTTTTTCAATGGCAAAAATCAATGAATATTGTAAATGCACAAACAGTAATTTCTCCGCATTGCAAGGTGCAATTCTGAAATTTTTTGCTTTTTCCTGCTCCTCTTAGCATGATAAAGAAGATTCAAAGAGAGTGAGATGCCAGCTCCTTTCATTCAGTCAGTAGCTTCAATCATTTCTGGACGTTTTTCAATGGCAAAAATCAATGAATATTGTAAATGCACAAACAGTAATTTCTCCGCATTGCAAGGTGCAATTCTGAAATTTTTTGCTTTTTCCTGCTCCTCTTAGCATGATAAAGAAGATTCAAAGAGAGTGAGATGCCAGCTCCTTTCATTCAGTCAGTAGCTTCAATCATTTCTGGACGTTTTTCAATGGCAAAAATCAATGAATATTGTAAATGCACAAACAGTAATTTCTCCGCATTGCAAGGTGCAATTCTGAAATTTTTTGCTTTTTCCTGCTCCTCTTAGCATGATAAAGAAGATTCAAAGAGAGTGAGATGCCAGCTCCTTTCATTCAGTCAGTAGCTTCAATCATTTCTGGACGTTTTTCAATGGCAAAAATCAATGAATATTGTAAATGCACAAACAGTAATTTCTCCGCATTGCAAGGTGCAATTCTGAAATTTTTTGCTTTTTCCTGCTCCTCTTAGCATGATAAAGAAGATTCAAAGAGAGTGAGATGCCAGCTCCTTTCGTTCAGTCAGTAGCTTCAATAATTTCTGGACGTTTTTCAATGGCAAAAATCATTGAATATTGTAAATGCACAAGCAGTAATTTCTCCGCATTGCAAGGTGCAATTCTGAAATTTTTTACTTTTTCCTGCTCCTCTTAGCATGATAAAGAAGATTCAAAGAGAGTGAGATGCCAGCTCCTTTCATTCAGTCAGTCGCTTCAATCATTTCTGGACGTTTTTCAATGGCAAAAATCAATGAATATTGTAAATGCACAAACAGTAATTTCTCCGCATTGCAATGTGCAATTCTGAAATTTTTTGCTTTTTCCTGCTCCTCTTAGCATGATTAAGAAGTTTCAAAGAGAGTGAGATGCCAGCTCCTTTCATTCAGTCAGTAGCTTCACTCATTTCTGGACGTTTTTCAATGGCAAAAATCAATGAATATTGTAAATGCACAAACAGTAATTTCTCCGCATTGCAAGGTGCAATTCTGAAATTTTTTGCTTTTTCCTGCTCCTCTTAGCATGATAAACAAGATTCAAAGAGAGTGAGATGTCAGCTCCTTTCATTCAGTCAGTAGCTTCAATCATTTCTGGACGTTTTTCAATGGCAAAAATCAATGAATATTGTAAATGCACAAACAGTAATTTCTCCGCATTGCAAGGTGCAATTCTGAAATTTTTTGCTTTTTCCTGCTCCTCTTAGCATGATAAAGAAGATTCAAAGAGAGTGAGATGCCAGCTCCTTTCATTCAGTCAGTAGCTTCAATCATTTCTGGTTTATGAATAACATGATGTTTTTCAATGGCAAATATCAATGAATATTGTAAATGCACAAACAGTAATTTATCCGCATTGCAAGGTGCAATTCTGAAATTTTTTCCTTTTCCTGCTCCTCTTAGCATGATAAAGAAGATTGAAAGAGAGTGAGATGCCAGCTCCTTTCATTCAGTCAGTAGCTTCAAACATTTCTGGTATATGAATAACATGATGTTTTTCAATGGCAAAAATCAATGAATATTGTAAATGCACAAACAGTAATTTCTCCGCATTGCAAGGTGCAATTCTGAAATTTTTTGCTTTTTCCTGCTCCTCTTAGCATGATAAAGAAGATTCAAAGAGAGTGAGATGCCAGCTCCTTTCATTCAGTCAGTAGCTTCAATCATTTCTGGACGTTTTTCAATTGCAAAAATCAATGAATATTGTAAATGCACAAACAGTAATTTCTCCGCATTGCAAGGTGCAATTCTGAAATTTTTTGCTTTTTCCTGCTCCTCTTAGCATGATAAAGAAGATTCAAAGAGAGTGAGATGCCAGCTCCTTTCATTCAGTCAGTAGCTTCAATCATTTCTGGTATATGAATAACATGATGTTTTTCAATGGCAAAAATCAATGAATATTGTAAATGCACAAACAGTAATTTCTCCGCATTGCAAGGTGCAATTCTGAAATTTTTTGCTTTTTCCTGCTCCTCTTAGCATGATAAAGAAGATTCAAAGAGAGTGAGATGCCAGCTCCTTTCATTCAGTCAGTAGATTCAATCATTTCTGGACGTTTTTCAATGGCAAAAATCATTGAATATTGTAAATGCACAAACAGTAATTTCTCCGCATTGCAAGATGCAATTCTGAAATTTTTTACTTTTTCCTGCTCCGCTTAGCATGATAAAGAAGATTCAAAGAGAGTGAGATGCCAGCTCCTTTCATTCAGTCAGTAGCTTCAATCATTTATGGTATATGAATAACATGATGTTTTTCAATCGCAAAAATCAATGAATATTGTAAATGCACAAACAGTAATTTCTCCGCATTGCAAGGTGCAATTCTGAAATTTTTTGCTTTTTCCTGCTCCTCTTAGCATGATAAAGAAGATTCAAAGAGAGTGAGATGCCAGCTCCTTTCATTCAGTCAGTAGCTTCAATCATTTCTGGACGTTTTTCAATGGCAAAAATCAATGAATATTGTAAATGCACAAACAGTAATTTCTCCGCATTGCAAGGTGCAATTCTGAAATTTTTTACTTTTTCCTGCTCCTCTTAGCATGATAAAGAAGATTCAAAGAGAGTGAGATGCCAGCTCCTTTCATTCAGTCAGTAGCTTCAATCATTTCTGGACGTTTTTCAATGGCAAAAATCAATGAATATTGTAAATGCACAAACAGTAATTTCTCCGCATTGCAAGGTGCAATTCTGAAATTTTTTGCTTTTTCCTGCTCCTCTTAGCATGATAAAGAAGATTCAAAGAGAGTGAGATGCCAGCTCCTTTCATTCAGTCAGTAGCTTCAATCATTTCTGGACGTTTTTCAATGGCAAAAATCAATGAATATTGTAAATGCACAAACAGTAATTTCTCCGCATTGCAAGGTGCAATTCTGAAATTTTTTGCTTTTTCCTGCTCCTCTTAGCATGATAAAGAAGATTCAAAGAGAGTGAGGTGCCAGCTCCTTTCATTCAGTCAGTAGCTTCAAACATTTCTGGTATATGAATAACATGTTTTTCAATGGCAAAAATCAATGAATATTGTAAATGCACAAACAGTAATTTCTCCGCATTGCAAGGTGCAATTCTGAAATTTTTTGCTTTTTCCTGCTCCTCTTAGCATGATAAAGAAGATTCAAAGAGAGTGAGATGCCAGCTCCTTTCATTCAGTCAGTAGCTTCAATCATTTCTGGACGTTTTTCAATGGCAAAAATCAATGAATATTGTAAATGCACAAACAGTAATTTCTCCGCATTGCAAGGTGCAATTCTGAAATTTTTTGCTTTTTCCTGCTCCTCTTAGCATGATAAAGAAGATTCAAAGAGAGTGAGATGCCAGCTCCTTTCATTCAGTCAGTAGCTTCAATCATTTCTGGACGTTTTTCAATGGCAAAAATCAATGAATATTGTAAATGCACAAACTGTAATTTCTCCGCATTGCAAGGTGCAATTCTGAAATGTTTTGCTTTTTCCTGCTCCTCTTAGCATGATAAAGAAGATTCAAAGAGAGTGAGATGCCAGCTCCTTTCATTCAGTCAGTAGCTTCAATCATTTCTGGATGTTTTTCAATGGCAAAAATCAATGAATATTGTAAATGCACAAACAGTAATTTCTCCGCATTGCAAGGTGCAATTCTGAAATTTTTTGCTTTTTCCTGCTCCTCTTAGCATTATGAAGAAGATTCAAAGAGAGTGAGATGCCAGCTCCTTTCATTCAGTCAGTAGCTTCAAACATTTCTGGTATATGAATAACATGATGTTTTTCAATGGCAAAAATCAATGAATATTGTAAATGCACAAACAGTAATTTCTCCGCATTGCAAGGTGCAATTCTGAAATTTTTTGCTTTTTCCTGCTCCTCTTAGCATGATAAAGAAGATTCAAAGAGAGTGAGATGCCAGCTCCTTTCGTTCAGTCAGTAGCTTCAATAATTTCTGGACGTTTTTCAATGGCAAAAATCATTGAATATTGTAAATGCACAAGCAGTAATTTCTCCGCATTGCAAGGTGCAATTCTGAAATTTTTTACTTTTTCCTGCTCCTCTTAGCATGATAAAGAAGATTCAAAGAGAGTGAGATGCCAGCTCCTTTCATTCAGTCAGTCGCTTCAATCATTTCTGGACGTTTTTCAATGGCAAAAATCAATGAATATTGTAAATGCACAAACAGTAATTTCTCCGCATTGCAATGTGCAATTCTGAAATTTTTTGCTTTTTCCTGCTCCTCTTAGCATGATAAAGAAGTTTCAAAGAGAGTGAGATGCCAGCTCCTTTCATTCAGTCAGTAGCTTCACTCATTTCTGGACGTTTTTCAATGGCAAAAATCAATGAATATTGTAAATGCACAAACAGTAATTTCTCCGCATTGCAAGGTGCAATTCTGAAATTTTTTGCTTTTTCCTGCTCCTCTTAGCATGATAAACAAGATTCAAAGAGAGTGAGATGTCAGCTCCTTTCATTCAGTCAGTAGCTTCAATCATTTCTGGACGTTTTTCAATGGCAAAAATCAATGAATATTGTAAATGCACAAACAGTAATTTCTCCGCATTGCAAGGTGCAATTCTGAAATTTTTTGCTTTTTCCTGCTCCTCTTAGCATGATAAAGAAGATTCAAAGAGAGTGAGATGCCAGCTCCTTTCATTCAGTCAGTAGCTTCAAACATTTCTGGTATATGAATAACATGATGTTTTTCAATGGCAAAAATCAATGAATATTGTAAATGCACAAACAGTAATTTCTCCGCATTGCAAGGTGCAATTCTGAAATTTTTTGCTTTTTCCTGCTCCTCTTAGCATGATAAAGAAGATTCAAAGAGAGTGAGATGCCAGCTCCTTTCATTCAGTCAGTAGCTTCAATCATTTCTGGACGTTTTTCAATTGCAAAAATCAATGAATATTGTAAATGCACAAACAGTAATTTCTCCGCATTGCAAGGTGCAATTCTGAAATTTTTTGCTTTTTCCTGCTCCTCTTAGCATGATAAAGAAGATTCAAAGAGAGTGAGATGCCAGCTCCTTTCATTCAGTCAGTAGCTTCAATCATTTCTGGTATATGAATAACATGATGTTTTTCAATGGCAAAAATCAATGAATATTGTAAATGCACAAACAGTAATTTCTCCGCATTGCAAGGTGCAATTCTGAAATTTTTTGCTTTTTCCTGCTCCTCTTAGCATGATAAAGAAGATTCAAAGAGAGTGAGATGCCAGCTCCTTTCATTCAGTCAGTAGCTTCAATCATTTCTGGTTTATGAATAACATGATGTTTTTCAATGGCAAATATCAATGAATATTGTAAATGCACAAACAGTAATTTATTCGCATTGCAAGGTGCAATTCTGAAATTTTTTCCTTTTCCTGCTCCTCTTAGCATGATAAAGAAGATTGAAAGAGAGTGAGATGCCAGCTCCTTTCATTCAGTCAGTAGCTTCAAACATTTCTGGTATATGAATAACATGATGTTTTTCAATGGCAAAAATCAATGAATATTGTAAATGCACAAACAGTAATTTCTCCGCATTGCAAGGTGCAATTCTGAAATTTTTTGCTTTTTCCTGCTCCTCTTAGCATGATAAAGAAGATTCAAAGAGAGTGAGATGCCAGCTCCTTTCATTCAGTCAGTAGCTTCAGTCATTTCTGGTATATGAATAACATGATGTTTTTCAATGGCAAAAATCAATGAATTTTGTAAATGCACAAACAGTAATTTCTCCGCATTGCAAGGTGCAATTCTGAAATTTTTTGCTTTTTCCTGCTCCTCTTAGCATGATAAAGAAGATTCAAAGAGAGTGAGATGCCAGCTCCTTTCATTCAGTCAGTAGCTTCAATCATTTCTGGATGTTTTTCAATGGCAAAAATCAATGAATATTGTAAATGCACAAACAGTAATTTCTCCGCATTGCAAGGTGCAATTCTGAAATTTTTTGCTTTTTCCTGCTCCTCTTAGCATTATGAAGAAGATTCAAAGAGAGTGAGATGCCAGCTCCTTTCATTCAGTCAGTAGCTTCAAACATTTCTGGTATATGAATAACATGATGTTTTTCAATGGCAAAAATCAATGAATATTGTAAATGCACAAACAGTAATTTCTCCGCATTGCAAGGTGCAATTCTGAAATTTTTTGCTTTTTCCTGCTCCTCTTAGCATGATAAAGAAGATTCAAAGAGAGTGAGATGCCAGCTCCTTTCGTTCAGTCAGTAGCTTCAATAATTTCTGGACGTTTTTCAATGGCAAAAATCATTGAATATTGTAAATGCACAAACAGTAATTTCTCCGCATTGCAAGGTGCAATTCTGAAATTTTTTGCTTTTTCCTGCTCCTCTTAGCATGATAAAGAAGATTCAAAGAGAGTGAGATGCCAGCTCCTTTCATTCAGTCAGTAGCTTCAATCATTTCTGGACGTTTTTCAATTGCAAAAATCAATGAATATTGTAAATGCACAAACAGTAATTTCTCCGCATTGCAAGGTGCAATTCTGAAATTTTTTGCTTTTTCCTGCTCCTCTTAGCATGATAAAGAAGATTCAAAGAGAGTGAGATGCCAGCTCCTTTCATTCAGTCAGTAGCTTCAATCATTTCTGGTATATGAATAACATGATGTTTTTCAATGGCAAAAATCAATGAATATTGTAAATGCACAAACAGTAATTTCTCCGCATTGCAAGGTGCAATTCTGACATTTTTTGCTTTTTCCTGCTCCTCTTAGCATGATAAAGAAGATTCAAAGAGAGTGAGATGCCAGCTCCTTTCATTCAGTCAGTAGATTCAATCATTTCTGGACGTTTTTCAATGGCAAAAATCATTGAATATTGTAAATGCACAAACAGTAATTTCTCCGCATTGCAAGATGCAATTCTGAAATTTTTTACTTTTTCCTGCTCCTCTTAGCATGATAAAGAAGATTCAAAGAGAGTGAGATGCCAGCTCCTTTCATTCAGTCAGTAGCTTCAATCATTTATGGTATATGAATAACATGATGTTTTTCAATCGCAAAAATCAATGAATATTGTAAATGCACAAACAGTAATTTCTCCGCATTGCAAGGTGCAATTCTGAAATTTTTTGCTTTTTCCTGCTCCTCTTAGCATGATAAAGAAGATTCAAAGAGAGTGAGATGCCAGCTCCTTTCATTCAGTCAGTAGCTTCAATCATTTCTGGACGTTTTTCAATGGCAAAAATCAATGAATATTGTAAATGCACAAACAGTAATTTCTCCGCATTGCAAGGTGCAATTCTGAAATTTTTTACTTTTTCCTGCTCCTCTTAGCATGATAAAGAAGATTCAAAGAGAGTGAGATGCCAGCTCCTTTCATTCAGTCAGTAGCTTCAATCATTTCTGGTATATGAATAACATGATGTTTTTCAATGGCAAAAATCAATGAATTTTGTAAATGCACAAACAGTAATTTCTCCGCATTGCAAGGTGCAATTCTGAAATTTTTTGCTTTTTCCTGCTCCTCTTAGCATGATAAAGAAGATTCAAAGAGAGTGAGATGCCAGCTCCTTTCATTCAGTCAGTAGCTTCAATCATTTCTGGATGTTTTTCAATGGCAAAAATCAATGAATATTGTAAATGCACAAACAGTAATTTCTCCGCATTGCAAGGTGCAATTCTGAAATTTTTTGCTTTTTCCTGCTCCTCTTAGCATTATGAAGAAGATTCAAAGAGAGTGAGATGCCAGCTCCTTTCATTCAGTCAGTAGCTTCAAACATTTCTGGTATATGAATAACATGATGTTTTTCAATGGCAAAAATCAATGAATATTGTAAATGCACAAACAGTAATTTCTCCGCATTGCAAGGTGCAATTCTGAAATTTTTTGCTTTTTCCTGCTCCTCTTAGCATGATAAAGAAGATTCAAAGAGAGTGAGATGCCAGCTCCTTTCGTTCAGTCAGTAGCTTCAATAATTTCTGGACGTTTTTCAATGGCAAAAATCATTGAATATTGTAAATGCACAAACAGTAATTTCTCCGCATTGCAAGGTGCAATTCTGAAATTTTTTGCTTTTTCCTGCTCCTCTTAGCATGATAAAGAAGATTCAAAGAGAGTGAGATGCCAGCTCCTTTCATTCAGTCAGTAGCTTCAATCATTTCTGGACGTTTTTCAATTGCAAAAATCAATGAATATTGTAAATGCACAAACAGTAATTTCTCCGCATTGCAAGGTGCAATTCTGAAATTTTTTGCTTTTTCCTGCTCCTCTTAGCATGATAAAGAAGATTCAAAGAGAGTGAGATGCCAGCTCCTTTCATTCAGTCAGTAGCTTCAATCATTTCTGGTATATGAATAACATGATGTTTTTCAATGGCAAAAATCAATGAATATTGTAAATGCACAAACAGTAATTTCTCCGCATTGCAAGGTGCAATTCTGAAATTTTTTGCTTTTTCCTGCTCCTCTTAGCATGATAAAGAAGATTCAAAGAGAGTGAGATGCCAGCTCCTTTCATTCAGTCAGTAGATTCAATCATTTCTGGACGTTTTTCAATGGCAAAAATCATTGAATATTGTAAATGCACAAACAGTAATTTCTCCGCATTGCAAGATGCAATTCTGAAATTTTTTACTTTTTCCTGCTCCTCTTAGCATGATAAAGAAGATTCAAAGAGAGTGAGATGCCAGCTCCTTTCATTCAGTCAGTAGCTTCAATCATTTATGGTATATGAATAACATGATGTTTTTCAATCGCAAAAATCAATGAATATTGTAAATGCACAAACAGTAATTTCTCCGCATTGCAAGGTGCAATTCTGAAATTTTTTGCTTTTTCCTGCTCCTCTTAGCATGATAAAGAAGATTCAAAGAGAGTGAGATGCCAGCTCCTTTCATTCAGTCAGTAGCTTCAATCATTTCTGGACGTTTTTCAATGGCAAAAATCAATGAATATTGTAAATGCACAAACAGTAATTTCTCCGCATTGCAAGGTGCAATTCTGAAATTTTTTACTTTTTCCTGCTCCTCTTAGCATGATAAAGAAGATTCAAAGAGAGTGAGATGCCAGCTCCTTTCATTCAGTCAGTAGCTTCAATCATTTCTGGACGTTTTTCAATGGCAAAAATCAATGAATATTGTAAATGCACAAACAGTAATTTCTCCGCATTGCAAGGTGCAATTCTGAAATTTTTTGCTTTTTCCTGCTCCTCTTAGCATGATAAAGAAGATTCAAAGAGAGTGAGATGCCAGCTCCTTTCATTCAGTCAGTAGCTTCAATCATTTCTGGACGTTTTTCAATGGCAAAAATCAATGAATATTGTAAATGCACAAACAGTAATTTCTCCGCATTGCAAGGTGCAATTCTGAAATTTTTTGCTTTTTCCTGCTCCTCTTAGCATGATAAAGAAGATTCAAAGAGAGTGAGGTGCCAGCTCCTTTCATTCAGTCAGTAGCTTCAAACATTTCTGGTATATGAATAACATGTTTTTCAATGGCAAAAATCAATGAATATTGTAAATGCACAAACAGTAATTTCTCCGCATTGCAAGGTGCAATTCTGAAATTTTTTGCTTTTTCCTGCTCCTCTTAGCATGATAAAGAAGATTCAAAGAGAGTGAGATGCCAGCTCCTTTCATTCAGTCAGTAGCTTCAATCATTTCTGGACGTTTTTCAATGGCAAAAATCAATGAATATTGTAAATGCACAAACAGTAATTTCTCCGCATTGCAAGGTGCAATTCTGAAATTTTTTGCTTTTTCCTGCTCCTCTTAGCATGATAAAGAAGATTCAAAGAGAGTGAGATGCCAGCTCTTTTCATTCAGTCAGTAGCTTCAATCATTTCTGGACGTTTTTCAATGGCAAAAATCAAGGAATATTGTAAATGCACAAACTGTAATTTCTCCGCATTGCAAGGTGCAATTCTGAAATGTTTTGCTTTTTCCTGCTCCTCTTAGCATGATAAAGAAGATTCAAAGAGAGTGAGATGCCAGCTCCTTTCATTCAGTCAGTAGCTTCAATCATTTCTGGATGTTTTTCAATGGCAAAAATCAATGAATATTGTAAATGCACAAACAGTAATTTCTCCGCATTGCAAGGTGCAATTCTGAAATTTTTTGCTTTTTCCTGCTCCTCTTAGCATTATGAAGAAGATTCAAAGAGAGTGAGATGCCAGCTCCTTTCATTCAGTCAGTAGCTTCAAACATTTCTGGTATATGAATAACATGATGTTTTTCAATGGCAAAAATCAATGAATATTGTAAATGCACAAACAGTAATTTCTCCGCATTGCAAGGTGCAATTCTGAAATTTTTTGCTTTTTCCTGCTCCTCTTAGCATGATAAAGAAGATTCAAAGAGAGTGAGATGCCAGCTCCTTTCATTCAGTCAGTAGCTTCAATAATTTCTGGACGTTTTTCAATGGCAAAAATCATTGAATATTGTAAATGCACAAACAGTAATTTCTCCGCATTGCAAGGTGCAATTCTGAAATTTTTTACTTTTTCCTGCTCCTCTTAGCATGATAAAGAAGATTCAAAGAGAGTGAGATGCCAGCTCCTTTCATTCAGTCAGTCGCTTCAATCATTTCTGGACGTTTTTCAATGGCAAAAATCAATGAATATTGTAAATGCACAAACAGTAATTTCTCCGCATTGCAATGTGCAATTCTGAAATTTTTTGCTTTTTCCTGCTCCTCTTAGCATGATAAAGAAGTTTCAAAGAGAGTGAGATGCCAGCTCCTTTCATTCAGTCAGTAGCTTCAATCATTTCTGGACGTTTTTCAATGGCAAAAATCAATGAATATTGTAAATGCACAAACAGTAATTTCTCCGCATTGCAAGGTGCAATTCTGAAATTTTTTGCTTTTTCCTGCTCCTCTTAGCATGATAAACAAGATTCAAAGAGAGTGAGATGTCAGCTCCTTTCATTCAGTCAGTAGCTTCAATCATTTCTGGACGTTTTTCAATGGCAAAAATCAATGAATATTGTAAATGCACAAACAGTAATTTCTCCGCATTGCAAGGTGCAATTCTGAAATTTTTTGCTTTTTCCTGCTCCTCTTAGCATGATAAAGAAGATTCAAAGAGAGTGAGATGCCAGCTCCTTTCATTCAGTCAGTAGCTTCAAACATTTCTGGTATATGAATAACATGATGTTTTTCAATGGCAAAAATCAATGAATATTGTAAATGCACAAACAGTAATTTCTCCGCATTGCAAGGTGCAATTCTGAAATTTTTTGCTTTTTCCTGCTCCTCTTAGCATGATAAAGAAGATTCAAAGAGAGTGAGATGCCTGCTCCTTTCATTCAGTCAGTAGCTTCAATCATTTCTGGACGTTTTTCAATTGCAAAAATCAATGAATATTGTAAATGCACAAACAGTAATTTCTCCGCATTGCAAGGTGCAATTCTGAAATTTTTTGCTTTTTCCTGCTCCTCTTAGCATGATAAAGAAG
Source organism: Phyllobates terribilis (assembly GCF_046119375.1). Taxonomy (NCBI): domain Eukaryota; kingdom Metazoa; phylum Chordata; class Amphibia; order Anura; family Dendrobatidae; genus Phyllobates; species Phyllobates terribilis. The sequence continues at coordinate 1,036,420 of NW_027363304.1, read as the reverse complement.
ATTCAAAGAGAGTGAGATGCCAGCTCCTTTCATTCAGTCAGTAGCTTCAATCATTTCTGGTATATGAATAACATGATGTTTTTCAATGGCAAAAATCAATGAATATTGTAAATGCACAAACAGTAATTTCTCCGCATTGCAAGGTGCAATTCTGAAATTTTTTGCTTTTTCCTGCTCCTCTTAGCATGATAAAGAAGATTCAAAGAGAGTGAGATGCCAGCTCCTTTCATTCAGTCAGTAGCTTCAATCATTTCTGGTTTATGAATAACATGATGTTTTTCAATGGCAAATATCAATGAATATTGTAAATGCACAAACAGTAATTTATCCGCATTGCAAGGTGCAATTCTGAAATTTTTTCCTTTTCCTGCTCCTCTTAGCATGATAAAGAAGATTGAAAGAGAGTGAGATGCCAGCTCCTTTCATTCAGTCAGTAGCTTCAAACATTTCTGGTATATGAATAACATGATGTTTTTCAATGGCAAAAATCAATGAATATTGTAAATGCACAAACAGTAATTTCTCCGCATTGCAAGGTGCAATTCTGAAATTTTTTGCTTTTTCCTGCTCCTCTTAGCATGATAAAGAAGATTCAAAGAGAGTGAGATGCCAGCTCCTTTCATTCAGTCAGTAGCTTCAGTCATTTCTGGTATATGAATAACATGATGTTTTTCAATGGCAAAAATCAATGAATTTTGTAAATGCACAAACAGTAATTTCTCCGCATTGCAAGGTGCAATTCTGAAATTTTTTGCTTTTTCCTGCTCCTCTTAGCATGATAAAGAAGATTCAAAGAGAGTGAGATGCCAGCTCCTTTCATTCAGTCAGTAGCTTCAATCATTTCTGGATGTTTTTCAATGGCAAAAATCAATGAATATTGTAAATGCACAAACAGTAATTTCTCCGCATTGCAAGGTGCAATTCTGAAATTTTTTGCTTTTTCCTGCTCCTCTTAGCATTATGAAGAAGATTCAAAGAGAGTGAGATGCCAGCTCCTTTCATTCAGTCAGTAGCTTCAAACATTTCTGGTATATGAATAACATGATGTTTTTCAATGGCAAAAATCAATGAATATTGTAAATGCACAAACAGTAATTTCTCCGCATTGCAAGGTGCAATTCTGAAATTTTTTGCTTTTTCCTGCTCCTCTTAGCATGATAAAGAAGATTCAAAGAGAGTGAGATGCCAGCTCCTTTCGTTCAGTCAGTAGCTTCAATAATTTCTGGACGTTTTTCAATGGCAAAAATCATTGAATATTGTAAATGCACAAACAGTAATTTCTCCGCATTGCAAGGTGCAATTCTGAAATTTTTTGCTTTTTCCTGCTCCTCTTAGCATGATAAAGAAGATTCAAAGAGAGTGAGATGCCAGCTCCTTTCATTCAGTCAGTAGCTTCAATCATTTCTGGACGTTTTTCAATTGCAAAAATCAATGAATATTGTAAATGCACAAACAGTAATTTCTCCGCATTGCAAGGTGCAATTCTGAAATTTTTTGCTTTTTCCTGCTCCTCTTAGCATGATAAAGAAGATTCAAAGAGAGTGAGATGCCAGCTCCTTTCATTCAGTCAGTAGCTTCAATCATTTCTGGTATATGAATAACATGATGTTTTTCAATGGCAAAAATCAATGAATATTGTAAATGCACAAACAGTAATTTCTCCGCATTGCAAGGTGCAATTCTGAAATTTTTTGCTTTTTCCTGCTCCTCTTAGCATGATAAAGAAGATTCAAAGAGAGTGAGATGCCAGCTCCTTTCATTCAGTCAGTAGATTCAATCATTTCTGGACGTTTTTCAATGGCAAAAATCATTGAATATTGTAAATGCACAAACAGTAATTTCTCCGCATTGCAAGATGCAATTCTGAAATTTTTTACTTTTTCCTGCTCCTCTTAGCATGATAAAGAAGATTCAAAGAGAGTGAGATGCCAGCTCCTTTCATTCAGTCAGTAGCTTCAATCATTTATGGTATATGAATAACATGATGTTTTTCAATCGCAAAAATCAATGAATATTGTAAATGCACAAACAGTAATTTCTCCGCATTGCAAGGTGCAATTCTGAAATTTTTTGCTTTTTCCTGCTCCTCTTAGCATGATAAAGAAGATTCAAAGACAGTGAGATGCCAGCTCCTTTCATTCAGTCAGTAGCTTCAATCATTTCTGGACGTTTTTCAATGGCAAAAATCAATGAATATTGTAAATGCACAAACAGTAATTTCTCCGCATTGCAAGGTGCAATTCTGAAATTTTTTACTTTTTCCTGCTCCTCTTAGCATGATAAAGAAGATTCAAAGAGAGTGAGATGCCAGCTCCTTTCATTCAGTCAGTAGCTTCAATCATTTCTGGTATATGAATAACATGATGTTTTTCAATGGCAAAAATCAATGAATTTTGTAAATGCACAAACAGTAATTTCTCCGCATTGCAAGGCGCAATTCTGAAATTTTTTGCTTTTTCCTGCTCCTCTTAGCATGATAAAGAAGATTCAAAGAGAGTGAGATGCCAGCTCCTTTCATTCAGTCAGTAGCTTCAATCATTTCTGGACGTTTTTCAATGGCAAAAATCAATGAATATTGTAAATGCACAAACAGTAATTTCTCCGCATTGCAAGGTGCAATTCTGAAATTTTTTGCTTTTTCCTGCTCCTCTTAGCATGATAAAGAAGATTCAAAGAGAGTGAGATGCCAGCTCCTTTCATTCAGTCAGTAGCTTCAATCATTTCTGGACGTTTTTCAATGGCAAAAATCAATGAATATTGTAAATGCACAAACAGTAATTTCTCCGCATTGCAAGGTGCAATTCTGAAATTTTTTGCTTTTTCCTGCTCCTCTTAGCATGATAAAGAAGATTCAAAGAGAGTGAGGTGCCAGCTCCTTTCATTCAGTCAGTAGCTTCAAACATTTCTGGTATATGAATAACATGTTTTTCAATGGCAAAAATCAATGAATATTGTAAATGCACAAACAGTAATTTCTCCGCATTGCAAGGTGCAATTCTGAAATTTTTTGCTTTTTCCTGCTCCTCTTAGCATGATAAAGAAGATTCAAAGAGAGTGAGATGCCAGCTCCTTTCATTCAGTCAGTAGCTTCAATCATTTCTGGACGTTTTTCAATGGCAAAAATCAATGAATATTGTAAATGCACAAACAGTAATTTCTCCGCATTGCAAGGTGCAATTCTGAAATTTTTTGCTTTTTCCTGCTCCTCTTAGCATGATAAAGAAGATTCAAAGAGAGTGAGATGCCAGCTCCTTTCATTCAGTCAGTAGCTTCAATCATTTCTGGACGTTTTTCAATGGCAAAAATCAATGAATATTGTAAATGCACAAACTGTAATTTCTCCGCATTGCAAGGTGCAATTCTGAAATGTTTTGCTTTTTCCTGCTCCTCTTAGCATGATAAAGAAGATTCAAAGAGAGTGAGATGCCAGCTCCTTTCATTCAGTCAGTAGCTTCAATCATTTCTGGATGTTTTTCAATGGCAAAAATCAATGAATATTGTAAATGCACAAACAGTAATTTCTCCGCATTGCAAGGTGCAATTCTGAAATTTTTTGCTTTTTCCTGCTCCTCTTAGCATTATGAAGAAGATTCAAAGAGAGTGAGATGCCAGCTCCTTTCATTCAGTCAGTAGCTTCAAACATTTCTGGTATATGAATAACATGATGTTTTTCAATGGCAAAAATCAATGAATATTGTAAATGCACAAACAGTAATTTCTCCGCATTGCAAGGTGCAATTCTGAAATTTTTTGCTTTTTCCTGCTCCTCTTAGCATGATAAAGAAGATTCAAAGAGAGTGAGATGCCAGCTCCTTTCGTTCAGTCAGTAGCTTCAATAATTTCTGGACGTTTTTCAATGGCAAAAATCATTGAATATTGTAAATGCACAAACAGTATTTTCTCCGCATTGCAAGGTGCAATTCTGAAATTTTTTATTTTTTCCTGCTCCTCTTAGCATGATAAAGAAGATTCAAAGAGAGTGAGATGCCAGCTCCTTTCATTCAGTCAGTCGCTTCAATCATTTCTGGACGTTTTTCAATGGCAAAAATCAATGAATATTGTAAATGCACAAACAGTAATTTCTCCGCATTGCAATGTGCAATTCTGAAATTTTTTGCTTTTTCCTGCTCCTCTTAGCATGATAAAGAAGTTTCAAAGAGAGTGAGATGCCAGCTCCTTTCATTCAGTCAGTAGCTTCAATCATTTCTGGACGTTTTTCAATGGCAAAAATCAATGAATATTGTAAATGCACAAACAGTAATTTCTCCGCATTGCAAGGTGCAATTCTGAAATTTTTTGCTTTTTCCTGCTCCTCTTAGCATGATAAACAAGATTCAAAGAGAGTGAGATGTCAGCTCCTTTCATTCAGTCAGTAGCTTCAATCATTTCTGGACGTTTTTCAATGGCAAAAATCAATGAATATTGTAAATGCACAAACAGTAATTTCTCCGCATTGCAAGGTGCAATTCTGAAATTTTTTGCTTTTTCCTGCTCCTCTTAGCATGATAAAGAAGATTCAAAGAGAGTGAGATGCCAGCTCCTTTCATTCAGTCAGTAGCTTCAAACATTTCTGGTATATGAATAACATGATGTTTTTCAATGGCAAAAATCAATGAATATTGTAAATGCACAAACAGTAATTTCTCCGCATTGCAAGGTGCAATTCTGAAATTTTTTGCTTTTTCCTGCTCCTCTTAGCATGATAAAGAAGATTCAAAGAGAGTGAGATGCCAGCTCCTTTCATTCAGTCAGTAGCTTCAATCATTTCTGGACGTTTTTCAATTGCAAAAATCAATGAATATTGTAAATGCACAAACAGTAATTTATCCGCATTGCAAGGTGCAATTCTGAAATTTTTTCCTTTTCCTGCTCCTCTTAGCATGATAAAGAAGATTGAAAGAGAGTGAGATGCCAGCTCCTTTCATTCAGTCAGTAGCTTCAAACATTTCTGGTATATGAATAACATGATGTTTTTCAATGGCAAAAATCAATGAATATTGTAAATGCACAAACAGTAATTTCTCCGCATTGCAAGGTGCAATTCTGAAATTTTTTGCTTTTTCCTGCTCCTCTTAGCATGATAAAGAAGATTCAAAGAGAGTGAGATGCCAGCTCCTTTCATTCAGTCAGTAGCTTCAGTCATTTCTGGTATATGAATAACATGATGTTTTTCAATGGCAAAAATCAATGAATTTTGTAAATGCACAAACAGTAATTTCTCCGCATTGCAAGGTGCAATTCTGAAATTTTTTGCTTTTTCCTGCTCCTCTTAGCATGATAAAGAAGATTCAAAGAGAGTGAGATGCCAGCTCCTTTCATTCAGTCAGTAGCTTCAATCATTTCTGGATGTTTTTCAATGGCAAAAATCAATGAATATTGTAAATGCACAAACAGTAATTTCTCCGCATTGCAAGGTGCAATTCTGAAATTTTTTGCTTTTTCCTGCTCCTCTTAGCATTATGAAGAAGATTCAAAGAGAGTGAGATGCCAGCTCCTTTCATTCAGTCAGTAGCTTCAAACATTTCTGGTATATGAATAACATGATGTTTTTCAATGGCAAAAATCAATGAATATTGTAAATGCACAAACAGTAATTTCTCCGCATTGCAAGGTGCAATTCTGAAATTTTTTGCTTTTTCCTGCTCCTCTTAGCATGATAAAGAAGATTCAAAGAGAGTGAGATGCCAGCTCCTTTCGTTCAGTCAGTAGCTTCAATAATTTCTGGACGTTTTTCAATGGCAAAAATCATTGAATATTGTAAATGCACAAACAGTAATTTCTCCGCATTGCAAGGTGCAATTCTGAAATTTTTTGCTTTTTCCTGCTCCTCTTAGCATGATAAAGAAGATTCAAAGAGAGTGAGATGCCAGCTCCTTTCATTCAGTCAGTAGCTTCAATCATTTCTGGACGTTTTTCAATTGCAAAAATCAATGAATATTGTAAATGCACAAACAGTAATTTCTCCGCATTGCAAGGTGCAATTCTGAAATTTTTTGCTTTTTCCTGCTCCTCTTAGCATGATAAAGAAGATTCAAAGAGAGTGAGATGCCAGCTCCTTTCATTCAGTCAGTAGCTTCAATCATTTCTGGTATATGAATAACATGATGTTTTTCAATGGCAAAAATCAATGAATATTGTAAATGCACAAACAGTAATTTCTCCGCATTGCAAGGTGCAATTCTGAAATTTTTTGCTTTTTCCTGCTCCTCTTAGCATGATAAAGAAGATTCAAAGAGAGTGAGATGCCAGCTCCTTTCATTCAGTCAGTAGCTTCAATCATTTATGGTATATGAATAACATGATGTTTTTCAATCGCAAAAATCAATGAATATTGTAAATGCACAAACAGTAATTTCTCCGCATTGCAAGGTGCAATTCTGAAATTTTTTGCTTTTTCCTGCTCCTCTTAGCATGATAAAGAAGATTCAAAGAGAGTGAGATGCCAGCTCCTTTCATTCAGTCAGTAGCTTCAATCATTTCTGGACGTTTTTCAATGGCAAAAATCAATGAATATTGTAAATGCACAAACAGTAATTTCTCCGCATTGCAAGGTGCAATTCTGAAATTTTTTACTTTTTCCTGCTCCTCTTAGCATGATAAAGAAGATTCAAAGAGAGTGAGATGCCAGCTCCTTTCATTCAGTCAGTAGCTTCAATCATTTCTGGTATATGAATAACATGATGTTTTTCAATGGCAAAAATCAATGAATTTTGTAAATGCACAAACAGTAATTTCTCCGCATTGCAAGGCGCAATTCTGAAATTTTTTGCTTTTTCCTGCTCCTCTTAGCATGATAAAGAAGATTCAAAGAGAGTGAGATGCCAGCTCCTTTCATTCAGTCAGTAGCTTCAATCATTTCTGGACGTTTTTCAATGGCAAAAATCAATGAATATTGTAAATGCACAAACAGTAATTTCTCCGCATTGCAAGGTGCAATTCTGAAATTTTTTGCTTTTTCCTGCTCCTCTTAGCATGATAAAGAAGATTCAAAGAGAGTGAGATGCCAGCTCCTTTCATTCAGTCAGTAGCTTCAATCATTTCTGGACGTTTTTCAATGGCAAAAATCAATGAATATTGTAAATGCACAAACAGTAATTTCTCCGCATTGCAAGGTGCAATTCTGAAATTTTTTGCTTTTTCCTGCTCCTCTTAGCATGATAAAGAAGATTCAAAGAGAGTGAGGTGCCAGCTCCTTTCATTCAGTCAGTAGCTTCAAACATTTCTGGTATATGAATAACATGTTTTTCAATGGCAAAAATCAATGAATATTGTAAATGCACAAACAGTAATTTCTCCGCATTGCAAGGTGCAATTCTGAAATTTTTTGCTTTTTCCTGCTCCTCTTAGCATGATAAAGAAGATTCAAAGAGAGTGAGATGCCAGCTCCTTTCATTCAGTCAGTAGCTTCAATCATTTCTGGACGTTTTTCAATGGCAAAAATCAATGAATATTGTAAATGCACAAACAGTAATTTCTCCGCATTGCAAGGTGCAATTCTGAAATTTTTTGCTTTTTCCTGCTCCTCTTAGCATGATAAAGAAGATTCAAAGAGAGTGAGATGCCAGCTCCTTTCATTCAGTCAGTAGCTTCAATCATTTCTGGACGTTTTTCAATGGCAAAAATCAATGAATATTGTAAATGCACAAACTGTAATTTCTCCGCATTGCAAGGTGCAATTCTGAAATGTTTTGCTTTTTCCTGCTCCTCTTAGCATGATAAAGAAGATTCAAAGAGAGTGAGATGCCAGCTCCTTTCATTCAGTCAGTAGCTTCAATCATTTCTGGATGTTTTTCAATGGCAAAAATCAATGAATATTGTAAATGCACAAACAGTAATTTCTCCGCATTGCAAGGTGCAATTCTGAAATTTTTTGCTTTTTCCTGCTCCTCTTAGCATTATGAAGAAGATTCAAAGAGAGTGAGATGCCAGCTCCTTTCATTCAGTCAGTAGCTTCAAACATTTCTGGTATATGAATAACATGATGTTTTTCAATGGCAAAAATCAATGAATATTGTAAATGCACAAACAGTAATTTCTCCGCATTGCAAGGTGCAATTCTGAAATTTTTTGCTTTTTCCTGCTCCTCTTAGCATGATAAAGAAGATTCAAAGAGAGTGAGATGCCAGCTCCTTTCGTTCAGTCAGTAGCTTCAATAATTTCTGGACGTTTTTCAATGGCAAAAATCATTGAATATTGTAAATGCACAAACAGTAATTTCTCCGCATTGCAAGGTGCAATTCTGAAATTTTTTACTTTTTCCTGCTCCTCTTAGCATGATAAAGAAGATTCAAAGAGAGTGAGATGCCAGCTCCTTTCATTCAGTCAGTCGCTTCAATCATTTCTGGACGTTTTTCAATGGCAAAAATCAATGAATATTGTAAATGCACAAACAGTAATTTCTCCGCATTGCAATGTGCAATTCTGAAATTTTTTGCTTTTTCCTGCTCCTCTTAGCATGATAAAGAAGTTTCAAAGAGAGTGAGATGCCAGCTCCTTTCATTCAGTCAGTAGCTTCAATCATTTCTGGACGTTTTTCAATGGCAAAAATCAATGAATATTGTAAATGCACAAACAGTAATTTCTCCGCATTGCAAGGTGCAATTCTGAAATTTTTTGCTTTTTCCTGCTCCTCTTAGCATGATAAACAAGATTCAAAGAGAGTGAGATGTCAGCTCCTTTCATTCAGTCAGTAGCTTCAATCATTTCTGGACGTTTTTCAATGGCAAAAATCAATGAATATTGTAAATGCACAAACAGTAATTTCTCCGCATTGCAAGGTGCAATTCTGAAATTTTTTGCTTTTTCCTGCTCCTCTTAGCATGATAAAGAAGATTCAAAGAGAGTGAGATGCCAGCTCCTTTCATTCAGTCAGTAGCTTCAAACATTTCTGGTATATGAATAACATGATGTTTTTCAATGGCAAAAATCAATGAATATTGTAAATGCACAAACAGTAATTTCTCCGCATTGCAAGGTGCAATTCTGAAATTTTTTGCTTTTTCCTGCTCCTCTTAGCATGATAAAGAAGATTCAAAGAGAGTGAGATGCCAGCTCCTTTCATTCAGTCAGTAGCTTCAATCATTTCTGGACGTTTTTCAATTGCAAAAATCAATGAATATTGTAAATGCACAAACAGTAATTTCTCCGCATTGCAAGGTGCAATTCTGAATTTTTTTGCTTTTTCCTGCTCCTCTTAGCATGATAAAGAAGATTCAAAGAGAGTGAGATGCCAGCTCCTTTCATTCAGTCAGTAGCTTCAATCATTTCTGGTATATGAATAACATGATGTTTTTCAATGGCAAAAATCAATGAATATTGTAAATGCACAAACAGTAATTTCTCCGCATTGCAAGGTGCAATTCTGAAATTTTTTGCTTTTTCCTGCTCCTATTAGCATGATAAAGAAGATTCAAAGAGAGTGAGATGCCAGCTCCTTTCATTCAGTCAGTAGCTTCAATCATTTCTGGTTTATGAATAACATGATGTTTTTCAATGGCAAATATCAATGAATATTGTAAATGCACAAACAGTAATTTATCCGCATTGCAAGGTGCAATTCTGAAATTTTTTCCTGTTCCTGCTCCTCTTAGCATGATAAAGAAGATTGAAAGAGAGTGAGATGCCAGCTCCTTTCATTCAGTCAGTAGCTTCAAACATTTCTGGTATATGAATAACATGATGTTTTTCAATGGCAAAAATCAATGAATATTGTAAATGCACAAACAGTAATTTCTCCGCATTGCAAGGTGCAATTCTGAAATTTTTTGCTTTTTCCTGCTCCTCTTAGCATGATAAAGAAGATTCAAAGAGAGTGAGATGCCAGCTCCTTTCATTCAGTCAGTAGCTTCAGTCATTTCTGGTATATGAATAACATGATGTTTTTCAATGGCAAAAATCAATGAATTTTGTAAATGCACAAACAGTAATTTCTCCGCATTGCAAGGTGCAATTCTGAAATTTTTTGCTTTTTCCTGCTCCTCTTAGCATGATAAAGAAGATTCAAAGAGAGTGAGATGCCAGCTCCTTTCATTCAGTCAGTAGCTTCAATCATTTCTGGATGTTTTTCAATGGCAAAAATCAATGAATATTGTAAATGCACAAACAGTAATTTCTCCGCATTGCAAGGTGCAATTCTGAAATTTTTTGCTTTTTCCTGCTCCTCTTAGCATTATGAAGAAGATTCAAAGAGAGTGAGATGCCAGCTCCTTTCATTCAGTCAGTAGCTTCAAACATTTCTGGTATATGAATAACATGATGTTTTTCAATGGCAAAAATCAATGAATATTGTAAATGCACAAACAGTAATTTCTCCGCATTGCAAGGTGCAATTCTGAAATTTTTTGCTTTTTCCTGCTCCTCTTAGCATGATAAAGAAGATTCAAAGAGAGTGAGATGCCAGCTCCTTTCGTTCAGTCAGTAGCTTCAATAATTTCTGGACGTTTTTCAATGGCAAAAATCATTGAATATTGTAAATGCACAAACAGTAATTTCTCCGCATTGCAAGGTGCAATTCTGAAATTTTTTGCTTTTTCCTGCTCCTCTTAGCATGATAAAGAAGATTCAAAGAGAGTGAGATGCCAGCTCCTTTCATTCAGTCAGTAGCTTCAATCATTTCTGGACGTTTTTCAATTGCAAAAATCAATGAATATTGTAAATGCACAAACAGTAATTTCTCCGCATTGCAAGGTGCAATTCTGAAATTTTTTGCTTTTTCCTGCTCCTCTTAGCATGATAAAGAAGATTCAAAGAGAGTGAGATGCCAGCTCCTTTCATTCAGTCAGTAGCTTCAATCATTTCTGGTATATGAATAACATGATGTTTTTCAATGGCAAAAATCAATGAATATTGTAAATGCACAAACAGTAATTTCTCCGCATTGCAAGGTGCAATTCTGAAATTTTTTGCTTTTTCCTGCTCCTCTTAGCATGATAAAGAAGATTCAAAGAGAGTGAGATGCCAGCTCCTTTCATTCAGTCAGTAGCTTCAATCATTTCTGGTATATGAATAACATGATGTTTTTCAATGGCAAAAATCAATGAATATTGTAAATGCACAAACAGTAATTTATCCGCATTGCAAGGTGCAATTCTGAAATTTTTTGCTTTTTCCTGCTCCTCTTAGCATGATAAAGAAGATTGAAAGAGAGTGAGATGCCAGCTCCTTTCATTCAGTCAGTAGCTTCAAACATTTCTGGTATATGAATAACATGATGTTTTTCAATGGCAAAAATCAATGAATATTGTAAATGCAAAAACAGTAATTTCTCCGCATTGCAAGGTGCAATTCTGAAATTTTTTGCTTTTTCCTGCTCCTCTTAGCATGATAAAGAAGATTCAAAGAGAGTGAGATGCCAGCTCCTTTCATTCAGTCAGTAGCTTCAATCATTTCTGGACGTTTTTCAATGGCAAAAATCAATGAATATTGTAAATGCACAAACAGTAATTTCTCCGCATTGCAAGGTGCAATTCTGAAATTTTTTGCTTTTTCCTGCTCCTCTTAGCATGATAAAGAAGATTCAAAGAGAGTGAGATGCCAGCTCCTTTCATTCAGTCAGTAGCTTCAGTCATTTCTGGTATATGAATAACATGATGTTTTTCAATGGCAAAAATCAATGAATTTTGTAAATGCACAAACAGTAATTTCTCCGCATTGCAAGGTGCAATTCTGAAATTGTTTGCTTTTTCCTGCTCCTCTTAGCATGATAAAGAAGATTCAAAGAGAGTGAGATGCCAGCTCCTTTCATTCAGTCAGTAGCTTCAATCATTTCTGGACGTTTTTCAATGGCAAAAATCAATGAATATTGTAAATGCACAAACAGTAATTTCTCCGCATTGCAAGGTGCAATTCTGAAATTTTTTGCTTTTTCCTGCTCCTCTTAGCATTATGAAGAAGATTCAAAGAGAGTGAGATGCCAGCTCCTTTCATTCAGTCAGTAGCTTCAAACATTTCTGGTATATGAATAACATGATGTTTTTCAATGGCAAAAATCAATGAATATTGTAAATGCACAAACAGTAATTTCTCCGCATTGCAAGGTGCAATTCTGAAATTTTTTGCTTTTTCCTGCTCCTCTTAGCATGATAAAGAAGATTCAAAGAGAGTGAGATGCCAGCTCCTTTCGTTCAGTCAGTAGCTTCAATAATTTCTGGACGTTTTTCAATGGCAAAAATCATTGAATATTGTAAATGCACAAACAGTAATTTCTCCGCATTGCAAGGTGCAATTCTGAAATTTTTTACTTTTTCCTGCTCCTCTTAGCATGATAAAGAAGATTCAAAGAGAGTGAGATGCCAGCTCCTTTCATTCAGTCAGTAGCTTCAATCATTTCTGGACGTTTTTCAATGGCAAAAATCAATGAATATTGTAAATGCACAAACAGTAATTTCTCCGCATTGCAAGGTGCAATTCTGAAATTTTTTGCTTTTTCCTGCTCCTCTTAGCATGATAAAGAAGTTTCAAAGAGAGTGAGATGCCAGCTCCTTTCATTCAGTCAGTAGCTTCAATCATTTCTGGACGTTTTTCAATGGCAAAAATCAATGAATATTGTAAATGCACAAACAGTAATTTCTCCGCATTGCAAGGTGCAATTGTGAAATTTTTTGCTTTTTCCTGCTCCTCTTAGCATGATAAACAAGATTCAAAGAGAGTGAGATGCCAGCTCCTTTCATTCAGTCAGTAGCTTCAATCATTTCTGGACGTTTTTCAATGGCAAAAATCAATGAATATTGTAAATGCACAAACAGTAATTTCTCCGCATTGCAAGGTGCAATTCTGAAATTTTTTGCTTTTTCCTGCTCCTCTTAGCATGATAAAGAAGATTCAAAGAGAGTGAGATGCCAGCTCCTTTCATTCAGTCAGTAGCTTCAAACATTTCTGGTATATGAATAACATGATGTTTTTCAATGGCAAAAATCAATGAATATTGTAAATGCACAAACAGTAATTTCTCCGCATTGCAAGGTGCAATTCTGAAATTTTTTGCTTTTTCCTGCTCCTCTTAGCATGATAAAGAAGATTCAAAGAGAGTGAGATGCCAGCTCCTTTCATTCAGTCAGTAGCTTCAATCATTTCTGGACGTTTTTCAATTGCAAAAATCAATGAATATTGTAAATGCACAAACAGTAATTTCTCCGCATTGCAAGGTGCAATTCTGAAATTTTTTGCTTTTTCCTGCTCCTCTTAGCATGATAAAGAAGATTCAAAGAGAGTGAGATGCCAGCTCCTTTCATTCAGTCAGTAGCTTCAATCATTTCTGGTATATGAATAACATGATGTTTTTCAATGGCAAAAATCAATGAATATTGTAAATGCACAAACAGTAATTTCTCCGCATTGCAAGGTGCAATTCTGAAATTTTTTGCTTTTTCCTGCTCCTCTTAGCATGATAAAGAAGATTCAAAGAGAGTGAGATGCCAGCTCCTTTCATTCAGTCAGTAGCTTCAATTATTTCTGGTATATGAATAACATGATGTTTTTCAATGGCAAAAATCAATGAATATTGTAAATGCACAAACAGTAATTTATCCGCATTGCAAGGTGCAATTCTGAAATTTTTTGCTTTTTCCTGCTCCTCTTAGCATGATAAAGAAAATTCAAAGAGAGTGAGATGCCAGCTCCTTTCATTCAGTCAGTAGCTTCAAACATTTCTGGTATATGAATAACAAGATGTTTTTCAATGGCAAAAATCAATGAATATTGTAAATGCAAAAACAGTAATTTCTCCGCATTGCAAGGTGCAATTCTGAAATTTTTTGCTTTTTCCTGCTCCTCTTAGCATGATAAAGAAGATTCAAAGAGAGTGAGATGCCAGCTCCTTTCATTCAGTCAGTAGCTTCAATCATTTCTGGACGTTTTTCAATGGCAAAAATCAATGAATATTGTAAATGCACAAACAGTAATTTCTCCGCATTGCAAGGTGCAATTCTGAAATTTTTTGCTTTTTCCTGCTCCTCTTAGCATTATGAAGAAGATTCAAAGAGAGTGAGATGCCAGCTCCTTTCATTCAGTCAGTAGCTTCAAACATTTCTGGTATATGAATAACATGATGTTTTTCAATGGCAAAAATCAATGAATATTGTAAATGCACAAACAGGAATTTCTCCGCATTGCAAGGTGCAATTCTGAAATTTTTTGCTTTTTCCTGATCCTCTTAGCATGATAAAGAAGATTCAAAGAGAGTGAGATGCCAGCTCCTTTCATTCAGTCAGTAGCTTCAATCATTTCTGGTATATGAATAACATGATGTTTTTCAATGGCAAAAATCAATGAATATTGTAAATGCACAAACAGTAATTTCTCCGCATTGCAAGGTGCAATTCTGAAATTTTTTGCTTTTTCCTGCTCCTCTTAGCATGATAAAGAAGATTCAAAGAGAGTGAGATGCCAGCTCCTTTCATTCAGTCAGTAGCTTCAATCATTTCTGGTATATGAATAACATGTTTTTCAATGGCAAAAATCAATGAATATTGTAAATGCACAAACAGTAATTTATCCGCATTGCAAGGTGGAATTCTGAAATTTTTTGCTTTTTCCTGCTCCTCTTAGCATGATAAACAAGATTCAAAGAGAGTGAGATGCCAGCTCCTTTCATTCAGTCAGTAGCTTCAATCATTTCTGGACGTTTTTCAATGGCAAAAATCAATGAATATTGTAAATGCACAAACAGTAATTTCTCCGCATTGCAAGGTGCAATTCTGAAATTTTTTGCTTTTTCCTGCTCCTCTTAGCATGATAAAGAAGATTCAAAGAGAGTGAGATGCCAGCTCCTTTCATTCAGTCAGTAGCTTCAAACATTTCTGGTATATGAATAACATGATGTTTTTCAATGGCAAAAATCAATGAATATTGTAAATGCACAAACAGTAATTTCTCCGCATTGCAAGGTGCAATTCTGAAATTTTTTGCTTTTTCCTGCTCCTCTTAGCATGATAAAGAAGATTCAAAGAGAGTGAGATGCCAGCTCCTTTCATTCAGTCAGTAGCTTCAATCATTTCTGGACGTTTTTCAATTGCAAAAATCAATGAATATTGTAAATGCACAAACAGTAATTTCTCCGCATTGCAAGGTGCAATTCTGAAATTTTTTGCTTTTTCCTGCTCCTCTTAGCATGATAAAGAAGATTCAAAGAGAGTGAGATGCCAGCTCCTTTCATTCAGTCAGTAGCTTCAATTATTTCTGGTATATGAATAACATGATGTTTTTCAATGGCAAAAATCAATGAATATTGTAAATGCACAAACAGTAATTTATCCGCATTGCAAGGTGCAATTCTGAAATTTTTTGCTTTTTCCTGCTCCTCTTAGCATGATAAAGAAAATTCAAAGAGAGTGAGATGCCAGCTCCTTTCATTCAGTCAGTAGCTTCAAACATTTCTGGTATATGAATAACATGATGTTTTTCAATGGCAAAAATCAATGAATATTGTAAATGCACAAACAGTAATTTCTCCGCATTGCAAGGTGCAATTCTGAAATTTTTTGCTTTTTCCTGCTCCTCTTAGCATGATAAAGAAGATTCAAAGAGAGTGAGATGCCAGCTCCTTTCATTCAGTCAGTAGCTTCAATCATTTCTGGACGTTTTTCAATGGCAAAAATCAATGAATATTGTAAATGCACAAACAGTAATTTCTCCGCATTGCAAGGTGCAATTCTGAAATTTTTTGCTTTTTCCTGCTCCTCTTAGCATTATGAAGAAGATTCAAAGAGAGTGAGATGCCAGCTCCTTTCATTCAGTCAGTAGCTTCAAACATTTCTGGTATATGAATAACATGATGTTTTTCAATGGCAAAAATCAATGAATATTGTAAATGCACAAACAGGAATTTCTCCGCATTGCAAGGTGCAATTCTGAAATTTTTTGCTTTTTCCTGCTCCTCTTAGCATGATAAAGAAGATTCAAAGAGAGTGAGATGCCAGCTCCTTTCATTCAGTCAGTAGCTTCAATCATTTCTGGTATATGAATAACATGATGTTTTTCAATGGCAAAAATCAATGAATATTGTAAATGCACAAACAGTAATTTCTCCGCATTGCAAGGTGCAATTCTGAAATTTTTTGCTTTTTCCTGCTCCTCTTAGCATGATAAAGAAGATTCAAAGAGAGTGAGATGCCAGCTCCTTTCATTCAGTCAGTAGCTTCAATCATTTCTGGTATATGAATAACATGTTTTTCAATGGCAAAAATCAATGAATATTGTAAATGCACAAACAGTAATTTATCCGCATTGCAAGGTGCAATTCTGAAATTTTTTGCTTTTTCCTGCTCCTCTTAGCATTATGAAGAAGATTCAAAGAGAGTGAGATGCCAGCTCCTTTCATTCAGTCAGTAGCTTCAAACATTTCTGGTATATGAATAACATGATGTTTTTCAATGGCAAAAATCAATGAATATTGTAAATGCACAAACAGTAATTTATCCGCATTGCAAGGTGCAATTCTGAAATTTTTTGCTTTTTCCTGCTCCTCTTAGCATTATGAAGAAGATTCAAAGAGAGTGAGATGCCAGCTCCTTTCATTCAGTCAGTAGCTTCAAACATTTCTGGTATATGAATAACATGATGTTTTTCAATGGCAAAAATCAATGAATATTGTAAATGCACAAACAGTAATTTCTCCGCATTGCAAGGTGCAATTCTGAAATTTTTTGCTTTTTCCTGCTCCTCTTAGCATGATAAAGAAGATTCAAAGAGAGTGAGATGCCAGCTCCTTTCGTTCAGTCAGTAGCTTCAATCATTTCTGGACGTTTTTCAATGGCAAAAATCATTGAATATTGTAAATGCACAAACAGTAATTTCTCCGCATTGCAAGGTGCAATTCTGAAATTTTTTGCTTTTTCCTGCTCCTCTTAGCATGATAAACAAGATTCAAAGAGAGTGAGATGCCAGCTCCTTTCATTCAGTCAGTAGCTTCAATCATTTCTGGACGTTTTCCAATGGCAAAAATCAATGAATATTGTAAATGCACAAACAGTAATTTCTCCGCATTGCAAGGTGCAATTCTGAAATTTTTTGCTTTTTCCTGCTCCTCTTAGCATGATAAAGAAGATTCAAAGAGAGTGAGATGCCAGCTCCTTTTATTCAGTCAGTAGCTTCAAACATTTCTGGTATATGAATAACATGATGTTTTTCAATGGCAAAAATCAATGAATATTGTAAATGCACAAACAGTAATTTCTCCGCATTGCAAGGTGCAATTCTGAAATTTTTTGCTTTTTCCTGCTCCTCTTAGCATGATAAAGAAGATTCAAAGAGAGTGAGATGCCAGCTCCTTTCATTCAGTCGGTAGCTTCAATCATTTCTGGACGTTTTTCAATTGCAAAAATTAATGAATATTGTAAATGCACAAACAGTAATTTCTCCGCATTGCAAGGTGCAATTCTGAAATTTTTTGCTTTTTCCTGCTCCTGTTAGCATGATAAAGAAGATTCAAAGAGAGTGAGATGCCAGCTCCTTTCATTCAGTCAGTAGCTTCAATCATTTCTGGTATATGAATAACATGATGTTTTCCAATGGCAAAAATCAATGAATATTGTAAATGCACAAACAGTAATTTATCCGCATTGCAAGGTGCAATTCTGAAATTTTTTGCTTTTTCCTACTCCTCTTAGCATGATAAAGAAGATTCAAAGAGAGTGAGATGCCAGCTCCTTTCATTCAGTCAGTAGCTTCAAACATTTCTGGTATATGAATAACATGATGTTTTTCAATGGCAAAAATCAATGAATATTGTAAATGCACAAACAGTAATTTCTCCGCATTGCAAGGTGCAATTCTGAAATTTTTTACTTTTTCCTGCTCCTCTTAGCATGATAAAGAAGATTCAAAGAGAGTGAGATGCCAGCTCCTTTCATTCAGTCAGTAGCTTCAATCATTTCTGGACGTTTTTCAATGGCAAAAATCAATGAATATTGTAAATGCACAAACAGTAATTTCTCCGCATTGCAAGGTGCAATTCTGAAATTTTTTGCTTTTTCCTGCTCCTCTTAGCATGATAAAGAAGTTTCAAATAGAGTGAGATGCCAGCTCCTTTCATTCAGTCAGTAGCTTCAATCATTTCTGGACGTTTTTCAATGGCAAAAATCAATGAATATTGTAAATGCACAAACAGTAATTTCTCCGCATTGCAAGGTGCAATTCTGAAATTTTTTGCTTTTTCCTGCTCCTCTTAGCATGATAAACAAGATTCAAAGAGAGTGAGATGCCAGCTCCTTTCATTCAGTCAGTAGCTTCAATCATTTCTGGACGTTTTTCAATGGCAAAAATCAATGAAAATTGTAAATGCACAAACAGTAATTTCTCCGCATTGCAAGGTGCAATTCTGAAATTTTTTGCTTTTTCCTGCTCCTCTTAGCATGATAAAGAAGATTCAAAGAGAGTGAGATGCCAGCTGCTTTCATTCAGTCAGTAGCTTCAAACATTTCTGGTATATGAATAACATGATGTTTTTCAATGGCAAAAATCAATGAATATTGTAAATGCACAAACAGTAATTTCTCCGCATTGCAAGGTGCAATTCTGAAATTTTTTGCTTTTTCCTGCTCCTCTTAGCATGATAAAGAAGATTCAAAGAGAGTGAGATGCCAGCTCCTTTCATTCAGTCAGTAGCTTCAATCATTTCTGGACGTTTTTCAATTGCAAAAATCAATGAATATTGTAAATGCACAAACAGTAATTTCTCCGCATTGCAAGGTGCAATTCTGAAATTTTTTGCTTTTTCCTGCTCCTCTTAGCATGATAAAGAAGATTCAAAGAGAGTGAGATGCCAGCTCCTTTCATTCAGTCAGTAGCTTCAATCATTTCTGGTATATGAATAACATGATGTTTTTCAATGGCAAAAATCAATGAATATTGTAAATGCACAAACAGTAATTTCTCCGCATTGCAAGGTGCAATTCTGAAATTTTTTGCTTTTTCCTGCTCCTCTTAGCATGATAAAGAAGATTCAAAGAGAGTGAGATGCCAGCTCCTTTCATTCAGTCAGTAGCTTCAAACATTTCTGGTATATGAATAACATGATGTTTTTCAATGGCAAAAATCAATGAATATTGTAAATGCACAAACAGTAATTTCTCCGCATTGCAAGGTGCAATTCTGAAATTTTTTGCTTTTTCCTGCTCCTCTTAGCATGATAAAGAAGATTCAAAGAGAGTGAGATGCCAGCGCCTTTCATTCAGTCAGTAGCTTCAATCATTTCTGGACGTTTTTCAATGGCAAAAATCAATGAATATTGTAAATGCACAAACAGTAATTTCTCCGCATTGCAAGGTGCAATTCTGAAATTTTTTGCTTTTTCCTGCTCCTCTTAGCATTATGAAGAAGATTCAAAGAGAGTGAGATGCCAGCTCCTTTCATTCAGTCAGTAGCTTCAAACATTTCTGGTATATGAATAACATGATGTTTTTCAATGGCAAAAATCAATGAATATTGTAAATGCACAAACAGGAATTTCTCCGCATTGCAAGGTGCAATTCTGAAATTTTTTGCTTTTTCCTGCTCCTCTTAGCATGATAAAGAAGATTCAAAGAGAGTGAGATGCCAGCTCCTTTCATTCAGTCAGTAGCTTCAATCATTTCTGGTATATGAATAACATGATGTTTTTCAATGGCAAAAATCAATGAATATTGTAAATGCACAAACAGTAATTTCTCCGCATTGCAAGGTGCAATTCTGAAATTTTTTGCTTTTTCCTGCTCCTCTTAGCATGATAAAGAAGATTCAAAGAGAGTGAGATGCCAGCTCCTTTCATTCAGTCAGTAGCTTCAATCATTTCTGGTATATGAATAACATGTTTTTCAATGGCAAAAATCAATGAATATTGTAAATGCACAAACAGTAATTTATCCGCATTGCAAGGTGCAATTCTGAAATTTTTTGCTTTTTCCTGCTCCTCTTAGCATGATAAAGAAGATTGAAAGAGAGTGAGATGCCAGCTCCTTTCATTCAGTCAGTAGCTTCAAACATTTCTGGTATATGAATAACATGATGTTTTTCAATGGCAAAAATCAATGAATATTGTAAATGCACAAACAGTAATTTCTCCGCATTGCAAGGTGCAATTCTGAAATTTTTTGCTTTTTCCTGCTCCTCTTAGCATGATAAAGAAGATTCAAAGAGAGTGAGATGCCAGCTCCTTTCATTCAGTCAGTAGCTTCAATCATTTCTGGACGTTTTTCAATGGCAAAAATCAATGAATATTGTAAATGTACAAACAGTAATTTCTCCGCATTGCAAGGTGCAATTCTGAAATTTTTTGCTTTTTCCTGCTCCTCTTAGCATTATGAAGAAGATTCAAAGAGAGTGAGATGCCAGCTCCTTTCATTCAGTCAGTAGCTTCAAACATTTCTGGTATATGAATAACATGATGTTTTTCAATGGCAAAAATCAATGAATATTGTAAATGCACAAACAGTAATTTCTCCGCATTGCAAGGTGCAATTCTGAAATTTTTTGCTTTTTCCTGCTCCTCTTAGCATGATAAAGAAGATTCAAAGAGAGTGAGATGCCAGCTCCTTTCGTTCAGTCAGTAGCTTCAATCATTTCTGGACGTTTTTCAATGGCAAAAATCATTGAATATTGTAAATGCACAAACAGTAATTTCTCCGCATTGCAAGGTGCAATTCTGAAATTTTTTGCTTTTTCCTGCTCCTCTTAGCATGATAAACAAGATTCAAAGAGAGTGAGATGCCAGCTCCTTTCATTCAGTCAGTAGCTTCAATCATTTCTGGACGTTTTCCAATGGCAAAAATCAATGAATATTGTAAATGCACAAACAGTAATTTCTCCGCATTGCAAGGTGCAATTCTGAAATTTTTTGCTTTTTCCTGCTCCTCTTAGCATGATAAAGAAGATTCAAAGAGAGTGAGATGCCAGCTCCTTTTATTCAGTCAGTAGCTTCAAACATTTCTGGTATATGAATAACATGATGTTTTTCAATGGCAAAAATCAATGAATATTGTAAATGCACAAAAAGTAATTTCTCCGCATTGCAAGGTGCAATTCTGAAATTTTTTGCTTTTTCCTGCTCCTCTTAGCAGGATAAAGAAGATTCAAAGAGAGTGAGATGCCAGCTCCTTTCATTCAGTCGGTAGCTTCAATCATTTCTGGACGTTTTTCAATTGCAAAAATTAATGAATATTGTAAATGCACAAACAGTAATTTCTCCGCATTGCAAGGTGCAATTCTGAAATTTTTTGCTTTTTCCTGCTCCTGTTAGCATGATAAAGAAGATTCAAAGAGAGTGAGATGCCAGCTCCTTTCATTCAGTCAGTAGCTTCAATCATTTCTGGTATATGAATAACATGATGTTTTCCAATGGCAAAAATCAATGAATATTGTAAATGCACAAACAGTAATTTATCCGCATTGCAAGGTGCAATTCTGAAATTTTTTGCTTTTTCCTGCTCCTCTTAGCATGATAAAGAAGATTCAAAGAGAGTGAGATGCCAGCTCCTTTCATTCAGTCAGTAGCTTCAAACATTTCTGGTATATGAATAACATGATGTTTTTCAATGGCAAAAATCAATGAATATTGTAAATGCACAAACAGTAATTTCTCCGCATTGCAAGGTGCAATTCTGAAATTTTTTGCTTTTTCCTGCTCCTCTTAGCATGATAAAGAAGATTCAAAGAGAGTGAGATGCCAGCTCCTTTCATTCAGTCAGTAGCTTCAATCATTTCTGGATGTTTTTCAATGGCAAAAATCAATGAATATTGTAAATGCACAAACAGTAATTTCTCCGCATTGCAAGGTGCAATTCTGAAATTTTTTGCTTTTTCCTGCTCCTCTTAGCATGATAAAGAAGATTCAAAGAGAGTGAGATGCCAGCTCCTTTCATTCAGTCAGTAGCTTCAGTCATTTCTGGTATATGAATAACATGATGTTTTTCAATGGCAAAAATCAATGAATTTTGTAAATGCACAAACAGTAATTTCTCCGCATTGCAAGGTGCAATTCTGAAATTTTTTGCTTTTTCCTGCTCCTCTTAGCATGATAAAGAAGATTCAAAGAGAGTGAGATGCCAGCTCCTTTCATTCAGTCAGTAGCTTCAATCATTTCTGGACGTTTTTCAATGGCAAAAATCAATGAATATTGTAAATGCACAAACAGTAATTTCTCCGCATTGCAAGGTGCAATTCTGAAATTTTTTGCTTTTTCCTGCTCCTCTTAGCATTATGAAGAAGATTCAAAGAGAGTGAGATGCCAGCTCCTTTCATTCAGTCAGTAGCTTCAAACATTTCTGGTATATGAATAACATGATGTTTTTCAATGGCAAAAATCAATGAATATTGTAAAAGCACAAACAGTAATTTCTCCGCATTGCAAGGTGCAATTCTGAAATTTTTTGCTTTTTCCTGCTCCTCTTAGCATGATAAAGAAGATTCAAAGAGAGTGAGATGCCAGCTCCTTTCATTCAGTCAGTAGATTCAATCATTTCTGGACGTTTTTCAATGGCAAAAATCATTGAATATTGTAAATGCACAAACAGTAATTTCTCCGCATTGCAAGATGCAATTCTGAAATTTTTTACTTTTTCCTGCTCCTCTTAGCATGATAAAGAAGATTCAAAGAGTGAGATGCCAGCTCCTTTCATTCAGTCAGTAGCTTCAATCATTTATGGTATATGAATAACATGATGTTTTTCAATCGCAAAAATCAATGAATATTGTAAATGCACAAACAGTAATTTCTCCGCATTGCAAGGTGCAATTCTGAAATTTTTTGCTTTTTCCTGCTCCTCTTAGCATGATAAAGAAGATTCAAAGAGAGTGAGATGCCAGCTCCTTTCATTCAGTCAGTAGCTTCAATCATTTCTGGACGTTTTTCAATGGCAAAAATCAATGAATATTGTAAATGCACAAACAGTAATTTCTCCGCATTGCAAGGTGCAATTCTGAAATTTTTTACTTTTTCCTGCTCCTCTTAGCATGATAAAGAAGATTCAAAGAGAGTGAGATGCCAGCTCCTTTCATTCAGTCAGTAGCTTCAATCATTTCTGGTATATGAATAACATGATTTTTTTCAATGGCAAAAATCAATGAATTTTGTAAATGCACAAACAGTAATTTCTCCGCATTGCAAGGCGCAATTCTGAAATTTTTTGCTTTTTCCTGCTCCTCTTAGCATGATAAAGAAGATTCAAAGAGAGTGAGATGCCAGCTCCTTTCATTCAGTCAGTAGCTTCAATCATTTCTGGACGTTTTTCAATGGCAAAAATCAATGAATATTGTAAATGCACAAACAGTAATTTCTCCGCATTGCAAGGTGCAATTCTGAATTTTTTTGCTTTTTCCTGCTCCTCTTAGCATGATAAAGAAGATTCAAAGAGAGTGAGATGCCAGCTCCTTTCATTCAGTCAGTAGCTTCAATCATTTCTGGACGTTTTTCAATGGCAAAAATCAATGAATATTGTAAATGCACAAACAGTAATTTCTCCGCATTGCAAGGTGCAATTCTGAAATTTTTTGCTTTTTCCTGCTCCTCTTAGCATGATAAAGAAGATTCAAAGAGAGTGAGGTGCCAGCTCCTTTCATTCAGTCAGTAGCTTCAAACATTTCTGGTATATGAATAACATGTTTTTCAATGGCAAAAATCAATGAATATTGTAAATGCACAAACAGTAATTTCTCCGCATTGCAAGGTGCAATTCTGAAATTTTTTGCTTTTTCCTGCTCCTCTTAGCATGATAAAGAAGATTCAAAGAGAGTGAGATGCCAGCTCCTTTCATTCAGTCAGTAGCTTCAATCATTTCTGGACGTTTTTCAATGGCAAAAATCAATGAATATTGTAAATGCACAAACAGTAATTTCTCCGCATTGCAAGGTGCAATTCTGAAATTTTTTGCTTTTTCCTGCTCCTCTTAGCATGATAAAGAAGATTCAAAGAGAGTGAGATGCCAGCTCCTTTCATTCAGTCAGTAGCTTCAATCATTTCTGGACGTTTTTCAATGGCAAAAATCAATGAATATTGTAAATGCACAAACTGTAATTTCTCCGCATTGCAAGGTGCAATTCTGAAATTTTTTGCTTTTTCCTGCTCCTCTTAGCATGATAAAGAAGATTCAAAGAGAGTGAGATGCCAGCTCCTTTCATTCAGTCAGTAGCTTCAATCATTTCTGGACGTTTTTCAATGGCAAAAATCAATGAATATTGTAAATGCACAAACAGTAATTTCTCCGCATTGCAAGGTGCAATTCTGAAATTTTTTGCTTTTTCCGGCTCCTCTTAGTATGGTAAAGAAGATTCAAAGAGAGTGAGATGCCAGCTCCTTTCATTCAGTCAGTAGCTTCAAACATTTCTGGTATATGAATAACATGATGTTTTTCAATGGCAAAAATCAATGAATATTGTAAATGCACAAACAGTAATTTCTCCGCATTGCAAGGTGCAAGTCTGAAATTTTTTGCTTTTTCCTGCTCCTCTTAGCATGATAAAAAGATTCAAAGAGAGTGAGATGCCAGCTCCTTTCATTCAGTCAGTAGCTTCAAACATTTCTGGTATATGAATAACATGATGTTTTTCAATGGCAAAAATCAATGAATATTGTAAATGCACAAACAGTAATTTCTCCGCATTGCAAGGTGCAATTCTGAAATTTTTTGCTTTTTCCTGCTCCTCTTAGCATGATAAAGAAGATTCAAAGAGAGTGAGATTCCAGCTCCTTTCATTCAGTCAGTAGCTTCAATCATTTCTGGACGTTTTTCAATGGCAAAAATCAATGAATATTGTAAATGCACAAACAGTAATTTCTCCGCATTGCAAGGTGCAATTCTGAAATTTTTTGCTTTTTCCTGCTCCTATTAGCATGATAAAGAAGATTCAAAGAGAGTGAGATGTCAGCTCCTTTCATTCAGTCAGTAGCTTCAAACATTTCTGGTATATGAATAACATGATGTTTTTCAATGGCAAAAATCAATGGATATTGTAAATGCACAAACAGTAATTTCTCCGCATTGCAAGGTGCAATTCTGAAATTTTTTGCTTTTTCCTGCTCCTCTTAGCATGATAAAGAAGATTCAAAGAGAGTGATGCCAGCTCCTTTCATTCAGTCAGTAGCTTCAATCATTTCTGGACGTTTTTCAATGGCAAAAATCAATGAATATTGTAAATGCACAAACAGTAATTTCTCCGCATTGCAAGGTGCAATTCTGAAATTTTTTGCTTTTTCCTGCTCCTCTTAGCATGATAAAGAAGATTCAAAGAGAGTGAGGTGCCAGCTCCTTTCATTCAGTCAGTAGCTTCAAACATTTCTGGTATATGAATAACATGTTTTTCAATGGCAAAAATCAATGAATATTGTAAATGCACAAACAGTAATTTCTCCGCATTGCAAGGTGCAATTCTGAAATTTTTTGCTTTTTCCTGCTCCTCTTAGCATGATAAAGAAGATTCAAAGAGAGTGAGATGCCAGCTCCTTTCATTCAGTCAGTAGCTTCAATCATTTCTGGACGTTTTTCAATGGCAAAAATCAATGAATATTGTAAATGCACAAACAGTAATTTCTCCGCATTGCAAGGTGCAATTCTGAAATTTTTTGCTTTTTCCTGCTCCTCTTAGCATGATAAAGAAGATTCAAAGAGAGTGAGATGCCAGCTCCTTTCATTCAGTCAGTAGCTTCAATCATTTCTGGACGTTTTTCAATGGCAAAAATCAATGAATATTGTAAATGCACAAACTGTAATTTCTCCGCATTGCAAGGTGCAATTCTGAAATTTTTTGCTTTTTCCTGCTCCTCTTAGCATGATAAAGAAGATTCAAAGAGAGTGAGATGCCAGCTCCTTTCATTCAGTCAGTAGCTTCAATCATTTCTGGACGTTTTTCAATGGCAAAAATCAATGAATATTGTAAATGCACAAACAGTAATTTCTCCGCATTGCAAGGTGCAATTCTGAAATTTTTTGCTTTTTCCTGCTCCTCTTAGCATGGTAAAGAAGATTCAAAGAGAGTGAGATGCCAGCTCCTTTCATTCAGTCAGTAGCTTCAAACATTTCTGGTATATGAATAACATGATGTTTTTCAATGGCAAAAATCAATGAATATTGTAAATGCACAAACAGTAATTTCTCCGCATTGCAAGGTGCAAGTCTGAAATTTTTTGCTTTTTCCTGCTCCTCTTAGCATGATAAAGAAGATTCAAAGAGAGTGAGATGCCAGCTCCTTTCATTCAGTCAGTAGCTTCAATCATTTCTGGACGTTTTTCAATGGCAAAAATCAATGAATATTGTAAATGCACAAACTGTAATTTCTCCGCATTGCAAGGTGCAATTCTGAAATTTTTTGCTTTTTCCTGCTCCTCTTAGCATGATAAAGAAGATTCAAAGAGAGTGAGATGCCAGCTCCTTTCATTCAGTCAGTAGCTTCAATCATTTCTGGACGTTTTTCAATGGCAAAAATCAATGA
The DNA here is from genome assembly GCF_046119375.1 of Phyllobates terribilis. NCBI lineage: Eukaryota > Metazoa > Chordata > Amphibia > Anura > Dendrobatidae > Phyllobates > Phyllobates terribilis. Next base: position 1,010,029 of record NW_027363304.1, on the reverse strand, counting down.
ATATTGTAAATGCACAAACAGGAATTTCTCCGCATTGCAAGGTGCAATTCTGAAATTTTTTGCTTTTTCCTGATGCTCTTAGCATGATAAAGAAGATTCAAAGAGAGTGAGATGCCAGCTCCTTTCATTCAGTCAGTAGCTTCAATCATTTCTGGTATATGAATAACATGATGTTTTTCAATGGCAAAAATCAATGAATATTGTAAATGCACAAACAGTAATTTCTCCGCATTGCAAGGTGCAATTCTGAAATTTTTTGCTTTTTCCTGCTCCTCTTAGCATGATAAAGAAGATTCAAAGAGAGTGAGATGCCAGCTCCTTTCATTCAGTCAGTAGCTTCAATCATTTCTGGTATATGAATAACATGTTTTTCAATGGCAAAAATCAATGAATATTGTAAATGCACAAACAGTAATTTATCCGCATTGCAAGGTGCAATTCTGAAATTTTTTGCTTTTTCCTGCTCCTCTTAGCATGATAAACAAGATTCAAAGAGAGTGAGATGCCAGCTCCTTTCATTCAGTCAGTAGCTTCAATCATTTCTGGACGTTTTTCAATGGCAAAAATCAATGAATATTGTAAATGCACAAACAGTAATTTCTCCGCATTGCAAGGTGCAATTCTGAAATTTTTTGCTTTTTCCTGCTCCTCTTAGCATGATAAAGAAGATTCAAAGAGAGTGAGATGCCAGCTCCTTTCATTCAGTCAGTAGCTTCAAACATTTCTGGTATATGAATAACATGATGTTTTTCAATGGCAAAAATCAATGAATATTGTAAATGCACAAACAGTAATTTCTCCGCATTGCAAGGTGCAATTCTGAAATTTTTTGCTTTTTCCTGCTCCTCTTAGCATGATAAAGAAGATTCAAAGAGAGTGAGATGCCAGCTCCTTTCATTCAGTCAGTAGCTTCAATCATTTCTGGACGTTTTTCAATTGCAAAAATCAATGAATATTGTAAATGCACAAACAGTAATTTCTCCGCATTGCAAGGTGCAATTCTGAAATTTTTTGCTTTTTCCTGCTCCTCTTAGCATGATAAAGAAGATTCAAAGAGAGTGAGATGCCAGCTCCTTTCATTCAGTCAGTAGCTTCAATCATTTCTGGTATATGAATAACATGATGTTTTTCAATGGCAAAAATCAATGAATATTGTAAATGCACAAACAGTAATTTCTCCGCATTGCAAGGTGCAATTCTGAAATTTTTTGCTTTTTCCTGCTCCTCTTAGCATGATAAAGAAGATTCAAAGAGAGTGAGATGCCAGCTCCTTTCATTCAGTCAGTAGCTTCAATTATTTCTGGTATATGAATAACATGTTTTTCAATGGCAAAAATCAATGAATATTGTAAATGCACAAACAGTAATTTATCCGCATTGCAAGGTGCAATTCTGAAATTTTTTGCTTTTTCCTGCTCCTCTTAGCATGATAAAGAAAATTCAAAGAGAGTGAGATGCCAGCTCCTTTCATTCAGTCAGTAGCTTCAAACATTTCTGGTATATGAATAACATGATGTTTTTCAATGGCAAAAATCAATGAATATTGTAAATGCACAAACAGTAATTTCTCCGCATTGCAAGGTGCAATTCTGAAATTTTTTGCTTTTTCCTGCTCCTCTTAGCATGATAAAGAAGATTCAAAGAGAGTGAGATGCCAGCTCCTTTCATTCAGTCAGTAGCTTCAATCATTTCTGGACGTTTTTCAATGGCAAAAATCAATGAATATTGTAAATGCACAAACAGTAATTTCTCCGCATTGCAAGGTGCAATTCTGAAATTTTTTGCTTTTTCCTGCTCCTCTTAGCATTATGAAGAAGATTCAAAGAGAGTGAGATGCCAGCTCCTTTCATTCAGTCAGTAGCTTCAAACATTTCTGGTATATGAATAACATGATGTTTTTCAATGGCAAAAATCAATGAATATTGTAAATGCACAAACAGGAATTTCTCCGCATTGCAAGGTGCAATTCTGAAATTTTTTGCTTTTTCCTGCTCCTCTTAGCATGATAAAGAAGATTCAAAGAGAGTGAGATGCCAGCTCCTTTCATTCAGTCAGTAGCTTCAATCATTTCTGGTATATGAATAACATGATGTTTTTCAATGGCAAAAATCAATGAATATTGTAAATGCACAAACAGTAATTTCTCCGCATTGCAAGGTGCAATTCTGAAATTTTTTGCTTTTTCCTGCTCCTCTTAGCATGATAAAGAAGATTCAAAGAGAGTGAGATGCCAGCTCCTTTCATTCAGTCAGTAGCTTCAATCATTTCTGGTATATGAATAACATGTTTTTCAATGGCAAAAATCAATGAATATTGTAAATGCACAAACAGTAATTTATCCGCATTGCAAGGTGCAATTCTGAAATTTTTTGCTTTTTCCTGCTCCTCTTAGCATGATAAAGAAGATTGAAAGAGAGTGAGATGCCAGCTCCTTTCATTCAGTCAGTAGCTTCAAACATTTCTGGTATATGAATAACATGATGTTTTTCAATGGCAAAAATCAATGAATATTGTAAATGCACAAACAGTAATTTCTCCGCATTGCAAGGTGCAATTCTGAAATTTTTTGCTTTTTCCTGCTCCTCTTAGCATGATAAAGAAGATTCAAAGAGAGTGAGATGCCAGCTCCTTTCATTCAGTCAGTAGCTTCAATCATTTCTGGACGTTTTTCAATGGCAAAAATCAATGAATATTGTAAATGTACAAACAGTAATTTCTCCGCATTGCAAGGTGCAATTCTGAAATTTTTTGCTTTTTCCTGCTCCTCTTAGCATTATGAAGAAGATTCAAAGAGAGTGAGATGCCAGCTCCTTTCATTCAGTCAGTAGCTTCAAACATTTCTGGTATATGAATAACATGATGTTTTTCAATGGCAAAAATCAATGAATATTGTAAATGCACAAACAGTAATTTCTCCGCATTGCAAGGTGCAATTCTGAAATTTTTTGCTTTTTCCTGCTACTCTTAGCATGATAAAGAAGATTCAAAGAGAGTGAGATGCCAGCTCCTTTCGTTCAGTCAGTAGCTTCAATCATTTCTGGACGTTTTTCAATGGCAAAAATCATTGAATATTGTAAATGCACAAACAGTAATTTCTCCGCATTGCAAGGTGCAATTCTGAAATTTTTTGCTTTTTCCTGCTCCTCTTAGCATGATAAACAAGATTCAAAGAGAGTGAGATGCCAGCTCCTTTCATTCAGTCAGTAGCTTCAATCATTTCTGGACGTTTTCCAATGGCAAAAATCAATGAATATTGTAAATGCACAAACAGTAATTTCTCCGCATTGCAAGGTGCAATTCTGAAATTTTTTGCTTTTTCCTGCTCCTCTTAGCATGATAAAGAAGATTCAAAGAGAGTGAGATGCCAGCTCCTTTTATTCAGTCAGTAGCTTCAAACATTTCTGGTATATGAATAACATGATGTTTTTCAATGGCAAAAATCAATGAATATTGTAAATGCACAAACAGTAATTTCTCCGCATTGCAAGGTGCAATTCTGAAATTTTTTGCTTTTTCCTGCTCCTCTTAGCATGATAAAGAAGATTCAAAGAGAGTGAGATGCCAGCTCCTTTCATTCAGTCGGTAGCTTCAATCATTTCTGGACGTTTTTCAATTGCAAAAATTAATGAATATTGTAAATGCACAAACAGTAATTTCTCCGCATTGCAAGGTGCAATTCTGAAATTTTTTGCTTTTTCCTGCTCCTGTTAGCATGATAAAGAAGATTCAAAGAGAGTGAGATGCCAGCTCCTTTCATTCAGTCAGTAGCTTCAATCATTTCTGGTATATGAATAACATGATGTTTTTCAATGGCAAAAATCAATGAATATTGTAAATGCACAAACAGTAATTTCTCCGCATTGCAAGGTGCAATTCTGAAATTTTTTGCTTTTTCCTGCTCCTCTTAGCATGATAAAGAAGATTCAAAGAGAGTGAGATGCCAGCTCCTTTCATTCAGTCAGTAGCTTCAATTATTTCTGGTATATGAATAACATGATGTTTTTCAATGGCAAAAATCAATGAATATTGTAAATGCACAAACAGTAATTTATCCGCATTGCAAGGTGCAATTCTGAAATTTTTTGCTTTTTCCTGCTCCTCTTAGCATGATAAAGAAGATTGAAAGATAGTGAGATGCCAGCTCCTTTCATTCAGTCAGTAGCTTCAAACATTTCTGGTATATGAATAACATGATGTTTTTCAATGGCAAAAATCAATGAATATTGTAAATGCACAAACAGTAATTTCTCCGCATTGCAAGGTGCAATTCTGAAATTTTTTGCTTTTTCCTGCTCCTCTTAGCATGATAAAGAAGATTCAAAGAGAGTGAGATGCCAGCTCCTTTCATTCAGTCAGTAGCTTCAATCATTTCTGGACGTTTTTCAATGGCAAAAATCAATGAATATTGTAAATGCACAAACAGTAATTTCTCCGCATTGCAAGGTGCAATTCTGAAATTTTTTGCTTTTTCCTGCTCCTCTTAGCATTATGAAGAAGATTCAAAGAGAGTGAGATGCCAGCTCCTTTCATTCAGTCAGTAGCTTCAAACATTTCTGGTATATGAATAACATGATGTTTTTCAATGGCAAAAATCAATGAATATTGTAAATGCACAAACAGGAATTTCTCCGCATTGCAAGGTGCAATTCTGAAATTTTTTGCTTTTTCCTGCTCCTCTTAGCATGATAAAGAAGATTCAAAGAGAGTGAGATGCCAGCTCCTTTCATTCAGTCAGTAGCTTCAATCATTTCTGGACGTTTTTCAATTGCAAAAATCAATGAATATTGTAAATGCACAAACAGTAATTTCTCCGCATTGCAAGGTGCAATTCTGAAATTTTTTGCTTTTTCCTGCTCCTCTTAGCATGATAAAGAAGATTCAAAGAGAGTGAGATGCCAGCTCCTTTCATTCAGTCAGTAGCTTCAATCATTTCTGGTATATGAATAACATGATGTTTTTCAATGGCAAAAATCAATGAATATTGTAAATGCACAAACAGTAATTTCTCCGCATTGCAAGGTGCAATTCTGAAATTTTTTGCTTTTTCCTGCTCCTCTTAGCATGATAAAGAAGATTCAAAGAGAGTGAGATGCCAGCTCCTTTCATTCAGTCAGTAGCTTCAATTATTTCTGGTATATGAATAACATGATGTTTTTCAATGGCAAAAATCAATGAATATTGTAAATGCACAAACAGTAATTTATCCGCATTGCAAGGTGCAATTCTGAAATTTTTTGCTTTTTCCTGCTCCTCTTAGCATGATAAAGAAAATTCAAAGAGAGTGAGATGCCAGCTCCTTTCATTCAGTCAGTAGCTTCAAACATTTCTGGTATATGAATAACATGATGTTTTTCAATGGCAAAAATCAATGAATATTGTAAATGCACAAACAGTAATTTCTCCGCATTGCAAGGTGCAATTCTGAAATTTTTTGCTTTTTCCTGCTCCTCTTAGCATGATAAAGAAGATTCAAAGAGAGTGAGATGCCAGCTCCTTTCATTCAGTCAGTAGCTTCAATCATTTCTGGACGTTTTTCAATGGCAAAAATCAATGAATATTGTAAATGCACAAACAGTAATTTCTCCGCATTGCAAGGTGCAATTCTGAAATTTTTTGCTTTTTCCTGCTCCTCTTAGCATTATGAAGAAGATTCAAAGAGAGTGAGATGCCAGCTCCTTTCATTCAGTCAGTAGCTTCAAACATTTCTGGTATATGAATAACATGATGTTTTTCAATGGCAAAAATCAATGAATATTGTAAATGCACAAACAGGAATTTCTCCGCATTGCAAGGTGCAATTCTGAAATTTTTTGCTTTTTCCTGCTCCTCTTAGCATGATAAAGAAGATTCAAAGAGAGTGAGATGCCAGCTCCTTTCATTCAGTCAGTAGCTTCAATCATTTCTGGTATATGAATAACATGATGTTTTTCAATGGCAAAAATCAATGAATATTGTAAATGCACAAACAGTAATTTCTCCGCATTGCAAGGTGCAATTCTGAAATTTTTTGCTTTTTCCTGCTCCTCTTAGCATGATAAAGAAGATTCAAAGAGAGTGAGATGCCAGCTCCTTTCATTCAGTCAGTAGCTTCAATCATTTCTGGTATATGAATAACATGTTTTTCAATGGCAAAAATCAATGAATATTGTAAATGCACAAACAGTAATTTATCCGCATTGCAAGGTGCAATTCTGAAATTTTTTGCTTTTTCCTGCTCCTCTTAGCATGATAAAGAAGATTGAAAGAGAGTGAGATGCCAGCTCCTTTCATTCAGTCAGTAGCTTCAAACATTTCTGGTATATGAATAACATGATGTTTTTCAATGGCAAAAATCAATGAATATTGTAAATGCACAAACAGTAATTTCTCCGCATTGCAAGGTGCAATTCTGAAATTTTTTGCTTTTTCCTGCTCCTCTTAGCATGATAAAGAAGATTCAAAGAGAGTGAGATGCCAGCTCCTTTCATTCAGTCAGTAGCTTCAATCATTTCTGGACGTTTTTCAATGGCAAAAATCAATGAATATTGTAAATGTACAAACAGTAATTTCTCCGCATTGCAAGGTGCAATTCTGAAATTTTTTGCTTTTTCCTGCTCCTCTTAGCATTATGAAGAAGATTCAAAGAGAGTGAGATGCCAGCTCCTTTCATTCAGTCAGTAGCTTCAAACATTTCTGGTATATGAATAACATGATGTTTTTCAATGGCAAAAATCAATGAATATTGTAAATGCACAAACAGTAATTTCTCCGCATTGCAAGGTGCAATTCTGAAATTTTTTGCTTTTTCCTGCTCCTCTTAGCATGATAAAGAAGATTCAAAGAGAGTGAGATGCCAGCTCCTTTCGTTCAGTCAGTAGCTTCAATCATTTCAGGACGTTTTTCAATTTCAAAAATCATTGAATATTGTAAATGCACAAACAGTAATTTCTCCGCATTGCAAGGTGCAATTCTGAAATTTTTTGCTTTTTCCTGCTCCTCTTAGCATGATAAACAAGATTCAAAGAGAGTGAGATGCCAGCTCCTTTCATTCAGTCAGTAGCTTCAATCATTTCTGGACGTTTTCCAATGGCAAAAATCAATGAATATTGTAAATGCACAAACAGTAATTTCTCCGCATTGCAAGGTGCAATTCTGAAATTTTTTGCTTTTTCCTGCTCCTCTTAGCATGATAAAGAAGATTCAAAGAGAGTGAGATGCCAGCTCCTTTTATTCAGTCAGTAGCTTCAAACATTTCTGGTATATGAATAACATGATGTTTTTCAATGGCAAAAATCAATGAATATTGTAAATGCACAAACAGTAATTTCTCCGCATTGCAAGGTGCAATTCTGAAATTTTTTGCTTTTTCCTGCTCCTCTTAGCATGATAAAGAAGATTCAAAGAGAGTGAGATGCCAGCTCCTTTCATTCAGTCGGTAGCTTCAATCATTTCTGGACGTTTTTCAATTGCAAAAATTAATGAATATTGTAAATGCACAAACAGTAATTTCTCCGCATTGCAAGGTGCAATTCTGAAATTTTTTGCTTTTTCCTGCTCCTGTTAGCATGATAAAGAAGATTCAAAGAGAGTGAGATGCCAGCTCCTTTCATTCAGTCAGTAGCTTCAATCATTTCTGGTATATGAATAACATGATGTTTTCCAATGGCAAAAATCAATGAATATTGTAAATGCACAAACAGTAATTTATCCGCATTGCAAGGTGCAATTCTGAAATTTTTTGCTTTTTCCTGCTCCTCTTAGCATGATAAAGAAGATTCAAAGAGAGTGAGATGCCAGCTCCTTTCATTCAGTCAGTAGCTTCAAACATTTCTGGTATATGAATAACATGATGTTTTTCAATGGCAAAAATCAATGAATATTGTAAATGCACAAACAGTAATTTCTCCGCATTGCAAGGTGCAATTCTGAAATTTTTTACTTTTTCCTGCTCCTCTTAGCATGATAAAGAAGATTCAAAGAGAGTGAGATGCCAGCTCCTTTCATTCAGTCAGTAGCTTCAATCATTTCTGGACGTTTTTCAATGGCAAAAATCAATGAATATTGTAAATGCACAAACAGTAATTTCTCCGCATTGCAAGGTGCAATTCTGAAATTTTTTGCTTTTTCCTGCTCCTCTTAGCATGATAAAGAAGATTCAAAGAGAGTGAGATGCCAGCTCCTTTCATTCAGTCAGTAGCTTCAATCATTTCTGGTATATGAATAACATGATGTTTTTCAATGGCAAAAATCAATGAATATTGTAAATGCACAAACAGTAATTTCTCCGCATTGCAAGGTGCAATTCTGAAATTTTTTGCTTTTTCCTGCTCCTCTTAGCATGATAAAGAAGATTCAAAGAGAGTGAGATGCCAGCTCCTTTCATTCAGTCAGTAGCTTCAATTATTTCTGGTATATGAATAACATGATGTTTTTCAATGGCAAAAATCAATGAATATTGTAAATGCACAAACAGTAATTTATCCGCATTGCAAGGTGCAATTCTGAAATTTTTTGCTTTTTCCTGCTCCTCTTAGCATGATAAAGAAGATTGAAAGATAGTGAGATGCCAGCTCCTTTCATTCAGTCAGTAGCTTCAAACATTTCTGGTATATGAATAACATGATGTTTTTCAATGGCAAAAATCAATGAATATTGTAAATGCACAAACAGTAATTTCTCCGCATTGCAAGGTGCAATTCTGAAATTTTTTGCTTTTTCCTGCTCCTCTTAGCATGATAAAGAAGATTCAAAGAGAGTGAGATGCCAGCTCCTTTCATTCAGTCAGTAGCTTCAATCATTTCTGGACGTTTTTCAATGGCAAAAATCAATGAATATTGTAAATGCACAAACAGTAATTTCTCCGCATTGCAAGGTGCAATTCTGAAATTTTTTGCTTTTTCCTGCTCCTCTTAGCATTATGAAGAAGATTCAAAGAGAGTGAGATGCCAGCTCCTTTCATTCAGTCAGTAGCTTCAAACATTTCTGGTATATGAATAACATGATGTTTTTCAATGGCAAAAATCAATGAATATTCTAAAAGCACAAACAGTAATTTCTCCGCATTGCAAGGTGCAATTCTGAAATTTTTTGCTTTTTCCTGCTCCTCTTAGCATGATAAAGAAGATTCAAAGAGAGTGAGATGCCAGCTCCTTTCATTCAGTCAGTAGATTCAATCATTTCTGGACGTTTTTCAATGGCAAAAATCATTGAATATTGTAAATGCACAAACAGTAATTTCTCCGCATTGCAAGATGCAATTCTGAAATTTTTTACTTTTTCCTGCTCCTCTTAGCATGATAAAGAAGATTCAAAGAGAGTGAGATGCCAGCTCCTTTCATTCAGTCAGTAGCTTCAATCATTTATGGTATATGAATAACATGATGTTTTTCAATCGCAAAAATCAATGAATATTGTAAATGCACAAACAGTAATTTCTCCGCATTGCAAGGTGCAATTCTGAAATTTTTTGCTTTTTCCTGCTCCTCTTAGCATGATAAAGAAGATTCAAAGAGAGTGAGATGCCAGCTCCTTTCATTCAGTCAGTAGCTTCAATCATTTCTGGACGTTTTTCAATGGCAAAAATCAATGAATATTGTAAATGCACAAACAGTAATTTCTCCGCATTGCAAGGTGCAATTCTGAAATTTTTTACTTTTTCCTGCTCCTCTTAGCATGATAAAGAAGATTCAAAGAGAGTGAGATGCCAGCTCCTTTCATTCAGTCAGTAGCTTCAATCATTTCTGGACGTTTTTCAATGGCAAAAATCAATGAATATTGTAAATGCACAAACAGTAATTTCTCCGCATTGCAAGGTGCAATTCTGAAATTTTTTGCTTTTTCCTGCTCCTCTTAGCATTATGAAGAAGATTCAAAGAGAGTGAGATGCCAGCTCCTTTCATTCAGTCAGTAGCTTCAAACATTTCTGGTATATGAATAACATGATGTTTTTCAATGGCAAAAATCAATGAATATTGTAAATGCACAAACAGGAATTTCTCCGCATTGCAAGGTGCAATTCTGAAATTTTTTGCTTTTTCCTGCTCCTCTTAGCATGATAAAGAAGATTCAAAGAGAGTGAGATGCCAGCTCCTTTCATTCAGTCAGTAGCTTCAATCATTTCTGGTATATGAATAACATGATGTTTTTCAATGGCAAAAATCAATGAATATTGTAAATGCACAAACAGTAATTTCTCCGCATTGCAAGGTGCAATTCTGAAATTTTTTGCTTTTTCCTGCTCCTCTTAGCATGATAAAGAAGATTCAAAGAGAGTGAGATGCCAGCTCCTTTCATTCAGTCAGTAGCTTCAATCATTTCTGGTATATGAATAACATGTTTTTCAATGGCAAAAATCAATGAATATTGTAAATGCACAAACAGTAATTTATCCGCATTGCAAGGTGCAATTCTGAAATTTTTTGCTTTTTCCTGCTCCTCTTAGCATGATAAAGAAGATTGAAAGAGAGTGAGATGCCAGCTCCTTTCATTCAGTCAGTAGCTTCAAACATTTCTGGTATATGAATAACATGATGTTTTTCAATGGCAAAAATCAATGAATATTGTAAATGCACAAACAGTAATTTCTCCGCATTGCAAGGTGCAATTCTGAAATTTTTTGCTTTTTCCTGCTCCTCTTAGCATGATAAAGAAGATTCAAAGAGAGTGAGATGCCAGCTCCTTTCATTCAGTCAGTAGCTTCAATCATTTCTGGACGTTTTTCAATGGCAAAAATCAATGAATATTGTAAATGCACAAACAGTAATTTCTCCGCATTGCAAGGTGCAATTCTGAAATTTTTTGCTTTTTCCTGCTCCTCTTAGCATGATAAACAAGATTCAAAGAGAGTGAGATGCCAGCTCCTTTCATTCAGTCAGTAGATTCAATCATTTCTGGACGTTTTCCAATGGCAAAAATCAATGAATATTGTAAATGCACAAACAGTAATTTCTCCGCATTGCAAGGTGCAATTCTGAAATTTTTTGCTTTTTCCTGCTCCTCTTAGCATGATAAAGAAGATTCAAAGAGAGTGAGATGCCAGCTCCTTTTATTCAGTCAGTAGCTTCAAACATTTCTGGTATATGAATAACATGATGTTTTTCAATGGCAAAAATCAATGAATATTGTAAATGCACAAACAGTAATTTCTCCGCATTGCAAGGTGCAATTCTGAAATTTTTTGCTTTTTCCTGCTCCTCTTAGCAGGATAAAGAAGATTCAAAGAGAGTGAGATGCCAGCTCCTTTCATTCAGTCGGTAGCTTCAATCATTTCTGGACGTTTTTCAATTGCAAAAATTAATGAATATTGTAAATGCACAAACAGTAATTTCTCCGCATTGCAAGGTGCAATTCTGAAATTTTTTGCTTTTTCCTGCTCCTGTTAGCATGATAAAGAAGATTCAAAGAGAGTGAGATGCCAGCTCCTTTCATTCAGTCAGTAGCTTCAATCATTTCTGGTATATGAATAACATGATGTTTTCCAATGGCAAAAATCAATGAATATTGTAAATGCACAAACAGTAATTTATCCGCATTGCAAGGTGCAATTCTGAAATTTTTTGCTTTTTCCTGCTCCTCTTAGCATGATAAAGAAGATTCAAAGAGAGTGAGATGCCAGCTCCTTTCATTCAGTCAGTAGCTTCAAACATTTCTGGTATATGAATAACATGATGTTTTTCAATGGCAAAAATCAATGAATATTGTAAATGCACAAACAGTAATTTCTCCGCATTGCAAGGTGCAATTCTGAAATTTTTTGCTTTTTCCTGCTCCTCTTAGCATGATAAAGAAGATTCAAAGAGAGTGAGATGCCAGCTCCTTTCATTCAGTCAGTAGCTTCAATCATTTCTGGATGTTTTTCAATGGCAAAAATCAATGAATATTGTAAATGCACAAACAGTAATTTCTCCGCATTGCAAGGTGCAATTCTGAAATTTTTTGCTTTTTCCTGCTCCTCTTAGCATGATAAAGAAGATTCAAAGAGAGTGAGATGCCAGCTCCTTTCATTCAGTCAGTAGCTTCAGTCATTTCTGGTATATGAATAACGATGTTTTTCAATGGCAAAAATCAATGAATTTTGTAAATGCACAAACAGTAATTTCTCCGCATTGCAAGGTGCAATTCTGAAATTTTTTGCTTTTTCCTGCTCCTCTTAGCATGATAAAGAAGATTCAAAGAGAGTGAGATGCCAGCTCCTTTCATTCAGTCAGTAGCTTCAATCATTTCTGGACGTTTTTCAATGGCAAAAATCAATGAATATTGTAAATGCACAAACAGTAATTTCTCCGCATTGCAAGGTGCAATTCTGAAATTTTTTGCTTTTTCCTGCTCCTCTTAGCATTATGAAGAAGATTCAAAGAGAGTGAGATGCCAGCTCCTTTCATTCAGTCAGTAGCTTCAAACATTTCTGGTATATGAATAACATGATGTTTTTCAATGGCAAAAATCAATGAATATTGTAAAAGCACAAACAGTAATTTCTCCGCATTGCAAGGTGCAATTCTGAAATTTTTTGCTTTTTCCTGCTCCTCTTAGCATGATAAAGAAGATTCAAAGAGAGTGAGATGCCAGCTCCTTTCATTCAGTCAGTAGATTCAATCATTTCTGGACGTTTTTCAATGGCAAAAATCATTGAATATTGTAAATGCACAAACAGTAATTTCTCCGCATTGCAAGATGCAATTCTGAAATTTTTTACTTTTTCCTGCTCCTCTTAGCATGATAAAGAAGATTCAAAGAGAGTGAGATGCCAGCTCCTTTCATTCAGTCAGTAGCTTCAATCATTTATGGTATATGAATAACATGATGTTTTTCAATCGCAAAAATCAATGAATATTGTAAATGCACAAACAGTAATTTCTCCGCATTGCAAGGTGCAATTCTGAAATTTTTTGCTTTTTCCTGCTCCTCTTAGCATGATAAAGAAGATTCAAAGAGAGTGAGATGCCAGCTCCTTTCATTCAGTCAGTAGCTTCAATCATTTCTGGTATATGAATAACATGATGTTTTTCAATGGCAAAAATCAATGAATTTTGTAAATGCACAAACAGTAATTTCTCCGCATTGCAAGGCGCAATTCTGAAATTTTTTGCTTTTTCCTGCTCCTCTTAGCATGATAAAGAAGATTCAAAGAGAGTGAGATGCCAGCTACTTTCATTCAGTCAGTAGCTTCAATCATTTCTGGACGTTTTTCAATGGCAAAAATCAATGAATATTGTAAATGCACAAACAGTAATTTCTCCGCATTGCAAGGTGCAATTCTGAAATTTTTTGCTTTTTCCTGCTCCTCTTAGCATGATAAAGAAGATTCAAAGAGAGTGAGATGCCAGCTCCTTTCATTCAGTCAGTAGCTTCAATCATTTCTGGACGTTTTTCAATGGCAAAAATCAATGAATATTGTAAATGCACAAACAGTAATTTCTCCGCATTGCAAGGTGCAATTCTGAAATTTTTTGCTTTTTCCTGCTCCTCTTAGCATGATAAAGAAGATTCAAGGAGAGTGAGGTGCCAGCTCCTTTCATTCAGTCAGTAGCTTCAAACATTTCTGGTATATGAATAACATGTTTTTCAATGGCAAAAATCAATGAATATTGTAAATGCACAAACAGTAATTTCTCCGCATTGCAAGGTGCAATTCTGAAATTTTTTGCTTTTTCCTGCTCCTCTTAGCATGATAAAGAAGATTCAAAGAGAGTGAGATGCCAGCTCCTTTCATTCAGTCAGTAGCTTCAATCATTTCTGGACGTTTTTCAATGGCAAAAATCAATGAATATTGTAAATGCACAAACAGTAATTTCTCCGCATTGCAAGGTGCAATTCTGAAATTTTTTGCTTTTTCCTGCTCCTCTTAGCATGATAAAGAAGATTCAAAGAGAGTGAGATGCCAGCTCCTTTCATTCAGTCAGTAGCTTCAATCATTTCTGGACGTTTTTCAATGGCAAAAATCAATGAATATTGTAAATGCACAAACTGTAATTTCTCCGCATTGCAAGGTGCAATTCTGAAATTTTTTGCTTTTTCCTGCTCCTCTTAGCATGATAAAGAAGATTCAAAGAGAGTGAGATGCCAGCTCCTTTCATTCAGTCAGTAGCTTCAATCATTTCTGGACGTTTTTCAATGGCAAAAATCAATGAATATTGTAAATGCACAAACAGTAATTTCTCCGCATTGCAAGGTGCAATTCTGAAATTTTTTGCTTTTTCCGGCTCCTCTTAGTATGGTAAAGAAGATTCAAAGAGAGTGAGATGCCAGCTCCTTTCATTCAGTCAGTAGCTTCAAACATTTCTGGTATATGAATAACATGATGTTTTTCAATGGCAAAAATCAATGAATATTGTAAATGCACAAACAGTAATTTCTCCGCATTGCAAGGTGCAAGTCTGAAATTTTTTGCTTTTTCCTGCTCCTCTTAGCATGATAAAAAGATTCAAAGAGAGTGAGATGCCAGCTCCTTTCATTCAGTCAGTAGCTTCAAACATTTCTGGTATATGAATAACATGATGTTTTTCAATGGCAAAAATCAATGAATATTGTAAATGCACAAACAGTAATTTCTCCGCATTGCAAGGTGCAATTCTGAAATTTTTTGCTTTTTCCTGCTCCTCTTAGCATGATAAAGAAGATTCAAAGAGAGTGAGATTCCAGCTCCTTTCATTCAGTCAGTAGCTTCAATCATTTCTGGACGTTTTTCAATGGCAAAAATCAATGAATATTGTAAATGCACAAACAGTAATTTCTCCGCATTGCAAGGTGCAATTCTGAAATTTTTTGCTTTTTCCTGCTCCTCTTAGCATGATAAAGAAGATTCAAAGAGAGTGAGGTGCCAGCTCCTTTCATTCAGTCAGTAGCTTCAAACATTTCTGGTATATGAATAACATGTTTTTCAATGGCAAAAATCAATGAATATTGTAAATGCACAAACAGTAATTTCTCCGCATTGCAAGGTGCAATTCTGAAATTTTTTGCTTTTTCCTGCTCCTCTTAGCATGATAAAGAAGATTCAAAGAGAGTGAGATGCCAGCTCCTTTCATTCAGTCAGTAGCTTCAATCATTTCTGGACGTTTTTCAATGGCAAAAATCAATGAATATTGTAAATGCACAAACTGTAATTTCTCCGCATTGCAAGGTGCAATTCTGAAATTTTTTGCTTTTTCCTGCTCCTCTTAGCATGATAAAGAAGATTCAAAGAGAGTGAGATGCCAGCTCCTTTCATTCAGTCAGTAGCTTCAATCATTTCTGGACGTTTTTCAATGGCAAAAATCAATGAATATTGTAAATGCACAAACAGTAATTTCTCCGCATTGCAAGGTGCAATTCTGAAATTTTTTGCTTTTTCCTGCTCCTCTTAGCATGGTAAAGAAGATTCAAAGAGAGTGAGATGCCAGCTCCTTTCATTCAGTCAGTAGCTTCAAACATTTCTGGTATATGAATAACATGATGTTTTTCAATGGCAAAAATCAATGAATATTGTAAATGCACAAAAAGTAATTTCTCCGCATTGCAAGGTGCAAGTCTGAAATTTTTTGCTTTTTCCTGCTCCTCTTAGCATGATAAAGAAGATTCAAAGAGAGTGAGATGCCAGCTCCTTTCATTCAGTCAGTAGCTTCAATCATTTCTGGACGTTTTTCAATGGCAAAAATCAATGAATATTGTAAATGCACAAACTGTAATTTCTCCGCATTGCAAGGTGCAATTCTGAAATTTTTTGCTTTTTCCTGCTCCTCTTAGCATGATAAAGAAGATTCAAAGAGAGTGAGATGCCAGCTCCTTTCATTCAGTCAGTAGCTTCAATCATTTCTGGACGTTTTTCAATGGCAAAAATCAATGAATATTGTAAATGCACAAACAGTAATTTCTCCGCATTGCAAGGTGCAATTCTGAAATTTTTTGCTTTTTCCTGCTCCTCTTAGTATGGTAAAGAAGATTCAAAGAGAGTGAGATGCCAGCTCCTTTCATTCAGTCAGTAGCTTCAAACATTTCTGGTATATGAATAACATGATGTTTTTCAATGGCAAAAATCAATGAATATTGTAAATGCACAAACAGTAATTTCTCCGCATTGCAAGGTGCAAGTCTGAAATTTTTTGCTTTTTCCTGCTCCTCTTAGCATGATAAAAAGATTCAAAGAGAGTGAGATGCCAGCTCCTTTCATTCAGTCAGTAGCTTCAAACATTTCTGGTATATGAATAACATGATGTTTTTCAATGGCAAAAATCAATGAATATTGTAAATGCACAAACAGTAATTTCTCCGCATTGCAAGGTGCAATTCTGAAATTTTTTGCTTTTTCCTGCTCCTCTTAGCATGATAAAGAAGATTCAAAGAGAGTGAGATTCCAGCTCCTTTCATTCAGTCAGTAGCTTCAATCATTTCTGGACGTTTTTCAATGGCAAAAATCAATGAATATTGTAAATGCACAAACAGTAATTTCTCCGCATTGCAAGGTGCAATTCTGAAATTTTTTGCTTTTTCCTGCTCCTCTTAGCATGATAAAGAAGATTCAAAGAGAGTGAGATGTCAGCTCCTTTCATTCAGTCAGTAGCTTCAAACATTTCTGGTATATGAATAACATGATGTTTTTCAATGGCAAAAATCAATGGATATTGTAAATGCACAAACAGTAATTTCTCCGCATTGCAAGGTGCAATTCTGAAATTTTTTGCTTTTTCCTGCTCCTCTTAGCATGATAAAGAAGATTCAAAGAGAGTGAGATGCCAGCTCCATTCATTCAGTCAGTAGCTTAAATCATTTCTGGACGTTTTTCAATGGCAAAAATCATTGAATATTATAAATGCACAAACAGTAATTTCTCCGCATTGCAAGGTGCAATTCTGAAATTTTTTACTTTTTCCTGCTCCTCTTAGCATGATAAAGAAGATTCAAAGAGAGTGAGATGCCAGCTCCTTTCATTCAGTCAGTAGCTTCAATCATTTCTGGTATATGAATAACATGATGTTTTTCAATGGCAAAAATCAATGAATATTGTAAATGCACAAACAGTAATTTCTCCGCATTGCAAGGTGCAATTCTGAAATTTTTTGCTTTTTCCTGCTCCTCTTAGCATGATAAAGAAGATTCAAAGAGAGTGAGATGCCAGCTTCTTTCATTCAGTCAGTAGCTTCAATCATTTCTGGACGTTTTTCAATGGCAAAAATCAATGAATATTGTAAATGCACAAACAGTAATTTCTCCGCATTGCAAGGTGCAATTCTGAAATTTTTTGCTTTTTCCTGCTCCTCTTAGCATGATAAACAAGATTCAAAGAGAGTGAGATGCCAGCTCCTTTCATTCAGTCAGTAGCTTCAATCATTTCTGGACGTTTTTCAATGGCAAAAATCAATGAATATTGTTAATGCACAAACAGTAATTTCTCCGCATTGCAAGGTGCAATTCTGAAATTTTTTGCTTTTTCCTGCTCCTCTTAGCATGATAAAGAAGATTCAAAGAGAGTGAGATGCCAGCTCCTTTCATTCAGTCAGTAGCTTCAATCATTTCTGGACGTTTTTCAATGGCAAAAATCAATGAATATTGTAAATGCACAAACAGTAATTTCTCCGCATTGCAAGGTGCAATTCTGAAATTTTTTACTTTTTCCTGCTCCTCTTAGCATGATAAAGAAGATTCAAAGAGAGTGAGATGCCAGCTCCTTTCATTCAGTCAGTAGCTTCAATCATTTCTGGTATATGAATAACATGATGTTTTTCAATGGCAAAAATCAATGAATATTGTAAATGCACAAACAGTAATTTCTCCGCATTGCAAGGTGCAATTCTGAAATTTTTTGCTTTTTCCTGCTCCTCGTAGCATGATAAAGAAGATTCAAAGAGAGTGAGATGCCAGCTTCTTTCATTCAGTCAGTAGCTTCAATCATTTCTGGACGTTTTTCAATGGCAAAAATCAATGAATATTGTAAATGCACAAACAGTAATTTCTCCGCATTGCAAGGTGCAATTCTGAAATTTTTTGCTTTTTCCTGCTCCTCTTAGCATGATAAACAAGATTCAAAGAGAGTGAGATGCCAGCTCCTTTCATTCAGTCAGTAGCTTCAATCATTTCTGGACGTTTTTCAATGGCAAAAATCAATGAATATTGTTAATGCACAAACAGTAATTTCTCCGCATTGCAAGGTGCAATTCTGAAATTTTTTGCTTTTTCCTGCTCCTCTTAGCATGATAAAGAAGATTCAAAGAGAGTGAGATGCCAGCTCCTTTCATTCAGTCAGTAGCTTCAATCATTTCTGGACGTTTTTCAATGGCAAAAATCAATGAATATTGTAAATGCACAAACAGTAATTTCTCCGCATTGCAAGGTGCAATTCTGAAATTTTTTACTTTTTCCTGCTCCTCTTAGCATGATAAAGAAGATTCAAAGAGAGTGAGATGCCAGCTCCTTTCAGTCAGTAGCTTCAATCATTTCTGGTATATGAATAACATGATGTTTTTCAATGGCAAAAATCAATGAATATTGTAAATGCACAAACAGTAATTTCTCCGCATTGCAAGGTGCAATTCTGAAATTTTTTGCTTTTTCCTGCTCCTCTTAGCATGATAAAGAAGATTCAAAGAGAGTGAGATGCCAGCTCCTTTCATTCAGTCAGTAGCTTCAATCATTTCTGGACGTTTTTCAATGGCAAAAATCAATGAATATTGTAAATGCACAAACAGTAATTTCTCCGCATTGCAAGGTGCAATTCTGAAATTTTTTGCTTTTTCCTGCTCCTCTTAGCATGATAAAGAAGATTCAAAGAGAGTGAGATGCCAGCTCCTTTCATTCAGTCAGTAGCTTCAAACATTTCTGGTATATGAATAACATGTTTTTCAATGGCAAAAATCAATGAATATTGTAAATGCACAAACAGTAATTTCTCCGCATTGCAAGGTGCAATTCTGAAATTTTTTGCTTTTTCCTGCTCCTCTTAGCATGATAAAGAAGATTCAAAGAGAGTGAGATGCCAGCTCCTTTCATTCAGTCAGTAGCTTCAATCATTTCTGGACGTTTTTCAATGGCAAAAATCAATGAATATTGTAAATGCACAAACAGTAATTTCTCCGCATTGCAAGGTGCAATTCTGAAATTTTTTGCTTTTTCCTGCTCCTCTTAGCATGATAAAGAAGATTCAAAGAGAGTGAGATGCCAGCTCCTTTCATTCAGTCAGTAGCTTCAATCATTTCTGGACGTTTTTCAATGGCAAAAATCAATGAATATTGTAAATGCACAAACTGTAATTTCTCCGCATTGCAAGGTGCAATTCTGAAATGTTTTGCTTTTTCCTGCTCCTCTTAGCATGATAAAGAAGATTCAAAGAGAGTGAGATGCCAGCTCCTTTCATTCAGTCAGTAGCTTCAATCATTTCTGGACGTTTTTCAATGGCAAAAATCAATGAATATTGTAAATGCACAAACAGTAATTTCTCCGCATTGCAAGGTGCAATTCTGAAATTTTTTGCTTTTTCCTGCTCCTCTTAGCATGGTAAAGAAGATTCAAAGAGAGTGAGATGCCAGCTCCTTTCATTCAGTCAGTAGCTTCAAACATTTCTGGTATATGAATAACATGATGTTTTTCAATGGCAAAAATCAATGAATATTGTAAATGCACAAACAGTAATTTCTCCGCATTGCAAGGTGCAAGTCTGAAATTTTTTGCTTTTTCCTGCTCCTCTTAGCATGATAAAGAAGATTCAAAGAGAGTGAGATGCCAGCTCCTTTCATTCAGTCAGTAGCTTCAATCATTTCTGGACGTTTTTCAATGGCAAAAATCAATGAATATTGTAAATGCACAAACTGTATTTTCTCCGCATTGCAAGGTGCAATTCTGAAATTTTTTGCTTTTTCCTGCTCCTCTTAGCATGATAAAGAAGATTCAAAGAGAGTGAGATGCCAGCTCCTTTCATTCAGTCAGTAGCTTCAATCATTTCTGGACGTTTTTCAATGGCAAAAATCAATGAATATTGTAAATGCACAAACAGTAATTTCTCCGCATTGCAAGGTGCAATTCTGAAATTTTTTGCTTTTTCCTGCTCCTCTTAGTATGGTAAAGAAGATTCAAAGAGAGTGAGATGCCAGCTCCTTTCATTCAGTCAGTAGCTTCAAACATTTCTGGTATATGAATAACATGATGTTTTTCAATGGCAAAAATCAATGAATATTGTAAATGCACAAACAGTAATTTCTCCGCATTGCAAGGTGCAAGTCTGAAATTTTTTGCTTTTTCCTGCTCCTCTTAGCATGATAAAAAGATTCAAAGAGAGTGAGATGCCAGCTCCTTTCATTCAGTCAGTAGCTTCAAACATTTCTGGTATATGAATAACGATGTTTTTCAATGGCAAAAATCAATGAATATTGTAAATGCACAAACAGTAATTTCTCCGCATTGCAAGGTGCAATTCTGAAATTTTTTGCTTTTTCCTGCTCCTCTTAGCATGATAAAGAAGATTCAAAGAGAGTGAGATTCCAGCTCCTTTCATTCAGTCAGTAGCTTCAATCATTTCTGGACGATTTTCAATGGCAAAAATCAATGAATATTGTAAATGCACAAACAGTAATTTCTCCGCATTGCAAGGTGCAAGTCTGAAATTTTTTGCTTTTTCCTGCTCCTCTTAGCATGATAAAGAAGATTCAAAGAGAGTGAGATGTCAGCTCCTTTCATTCAGTCAGTAGCTTCAAACATTTCTGGTATATGAATAACATGATGTTTTTCAATGGCAAAAATCAATGGATATTGTAAATGCACAAACAGTAATTTCTCCGCATTGCAAGGTGCAATTCTGAAATTTTTTCCTTTTTCCTGCTCCTCTTAGCATGATAAAGAAGATTCAAAGAGAGTGAGATGCCAGCTCCTTTCATTCAGTCAGTAGCTTAAATCATTTCTGGACGTTTTTCAATGGCAAAAATCATTGAATATTATAAATGCACAAACAGTAATTTCTCCGCATTGCAAGGTGCAATTCTGAAATTTTTTACTTTTTCCTGCTCCTCTTAGCATGATAAAGAAGATTCAAAGAGAGTGAGATGCCAGCTCCTTTCATTCAGTCAGTAGCTTCAATCATTTCTGGTATATGAATAACATGATGTTTTTCAATGGCAAAAATCAATGAATATTGTAAATGCACAAACAGTAATTTCTCCGCATTGCAAGGTGCAATTCTGAAATTTTTTGCTTTTTCCTGCTCCTCGTAGCATGATAAAGAAGATTCAAAGAGAGTGAGATGCCAGCTTCTTTCATTCAGTCAGTAGCTTCAATCATTTCTGGACGTTTTTCAATGGCAAAAATCAATGAATATTGTAAATGCACAAACAGTAATTTCTCCGCATTGCAAGGTGCAATTCTGAAATTTTTTGCTTTTTCCTGCTCCTCTTAGCATGATAAACAAGATTCAAAGAGAGTGAGATGCCAGCTCCTTTCATTCAGTCAGTAGCTTCAATCATTTCTGGACGTTTTTCAATGGCAAAAATCAATGAATATTGTTAATGCACAAACAGTAATTTCTCCGCATTGCAAGGTGCAATTCTGAAATTTTTTGCTTTTTCCTGCTCCTCTTAGCATGATAAAGAAGATTCAAAAAGAGTGAGATGCCAGCTCCTTTCATTCAGTCAGTAGCTTCAATCATTTCTGGACGTTTTTCAATGGCAAAAATCAATGAATATTGTAAATGCACAAACAGTAATTTCTCCGCATTGCAAGGTGCAATTCTGAAATTTTTTGCTTTTTCCTGCTCCTCTTAGCATGATAAAGAAGATTCAAAGAGAGTGAGATGCCAGCTCCTTTCATTCAGTCAGTAGCTTCAAACATTTCTGGTATATGAATAACATGATGTTTTTCAATGGCAAAAATCAATGAATATTGTAAATGCACAAACAGTAATTTATCCGCATTGCAAGGTGCAATTCTGAAATTTTTTGCTTTTTCCTGCTCTTCTTAGCATGATAAAGAAGATTCAAAGAGAGTGAGATGCCAGCTCCTTTTGTTCAGTCAGTAGCTTCAATCATTTCTGGACGTTTTTCAATGGCAAAAATCATTGAATATTATAAATGCACAAACAGTAATTTCTCCGCATTGCAAGGTGCAATTCTGAAATTTTTTACTTTTTCCTGCTCCTCTTAGCATGATAAAGAAGATTCAAAGAGAGTGAGATGCCAGCTCCTTTCATTCAGTCAGTAGCTTCAATCATTTCTGGTATATGAATAACATGATGTTTTTCAATGGCAAAAATCAATGAATATTGTAAATGCACAAACAGTAATTTCTCCGCATTGCAAGGTGCAATTCTGAAATTTTTTGCTTTTTCCTGCTCCTCTTAGCATGATAAAGAAGATTCAAAGAGAGTGAGATGACAGCTCCTTTCATTCAGTCAGTAGCTTCAATCATTTCTGGACGTTTTTCAATGGCAAAAATCAATGAATATTGTAAATGCACAAACAGTAATTTCTCCGCATTGCAAGGTGCAATTCTGAAATTTTTTGCTTTTTCCTGCTCCTCTTAGCATGATAAACAAGATTCAAAGAGAGTGAGATGCCAGCTCCTTTCATTCAGTCAGTAGCTTCAATCATTTCTGGACGTTTTTCAAAGGCAAAAATCAATGAATACTGTAAATGCACAAACAGTAATTTCTCCGCATTGCAAGGTGCAATTCTGAAATTTTTTGCTTTTTCCTGCTCCTCTTAGCATGATAAAGAAGATTCAAAGAGAGTGAGATGCCAGCTCCTTTCATTCAGTCAGTAGCTTCAAACATTTCTGGTATATGAATAACATGATGTTTTTCAATGGCAAAAATCAATGAATATTGTAAATGCACAAACAGTAATTTCTCCGCATTGCAAGGTGCAATTCTGAAATTTTTTGCTTTTTCCTGCTCCTCTTAGCATGATAAAGAAGATTCAAAGAGAGTGAGATGCCAGCTCCTTTCATTCAGTCAGTAGCTTCAATCATTTCTGGACGTTTTTCAATGGCAAAAATCAATGAATATTGTAAATGCACAAACAGTAATTTCTCCGCATTGCAAGGTGCAATTCTGAAATTTTTTGCTTTTTCCTGCTCCTCTTAGCATTATGAAGAAGATTCAAAGAGAGTGAGATGCCAGCTCCTTTCATTCAGTCAGTAGCTTCAAACATTTCTGGTATATGAATAACATGATGTTTTTCAATGGCAAAAATCAATGAATATTGTAAATGCACAAACAGTAATTTCTCCGCATTGCAAGGTGCAATTCTGAAATTTTTTGCTTTTTCCTGCTCCTCTTAGCATGATAAAGAAGATTCAAAGAGAGTGAGATGCCAGCTCCTTTCGTTCAGTCAGTAGCTTCAATCATTTCTGGACGTTTTTCAATGGCAAAAATCATTGAATATTGTAAATGCACAAACAGTAATTTCTCCGCATTGCAAGATGCAATTCTGAAATTTTTTACTTTTTCCTGCTCCTCTTAGCATGATAAAGAAGATTCAAAGAGAGTGAGATGCCAGCTCCTTTCATTCAGTCAGTAGCTTCAATCATTTATGGTATATGAATAACATGATGTTTTTCAATCGCAAAAATCAATGAATATTGTAAATGCACAAACAGTAATTTCTCCGCATTGCAAGGTGCAATTCTGAAATTTTTTGCTTTTTCCTGCTCCTCTTAGCATGATAAAGAAGATTCAAAGAGAGTGAGATGCCAGCTCCTTTCATTCACTCAGTAGCTTCAATCATTTCTGGACGTTTTTCAATGGCAAAAATCAATGAATATTGTAAATGCACAAACAGTAATTTCTCCGCATTGCAAGGTGCAATTCTGAAATTTTTTACTTTTTCCTGCTCCTCTTAGCATGATAAAGAAGATTCAAAGAGAGTGAGATGCCAGCTCCTTTCATTCAGTCAGTAGCTTCAATCATTTCTGGTATATGAATAACATGATGTTTTTCAATGGCAAAAATCAATGAATTTTGTAAATGCACAAACAGTAATTTCTCCGCATTGCAAGGCGCAATTCTGAAATTTTTTTCTTTTTCCTGCTCCTCTTAGCATGATAAAGAAGATTCAAAGAGAGTGAGATGCCAGCTCCTTTCATTCAGTCAGTAGCTTCAATCATTTCTGGACGTTTTTCAATGGCAAAAATCAATGAATATTGTAAATGCACAAACAGTAATTTCTCCGCATTGCAAGGTGCAATTCTGAAATTTTTTGCTTTTTCCTGCTCCTCTTAGCATGATAAAGAAGATTCAAAGAGAGTGAGATGCCATCTCCTTTCATTCAGTCAGTAGCTTCAATCATTTCTGGACGTTTTTCAATGGCAAAAATCAATGAATATTGTAAATGCACAAACAGTAATTTCTCCGCATTGCAAGGTGCAATTCTGAAATTTTTTGCTTTTTCCTGCTCCTCTTAGCATGATAAAGAAGATTCAAAGAGAGTGAGGTGCCAGCTCCTTTCATTCAGTCAGTAGCTTCAAACATTTCTGGTATATGAATAACATGTTTTTCAATGGCAAAAATCAATGAATATTGTAAATGCACAAACAGTAATTTCTCCGCATTGCAAGGTGCAATTCAGAAATTTTTTGCTTTTTCCTGCTCCTCTTAGCATGATAAAGAAGATTCAAAGAGAGTGAGATGCCAGATCCTTTCATTCAGTCAGTAGCTTCAATCATTTCTGGACGTTTTTCAATGGCAAAAATCAATGAATATTGTAAATGCACAAACAGTAATTTCTCCGCATTGCAAGGTGCAATTCTGAAATTTTTTGCTTTTTCCTGCTCCTCTTAGCATGATAAAGAAGATTCAAAGAGAGTGAGATGCCAGCTCCTTTCATTCAGTCAGTAGCTTCAATCATTTCTGGACGTTTTTCAATGGCAAAAATCAATGAATATTGTAAATGCACAAACTGTAATTTCTCCGCATTGCAAGGTGCAATTCTGAAATTTTTTGCTTTTTCCTGCTCCTCTTAGCATGATAAAGAAGATTCAAAGAGAGTGAGATGCCAGCTCCTTTCATTCAGTCAGTAGCTTCAATCATTTCTGGACGTTTTTCAATGGCAAAAATCAATGAATATTGTAAATGCACAAACAGTAATTTCTCCGCATTGCAAGGTGCAATTCTGAAATTTTTTGCTTTTTCCTGCTCCTCTTAGCATGGTAAAGAAGATTCAAAGAGAGTGAGATGCCAGCTCCTTTCATTCAGTCAGTAGCTTCAAACATTTCTGGTATATGAATAACATGATGTTTTTCAATGGCAAAAATCAATGA
The DNA here is from genome assembly GCF_046119375.1 of Phyllobates terribilis. Taxonomy (NCBI): domain Eukaryota; kingdom Metazoa; phylum Chordata; class Amphibia; order Anura; family Dendrobatidae; genus Phyllobates; species Phyllobates terribilis. Next base: position 984,841 of record NW_027363304.1, on the reverse strand, counting down.
ATATTGTAAATGCACAAACAGTAATTTCTCCGCATTGCAAGGTGCAAGTCTGAAATTTTTTGCTTTTTCCTGCTCCTCTTAGCATGATAAAGAAGATTCAAAGAGAGTGAGATGCCAGCTCCTTTCATTCAGTCAGTAGCTTCAATCATTTCTGGACGTTTTTCAATGGCAAAAATCAATGAATATTGTAAATGCACAAACTGTAATTTCTCCGCATTGCAAGGTGCAATTCTGAAATTTTTTGCTTTTTCCTGCTCCTCTTAGCATGATAAAGAAGATTCAAAGAGAGTGAGATGCCAGCTCCTTTCATTCAGTCAGTAGCTTCAATCATTTCTGGACGTTTTTCAATGGCAAAAATCAATGAATATTGTAAATGCACAAACAGTAATTTCTCCGCATTGCAAGGTGCAATTCTGAAATTTTTTACTTTTTCCTGCTCCTCTTAGCATGATAAAGAAGATTCAAAGAGAGTGAGATGCCAGCTCCTTTCATTCAGTCAGTAGCTTCAATCATTTCTGGTATATGAATAACATGATGTTTTTCAATGGCAAAAATCAATGAATTTTGTAAATGCACAAACAGTAATTTCTCCGCATTGCAAGGCGCAATTCTGAAATTTTTTTCTTTTTCCTGCTCCTCTTAGCATGATAAAGAAGATTCAAAGAGAGTGAGATGCCAGCTCCTTTCATTCAGTCAGTAGCTTCAATCATTTCTGGACGTTTTTCAATGGCAAAAATCAATGAATATTGTAAATGCACAAACAGTAATTTCTCCGCATTGCAAGGTGCAATTCTGAAATTTTTTGCTTTTTCCTGCTCCTCTTAGCATGATAAAGAAGATTCAAAGAGAGTGAGATGCCATCTCCTTTCATTCAGTCAGTAGCTTCAATCATTTCTGGACGTTTTTCAATGGCAAAAATCAATGAATATTGTAAATGCACAAACAGTAATTTCTCCGCATTGCAAGGTGCAATTCTGAAATTTTTTGATTTTTCCTGCTCCTCTTAGCATGATAAAGAAGATTCAAAGAGAGTGAGGTGCCAGCTCCTTTCATTCAGTCAGTAGCTTCAAACATTTCTGGTATATGAATAACATGTTTTTCAATGGCAAAAATCAATGAATATTGTAAATGCACAAACAGTAATTTCTCCGCATTGCAAGGTGCAATTCAGAAATTTTTTGCTTTTTCCTGCTCCTATTAGCATGATAAAGAAGATTCAAAGAGAGTGAGATGCCAGCTCCTTTCATTCAGTCAGTAGCTTCAATCATTTCTGGACATTTTTCAATGGCAAAAATCAATGAATATTGTAAATGCACAAACAGTAATTTCTCCGCATTGCAAGGTGCAATTCTGAAATTTTTTGCTTTTTCCTGCTCCTCTTAGCATGATAAAGAAGATTCAAAGAGAGTGAGATGCCAGCTCCTTTCATTCAGTCAGTAGCTTCAATCATTTCTGGACGTTTTTCAATGGCAAAAATCAATGAATATTGTAAATGCACAAACTGTAATTTCTCCGCATTGCAAGGTGCAATTCTGAAATTTTTTGCTTTTTCCTGCTCCTCTTAGCATGATAAAGAAGATTCAAAGAGAGTGAGATGCCAGCTCCTTTCATTCAGTCAGTAGCTTCAATCATTTCTGGACGTTTTTCAATGGCAAAAATCAATGAATATTGTAAATGCACAAACAGTAATTTCTCCGCATTGCAAGGTGCAATTCTGAAATTTTTTGCTTTTTCCTGCTCCTCTTAGCATGGTAAAGAAGATTCAAAGAGAGTGAGATGCCAGCTCCTTTCATTCAGTCAGTAGCTTCAAACATTTCTGGTATATGAATAACATGATGTTTTTCAATGGCAAAAATCAATGAATATTGTAAATGCACAAACAGTAATTTCTCCGCATTGCAAGGTGCAAGTCTGAAATTTTTTGCTTTTTCCTGCTCCTCTTAGCATGATAAAGAAGATTCAAAGAGAGTGAGATGCCAGCTCCTTTCATTCAGTCAGTAGCTTCAATCATTTCTGGACGTTTTTCAATGGCAAAAATCAATGAATATTGTAAATGCACAAACTGTAATTTCTCCGCATTGCAAGGTGCAATTCTGAAATTTTTTGCTTTTTCCTGCTCCTCTTAGCATGATAAAGAAGATTCAAAGAGAGTGAGATGCCAGCTCCTTTCATTCAGTCAGTAGCTTCAATCATTTATGGTATATGAATAACATGATGTTTTTCAATCGCAAAAATCAATGAATATTGTAAATGCACAAACAGTAATTTCTCCGCATTGCAAGGTGCAATTCTGAAATTTTTTGCTTTTTCCTGCTCCTCTTAGCATGATAAAGAAGATTCAAAGAGAGTGAGATGCCAGCTCCTTTCATTCAGTCAGTAGCTTCAATCATTTCTGGACGTTTTTCAATGGCAAAAATCAATGAATATTGTAAATGCACAAACAGTAATTTCTCCGCATTGCAAGGTGCAATTCTGAAATTTTTTACTTTTTCCTGCTCCTCTTAGCATGATAAAGAAGATTCAAAGAGAGTGAGATGCCAGCTCCTTTCATTCAGTCAGTAGCTTCAATCATTTCTGGTATATGAATAACATGATGTTTTTCAATGGCAAAAATCAATGAATTTTGTAAATGCACAAACAGTAATTTCTCCGCATTGCAAGGCGCAATTCTGAAATTTTTTGCTTTTTCCTGCTCCTCTTAGCATGATAAAGAAGATTCAAAGAGAGTGAGATGCCAGCTCCTTTCATTCAGTCAGTAGCTTCAATCATTTCTGGACGTTTTTCAATGGCAAAAATCAATGAATATTGTAAATGCACAAACAGTAATTTCTCCGCATTGCAAGGTGCAATTCTGAAATTTTTTGCTTTTTCCTGCTCCTCTTAGCATGATAAAGAAGATTCAAAGAGAGTGAGATGCCAGCTCCTTTCATTCAGTCAGTAGCTTCAATCATTTCTGGACGTTTTTCAATGGCAAAAATCAATGAATATTGTAAATGCACAAACAGTAATTTCTCCGCATTGCAAGGTGCAATTCTGAAATTTTTTGCTTTTTCCTGCTCCTCTTAGCATGATAAAGAAGATTCAAAGAGAGTGAGGTGCCAGCTCCTTTCATTCAGTCAGTAGCTTCAAACATTTCTGGTATATGAATAACATGTTTTTCAATGGCAAAAATCAATGAATATTGTAAATGCACAAACAGTAATTTCTCCGCATTGCAAGTTGCAATTCTGAAATTTTTTGCTTTTTCCTGCTCCTCTTAGCATGATAAAGAAGATTCAAAGAGAGTGAGATGCCAGCTCTTTTCATTCAGTCAGTAGCTTCAATCATTTCTGGACGTTTTTCAATGGCAAAAATCAATGAATATTGTAAATGCACAAACAGTAATTTCTCCGCATTGCAAGGTGCAATTCTGAAATTTTTTGCTTTTTCCTGCTCCTCTTAGCATGATAAAGAAGATTCAAAGAGAGTGAGATGCCAGCTCCTTTCATTCAGTCAGTAGCTTCAATCATTTCTGGACGTTTTTCAATGGCAAAAATCAATGAATATTGTAAATGCACAAACTGTAATTTCTCCGCATTGCAAGGTGCAATTCTGAAATGTTTTGCTTTTTCCTGCTCCTCTTAGCATGATAAAGAAGATTCAAAGAGAGTGAGATGCCAGCTCCTTTCATTCAGTCAGTAGCTTCAATCATTTCTGGACGTTTTTCAATGGCAAAAATCAATGAATATTGTAAATGCACAAACAGTAATTTCTCCGCATTGAAAGGTGCAATTCTGAAATTTTTTGCTTTTTCCTGCTCCTCTTAGCATGGTAAAGAAGATTCAAAGAGAGTGAGATGCCAGCTCCTTTCATTCAGTCAGTAGCTTCAAACATTTCTGGTATATGAATAACATGATGTTTTTCAATGGCAAAAATCAATGAATATTGTAAATGCACAAACAGTAATTTCTCCGCATTGCAAGGTGCAAGTCTGAAATTTTTTGCTTTTTCCTGCTCCTCTTAGCATGATAAAGAAGATTCAAAGAGAGTGAGATGCCAGCTCCTTTCATTCAGTCAGTAGCTTCAATCATTTCTGGACGTTTTTCAATGGCAAAAATCAATGAATATTGTAAATGCACAAACTGTATTTTCTCCGCATTGCAAGGTGCAATTCTGAAATTTTTTGCTTTTTCCTGCTCCTCTTAGCATGATAAAGAAGATTCAAAGAGAGTGAGATGCCAGCTCCTTTCATTCAGTCAGTAGCTTCAATCATTTCTGGACGTTTTTCAATGGCAAAAATCAATGAATATTGTAAATGCACAAACAGTAATTTCTCCGCATTGCAAGGTGCAATTCTGAAATTTTTTGCTTTTTCCTGCTCCTCTTAGTATGGTAAAGAAGATTCAAAGAGAGTGAGATGCCAGCTCCTTTCATTCAGTCAGTAGCTTCAAACATTTCTGGTATATGAATAACATGATGTTTTTCAATGGCAAAAATCAATGAATATTGTAAATGCACAAACAGTAATTTCTCCGCATTGCAAGGTGCAAGTCTGAAATTTTTTGCTTTTTCCTGCTCCTCTTAGCATGATAAAAAGATTCAAAGAGAGTGAGATGCCAGCTCCTTTCATTCAGTCAGTAGCTTCAAACATTTCTGGTATATGAATAACGATGTTTTTCAATGGCAAAAATCAATGAATATTGTAAATGCACAAACAGTAATTTCTCCGCATTGCAAGGTGCAATTCTGAAATTTTTTGCTTTTTCCTGCTCCTCTTAGCATGATAAAGAAGATTCAAAGAGAGTGAGATTCCAGCTCCTTTCATTCAGTCAGTAGCTTCAATCATTTCTGGACGTTTTTCAATGGCAAAAATCAATGAATATTGTTAATGCACAAACAGTAATTTCTCCGCATTGCAAGGTGCAATTCTGAAATCTTTTGCTTTTTCCTGCTCCTCTTAGCATGATAAAGAAGATTCAAAAAGAGTGAGATGCCAGCTCCTTTCATTCAGTCAGTAGCTTCAATCATTTCTGGACGTTTTTCAATGGCAAAAATCAATGAATATTGTAAATGCACAAACAGTAATTTCTCCGCATTGCAAGGTGCAATTCTGAAATTTTTTGCTTTTTCCTGCTCCTCTTAGCATGATAAAGAAGATTCAAAGAGAGTGAGATGCCAGCTCCTTTCATTCAGTCAGTAGCTTCAAACATTTCTGGTATATGAATAACATGATGTTTTTCAATGGCAAAAATCAATGAATATTGTAAATGCACAAACAGTAATTTATCCGCATTGCAAGGTGCAATTCTGAAATTTTTTGCTTTTTCCTGCTCTTCTTAGCATGATAAAGAAGATTCAAAGAGAGTGAGATGCCAGCTCCTTTTGTTCAGTCAGTAGCTTCAATCATTTCTGGACGTTTTTCAATGGCAAAAATCATTGAATATTATAAATGCACAAACAGTAATTTCTCCGCATTGCAAGGTGCAATTCTGAAATTTTTTACTTTTTCCTGCTCCTCTTAGCATGATAAAGAAGATTCAAAGAGAGTGAGATGCCAGCTCCTTTCATTCAGTCAGTAGCTTCAATCATTTCTGGTATATGAATAACATGATGTTTTTCAATGGCAAAAATCAATGAATATTGTAAATGCACAAACAGTAATTTCTCCGCATTGCAAGGTGCAATTCTGAAATTTTTTGCTTTTTCCTGCTCCTCTTAGCATGATAAAGAAGATTCAAAGAGAGTGAGATGACAGCTCCTTTCATTCAGTCAGTAGCTTCAATCATTTCTGGACGTTTTTCAATGGCAAAAATCAATGAATATTGTAAATGCACAAACAGTAATTTCTCCGCATTGCAAGGTGCAATTCTGAAATTTTTTGCTTTTTCCTGCTCCTCTTAGCATGATAAACAAGATTCAAAGAGAGTGAGATGCCAGCTCCTTTCATTCAGTCAGTAGCTTCAATCATTTCTGGACGTTTTTCAAAGGCAAAAATCAATGAATACTGTAAATGCACAAACAGTAATTTCTCCGCATTGCAAGGTGCAATTCTGAATTTTTTTGCTTTTTCCTGCTCCTCTTAGCATGATAAAGAAGATTCAAAGAGAGTGAGATGCCAGCTCCTTTCATTCAGTCAGTAGCTTCAAACATTTCTGGTATATGAATAACATGATGTTTTTCAATGGCAAAAATCAATGAATATTGTAAATGCACAAACAGTAATTTCTCCGCATTGCAAGGTGCAATTCTGAAATTTTTTGCTTTTTCCTGCTCCTCTTAGCATGATAAAGAAGATTCAAAGAGAGTGAGATGCCAGCTCCTTTCATTCAGTCAGTAGCTTCAATCATTTCTGGACGTTTTTCAATGGCAAAAATCAATGAATATTGTAAATGCACAAACAGTAATTTCTCCGCATTGCAAGGTGCAATTCTGAAATTTTTTGCTTTTTCCTGCTCCTCTTAGCATTATGAAGAAGATTCAAAGAGAGTGAGATGCCAGCTCCTTTCATTCAGTCAGTAGCTTCAAACATTTCTGGTATATGAATAACATGATGTTTTTCAATGGCAAAAATCAATGAATATTGTAAATGCACAAACAGTAATTTCTCCGCATTGCAAGGTGCAATTCTGAAATTTTTTGCTTTTTCCTGCTCCTCTTAGCATGATAAAGAAGATTCAAAGAGAGTGAGATGCCAGCTCCTTTCGTTCAGTCAGTAGCTTCAATCATTTCTGGACGTTTTTCAATGGCAAAAATCATTGAATATTGTAAATGCACAAACAGTAATTTCTCCGCATTGCAAGATGCAATTCTGAAATTTTTTACTTTTTCCTGCTCCTCTTAGCATGATAAAGAAGATTCAAAGAGAGTGAGATGCCAGCTCCTTTCATTCAGTCAGTAGCTTCAATCATTTATGGTATATGAATAACATGATGTTTTTCAATCGCAAAAATCAATGAATATTGTAAATGCACAAACAGTAATTTCTCCGCATTGCAAGGTGCAATTCTGAAATTTTTTGCTTTTTCCTGCTCCTCTTAGCATGATAAAGAAGATTCAAAGAGAGTGAGATGCCAGCTCCTTTCATTCACTCAGTAGCTTCAATCATTTCTGGACGTTTTTCAATGGCAAAAATCAATGAATATTGTAAATGCACAAACAGTAATTTCTCCGCATTGCAAGGTGCAATTCTGAAATTTTTTACTTTTTCCTGCTCCTCTTAGCATGATAAAGAAGATTCAAAGAGAGTGAGATGCCAGCTCCTTTCATTCAGTCAGTAGCTTCAATCATTTCTGGTATATGAATAACATGATGTTTTTCAATGGCAAAAATCAATGAATTTTGTAAATGCACAAACAGTAATTTCTCCGCATTGCAAGGCGCAATTCTGAAATTTTTTTCTTTTTCCTGCTCCTCTTAGCATGATAAAGAAGATTCAAAGAGAGTGAGATGCCAGCTCCTTTCATTCAGTCAGTAGCTTCAATCATTTCTGGACGTTTTTCAATGGCAAAAATCAATGAATATTGTAAATGCACAAACAGTAATTTCTCCGCATTGCAAGGTGCAATTCTGAAATTTTTTGCTTTTTCCTGCTCCTCTTAGCATGATAAAGAAGATTCAAAGAGAGTGAGATGCCATCTCCTTTCATTCAGTCAGTAGCTTCAATCATTTCTGGACGTTTTTCAATGGCAAAAATCAATGAATATTGTAAATGCACAAACAGTAATTTCTCCGCATTGCAAGGTGCAATTCTGAAATTTTTTGCTTTTTCCTGCTCCTCTTAGCATGATAAAGAAGATTCAAAGAGAGTGAGGTGCCAGCTCCTTTCATTCAGTCAGTAGCTTCAAACATTTCTGGTATATGAATAACATGTTTTTCAATGGCAAAAATCAATGAATATTGTAAATGCACAAACAGTAATTTCTCCGCATTGCAAGGTGCAATTCAGAAATTTTTTGCTTTTTCCTGCTCCTCTTAGCATGATAAAGAAGATTCAAAGAGAGTGAGATGCCAGATCCTTTCATTCAGTCAGTAGCTTCAATCATTTCTGGACGTTTTTCAATGGCAAAAATCAATGAATATTGTAAATGCACAAACAGTAATTTCTCCGCATTGCAAGGTGCAATTCTGAAATTTTTTGCTTTTTCCTGCTCCTCTTAGCATGATAAAGAAGATTCAAAGAGAGTGAGATGCCAGCTCCTTTCATTCAGTCAGTAGCTTCAATCATTTCTGGACGTTTTTCAATGGCAAAAATCAATGAATATTGTAAATGCACAAACTGTAATTTCTCCGCATTGCAAGGTGCAATTCTGAAATTTTTTGCTTTTTCCTGCTCCTCTTAGCATGATAAAGAAGATTCAAAGAGAGTGAGATGCCAGCTCCTTTCATTCAGTCAGTAGCTTCAATCATTTCTGGACGTTTTTCAATGGCAAAAATCAATGAATATTGTAAATGCACAAACAGTAATTTCTCCGCATTGCAAGGTGCAATTCTGAAATTTTTTGCTTTTTCCTGCTCCTCTTAGCATGGTAAAGAAGATTCAAAGAGAGTGAGATGCCAGCTCCTTTCATTCAGTCAGTAGCTTCAAACATTTCTGGTATATGAATAACATGATGTTTTTCAATGGCAAAAATCAATGAATATTGTAAATGCACAAACAGTAATTTCTCCGCATTGCAAGGTGCAAGTCTGAAATTTTTTGCTTTTTCCTGCTCCTCTTAGCATGATAAAGAAGATTCAAAGAGAGTGAGATGCCAGCTCCTTTCATTCAGTCAGTAGCTTCAATCATTTCTGGACGTTTTTCAATGGCAAAAATCAATGAATATTGTAAATGCACAAACTGTAATTTCTCCGCATTGCAAGGTGCAATTCTGAAATTTTTTGCTTTTTCCTGCTCCTCTTAGCATGATAAAGAAGATTCAAAGAGAGTGAGATGCCAGCTCCTTTCATTCAGTCAGTAGCTTCAATCATTTCTGGACGTTTTTCAATGGCAAAAATCAATGAATATTGTAAATGCACAAACAGTAATTTCTCCGCATTGCAAGGTGCAATTCTGAAATTTTTTACTTTTTCCTGCTCCTCTTAGCATGATAAAGAAGATTCAAAGAGAGTGAGATGCCAGCTCCTTTCATTCAGTCAGTAGCTTCAATCATTTCTGGTATATGAATAACATGATGTTTTTCAATGGCAAAAATCAATGAATTTTGTAAATGCACAAACAGTAATTTCTCCGCATTGCAAGGCGCAATTCTGAAATTTTTTTCTTTTTCCTGCTCCTCTTAGCATGATAAAGAAGATTCAAAGAGAGTGAGATGCCAGCTCCTTTCATTCAGTCAGTAGCTTCAATCATTTCTGGACGTTTTTCAATGGCAAAAATCAATGAATATTGTAAATGCACAAACAGTAATTTCTCCGCATTGCAAGGTGCAATTCTGAAATTTTTTGCTTTTTCCTGCTCCTCTTAGCATGATAAAGAAGATTCAAAGAGAGTGAGATGCCATCTCCTTTCATTCAGTCAGTAGCTTCAATCATTTCTGGACGTTTTTCAATGGCAAAAATCAATGAATATTGTAAATGCACAAACAGTAATTTCTCCGCATTGCAAGGTGCAATTCTGAAATTTTTTGCTTTTTCCTGCTCCTCTTAGCATGATAAAGAAGATTCAAAGAGAGTGAGGTGCCAGCTCCTTTCATTCAGTCAGTAGCTTCAAACATTTCTGGTATATGAATAACATGTTTTTCAATGGCAAAAATCAATGAATATTGTAAATGCACAAACAGTAATTTCTCCGCATTGCAAGGTGCAATTCAGAAATTTTTTGCTTTTTCCTGCTCCTATTAGCATGATAAAGAAGATTCAAAGAGAGTGAGATGCCAGATCCTTTCATTCAGTCAGTAGCTTCAATCATTTCTGGACGTTTTTCAATGGCAAAAATCAATGAATATTGTAAATGCACAAACAGTAATTTCTCCGCATTGCAAGGTGCAATTCTGAAATTTTTTGCTTTTTCCTGCTCCTCTTAGCATGATAAAGAAGATTCAAAGAGAGTGAGATGCCAGCTCCTTTCATTCAGTCAGTAGCTTCAATCATTTCTGGACGTTTTTCAATGGCAAAAATCAATGAATATTGTAAATGCACAAACTGTAATTTCTCCGCATTGCAAGGTGCAATTCTGAAATTTTTTGCTTTTTCCTGCTCCTCTTAGCATGATAAAGAAGATTCAAAGAGAGTGAGATGCCAGCTCCTTTCATTCAGTCAGTAGCTTCAATCATTTCTGGACGTTTTTCAATGGCAAAAATCAATGAATATTGTAAATGCACAAACAGTAATTTCTCCGCATTGCAAGGTGCAATTCTGAAATTTTTTGCTTTTTCCTGCTCCTCTTAGCATGGTAAAGAAGATTCAAAGAGAGTGAGATGCCAGCTCCTTTCATTCAGTCAGTAGCTTCAAACATTTCTGGTATATGAATAACATGATGTTTTTCAATGGCAAAAATCAATGAATATTGTAAATGCACAAACAGTAATTTCTCCGCATTGCAAGGTGCAAGTCTGAAATTTTTTGCTTTTTCCTGCTCCTCTTAGCATGATAAAGAAGATTCAAAGAGAGTGAGATGCCAGCTCCTTTCATTCAGTCAGTAGCTTCAATCATTTCTGGACGTTTTTCAATGGCAAAAATCAATGAATATTGTAAATGCACAAACTGTAATTTCTCCGCATTGCAAGGTGCAATTCTGAAATTTTTTGCTTTTTCCTGCTCCTCTTAGCATGATAAAGAAGATTCAAAGAGAGTGAGATGCCAGCTCCTTTCATTCAGTCAGTAGCTTCAATCATTTCTGGACGTTTTTCAATGGCAAAAATCAATGAATATTGTAAATGCACAAACAGTAATTTCTCCGCATTGCAAGGTGCAATTCTGAAATTTTTTACTTTTTCCTGCTCCTCTTAGCATGATAAAGAAGATTCAAAGAGAGTGAGATGCCAGCTCCTTTCATTCAGTCAGTAGCTTCAATCATTTCTGGTATATGAATAACATGATGTTTTTCAATGGCAAAAATCAATGAATTTTGTAAATGCACAAACAGTAATTTCTCCGCATTGCAAGGCGCAATTCTGAAATTTTTTTCTTTTTCCTGCTCCTCTTAGCATGATAAAGAAGATTCAAAGAGAGTGAGATGCCAGCTCCTTTCATTCAGTCAGTAGCTTCAATCATTTCTGGACGTTTTTCAATGGCAAAAATCAATGAATATTGTAAATGCACAAACAGTAATTTCTCCGCATTGCAAGGTGCAATTCTGAAATTTTTTGCTTTTTCCTGCTCCTCTTAGCATGATAAAGAAGATTCAAAGAGAGTGAGATGCCATCTCCTTTCATTCAGTCAGTAGCTTCAATCATTTCTGGACGTTTTTCAATGGCAAAAATCAATGAATATTGTAAATGCACAAACAGTAATTTCTCCGCATTGCAAGTTGCAATTCTGAAATTTTTTGCTTTTTCCTGCTCCTCTTAGCATGATAAAGAAGATTCAAAGAGAGTGAGGTGCCAGCTCCTTTCATTCAGTCAGTAGCTTCAAACATTTCTGGTATATGAATAACATGTTTTTCAATGGCAAAAATCAATGAATATTGTAAATGCACAAACAGTAATTTCTCCGCATTGCAAGGTGCAATTCAGAAATTTTTTGCTTTTTCCTGCTCCTATTAGCATGATAAAGAAGATTCAAAGAGAGTGAGATGCCAGCTCCTTTCATTCAGTCAGTAGCTTCAATCATTTCTGGACGTTTTTCAATGGCAAAAATCAATGAATATTGTAAATGCACAAACAGTAATTTCTCCGCATTGCAAGGTGCAATTCTGAAATTTTTTGCTTTTTCCTGCTCCTCTTAGCATGATAAAGAAGATTCAAAGAGAGTGAGATGCCAGCTCCTTTCATTCAGTCAGTAGCTTCAATCATTTCTGGACGTTTTTCAATGGCAAAAATCAATGAATATTGTAAATGCACAAACTGTAATTTCTCCGCATTGCAAGGTGCAATTCTGAAATTTTTTGCTTTTTCCTGCTCCTCTTAGCATGATAAAGAAGATTCAAAGAGAGTGAGATGCCAGCTCCTTTCATTCAGTCAGTAGCTTCAATCATTTCTGGACGTTTTTCAATGGCAAAAATCAATGAATATTGTAAATGCACAAACAGTAATTTCTCCGCATTGCAAGGTGCAATTCTGAAATTTTTTGCTTTTTCCTGCTCCTCTTAGCATGGTAAAGAAGATTCAAAGAGAGTGAGATGCCAGCTCCTTTCATTCAGTCAGTAGCTTCAAACATTTCTGGTATATGAATAACATGATGTTTTTCAATGGCAAAAATCAATGAATATTGTAAATGCACAAACAGTAATTTCTCCGCATTGCAAGGTGCAAGTCTGAAATTTTTTGCTTTTTCCTGCTCCTCTTAGCATGATAAAGAAGATTCAAAGAGAGTGAGATGCCAGCTCCTTTCATTCAGTCAGTAGCTTCAATCATTTCTGGACGTTTTTCAATGGCAAAAATCAATGAATATTGTAAATGCACAAACTGTAATTTCTCCGCATTGCAAGGTGCAATTCTGAAATTTTTTGCTTTTTCCTGCTCCTCTTAGCATGATAAAGAAGATTCAAAGAGAGTGAGATGCCAGCTCCTTTCATTCAGTCAGTAGCTTCAATCATTTCTGGACGTTTTTCAATGGCAAAAATCAATGAATATTGTAAATGCACAAACAGTAATTTCTCCGCATTGCAAGGTGCAATTCTGAAATTTTTTGCTTTTTCCTGCTCCTCTTAGTATGGTAAAGAAGATTCAAAGAGAGTGAGATGCCAGCTCCTTTCATTCAGTCAGTAGCTTCAAACATTTCTGGTATATGAATAACATGATGTTTTTCAATGGCAAAAATCAATGAATATTGTAAATGCACAAACAGTAATTTCTCCGCATTGCAAGGTGCAAGTCTGAAATTTTTTGCTTTTTCCTGCTCCTCTTAGCATGATAAAAAGATTCAAAGAGAGTGAGATGCCAGCTCCTTTCATTCAGTCAGTAGCTTCAAACATTTCTGGTATATGAATAACATGATGTTTTTCAATGGCAAAAATCAATGAATATTGTAAATGCACAAACAGTAATTTCTCCGCATTGCAAGGTGCAATTCTGAAATTTTTTGCTTTTTCCTGCTCCTCTTAGCATGATAAAGAAGATTCAAAGAGAGTGAGATGCCAGCTCCTTTCATTCAGTCAGTAGCTTCAATCATTTCTGGACGTTTTTCAATGGCAAAAATCAATGAATATTGTAAATGCACAAACAGTAATTTCTCCGCATTGCAAGGTGCAATTCTGAAATTTTTTGCTTTTTCCTGCTCCTCTTAGCATGATAAAGAAGATTCAAAGAGAGTGAGATGTCAGCTCCTTTCATTCAGTCAGTAGCTTCAAACATTTCTGGTATATGAATAACATGATGTTTTTCAATGGCAAAAATCAATGGATATTGTAAATGCACAAACAGTAATTTCTCCGCATTGCAAGGTGCAATTCTGAAATTTTTTGCTTTTTCCTGCTCCTCTTAGCATGATAAAGAAGATTCAAAGAGTGTGAGATGCCAGCTCCTTTCATTCAGTCAGTAGCTTCAATCATTTCTGGACGTTTTTCAATGGCAAAAATCATTGAATATTATAAATGCACAAACAGTAATTTCTCCGCATTGCAAGGTGCAATTCTGAAATTTTTTACTTTTTCCTGCTCCTCTTAGCATGATAAAGAAGATTCAAAGAGAGTGAGATGCCAGCTCCTTTCATTCAGTCAGTAGCTTCAATCATTTCTGGTATATGAATAACATGATGTTTTTCAATGGCAAAAATCAATGAATATTGTAAATGCACAAACAGTAATTTCTCCGCATTGCAAGGTGCAATTCTGAAATTTTTTGCTTTTTCCTGCTCCTCGTAGCATGATAAAGAAGATTCAAAGAGAGTGAGATGCCAGCTTCTTTCATTCAGTCAGTAGCTTCAATCATTTCTGGACGTTTTTCAATGGCAAAAATCAATGAATATTGTAAATGCACAAACAGTAATTTCTCCGCATTGCAAGGTGCAATTCTGAAATTTTTTGCTTTTTCCTGCTCCGCTTAGCATGATAAACAAGATTCAAAGAGAGTGAGATGCCAGCTCCTTTCATTCAGTCAGTAGCTTCAATCATTTCTGGACGTTTTTCAATGGCAAAAATCAATGAATATTGTTAATGCACAAACAGTAATTTCTCCGCATTGCAAGGTGCAATTCTGAAATTTTTTGCTTTTTCCTGCTCCTCTTAGCATGATAAAGAAGATTCAAAGAGAGTGAGATGCCAGCTCCTTTCATTCAGTCAGTAGCTTCAATCATTTCTGGACGTTTTTCAATGGCAAAAATCAATGAATATTGTAAATGCACAAACAGTAATTTCTCCGCATTGCAAGGTGCAATTCTGAAATTTTTTGCTTTTTCCTGCTCCTCTTAGCATGATAAAGAAGATTCAAAGAGAGTGAGATGCCAGCTCCTTTCATTCAGTCAGTAGCTTCAAACATTTCTGGTATATGAATAACATGATGTTTTTCAATGGCAAAAATCAATGAATATTGTAAATGCACAAACAGTAATTTATCCGCATTGCAAGGTGCAATTCTGAAATTTTTTGCTTTTTCCTGCTACTCTTAGCATGATAAAGAAGATTCAAAGAGAGTGAGATGCCAGCTCCTTTTGTTCAGTCAGTAGCTTCAATCATTTCTGGACGTTTTTCAATGGCAAAAATCATTGAATATTATAAATGCACAAACAGTAATTTCTCCGCATTGCAAGGTGCAATTCTGAAATTTTTTACTTTTTCCTGCTCCTCTTAGCATGATAAAGAAGATTCAAAGAGAGTGAGATGCCAGCTCCTTTCATTCAGTCAGTAGCTTCAATCATTTCTGGTATATGAATAACATGATGTTTTTCAATGGCAAAAATCAATGAATATTGTAAATGCACAAACAGTAATTTCTCCGCATTGCAAGGTGCAATTCTGAAATTTTTTGCTTTTTCCTGCTCCTCTTAGCATGATAAAGAAGATTCAAAGAGAGTGAGATGACAGCTCCTTTCATTCAGTCAGTAGCTTCAATCATTTCTGGACGTTTTTCAATGGCAAAAATCAATGAATATTGTAAATGCACAAACAGTAATTTCTCCGCATTGCAAGGTGCAATTCTGAAATTTTTTGCTTTTTCCTGCTCCTCTTAGCATGATAAACAAGATTCAAAGAGAGTGAGATGCCAGCTCCTTTCATTCAGTCAGTAGCTTCAATCATTTCTGGACGTTTTTCAAAGGCAAAAATCAATGAATATTGTAAATGCACAAACAGTAATTTCTCCGCATTGCAAGGTGCAATTCTGAAATTTTTTGCTTTTTCCTGCTCCTCTTAGCATGATAAAGAAGATTCAAAGAGAGTGAGATGCCAGCTCCTTTCATTCATTCAGTAGCTTCAAACATTTCTGGTATATGAATAACATGATGTTTTTCAATGGCAAAAATCAATGAATATTGTAAATGCACAAACAGTAATTTCTCCGCATTGCAAGGTGCAATTCTGAAATTTTTTGCTTTTTCCTGCTCCTCTTAGCATGATAAAGAAGATTCAAAGAGAGTGAGATGCCAGCTCCTTTCATTCAGTCAGTAGCTTCAATCATTTCTGGACGTTTTTCAATTGCAAAAATCAATGAATATTGTAAATGCACAAACAGTAATTTCTCCGCATTGCAAGGTGCAATTCTGAAATTTTTTGCTTTTTCCTGCTCCTCTTAGCATGATAAAGACGATTCAAAGAGAGTGAGATGCCAGCTACTTTCATTCAGTCAGTAGCTTCAATCATTTCTGGTATATGAATAACATGATGTTTTTCAATGGCAAAAATCAATGAATATTGTAAATGCACAAACAGTAATTTCTCCGCATTGCAAGGTGCAATTCTGAAATTTTTTGCTTTTTCCTGCTGCTCTTAGCATGATAAAGAAGATTCAAAGAGAGTGAGATGCCAGCTCCTTTCATTCAGTCAGTAGCTTCAATCATTTCTGGTATATGAATAACATGATGTTTTTCAATGGCAAAAATCAATGAATATTGTAAATGCACAAACAGTAATTTCTCCGCATTGCAAGGTGCAATTCTGAAATTTTTTGCTTTTTCCTGCTCCTCTTAGCATGATAAAGAAGATTCAAAGAGAGTGAGATGCCAGCTCCTTTCATTCAGTCAGTAGCTTCAAACATTTCTGGTATATGAATAACATGATGTTTTTCAATGGCAAAAATCAATGAATATTGTAAATGCACAAACAGTAATTTCTCCGCATTGCAAGGTGCAATTCTGAAATTTTTTGCTTTTTCCTGCTCCTCTTAGCATGATAAAGAAGATTCAAAGAGAGTGAGATGCCAGCTCCTTTCATTCAGTCAGTAGCTTCAATCATTTCTGGTATATGAATAACATGATGTTTTTCAATGGCAAAAATCAATGAATATTGTAAATGCACAAACAGTAATTTCTCCGCATTGCAAGGTGCAATTCTGAAATTTTTTGCTTTTTCCTGCTCCTCTTAGCATGATAAAGAAGATTCAAAGAGAGTGAGATGACAGCTCCTTTCATTCAGTCAGTAGCTTCAATCATTTCTGGACGTTTTTCAATGGCAAAAATCAATGAATATTGTAAATGCACAAACAGTAATTTCTCCGCATTGCAAGGTGCAATTCTGAAATTTTTTGCTTTTTCCTGCTCCTCTTAGCATGATAAACAAGATTCAAAGAGAGTGAGATGCCAGCTCCTTTCATTCAGTCAGTAGCTTT
Source organism: Phyllobates terribilis (assembly GCF_046119375.1). Classification (NCBI taxonomy): domain Eukaryota; kingdom Metazoa; phylum Chordata; class Amphibia; order Anura; family Dendrobatidae; genus Phyllobates; species Phyllobates terribilis. Next base: position 968,009 of record NW_027363304.1, on the reverse strand, counting down.
AATCATTTCTGGACGTTTTTCAAAGGCAAAAATCAATGAATATTGTAAATGCACAAACAGTAATTTCTCCGCATTGCAAGGTGCAATTCTGAAATTTTTTGCTTTTTCCTGCTCCTCTTAGCATGATAAAGAAGATTCAAAGAGAGTGAGATGCCAGCTCCTTTCATTCAGTCAGTAGCTTCAAACATTTCTGGTATATGAATAACATGATGTTTTTCAATGGCAAAAATCAATGAATATTGTAAATGCACAAACAGTAATTTCTCCGCATTGCAAGGTGCAATTCTGAAATTTTTTGCTTTTTCCTGCTCCTCTTAGCATGATAAAGAAGATTCAAAGAGAGTGAGATGCCAGCTCCTTTCATTCAGTCAGTAGCTTCAATCATTTCTGGACGTTTTTCAATTGCAAAAATCAATGAATATTGTAAATGCACAAACAGTAATTTCTCCGCATTGCAAGGTGCAATTCTGAAATTTTTTGCTTTTTCCTGCTCCTCTTAGCATGATAAAGACGATTCAAAGAGAGTGAGATGCCAGCTACTTTCATTCAGTCAGTAGCTTCAATCATTTCTAGTATATGAATAACATGATGTTTTTCAATGGCAAAAATCAATGAATATTGTAAATGCACAAACAGTAATTTCTCCGCATTGCAAGGTGCAATTCTGAAATTTTTTGCTTTTTCCTGCTGCTCTTAGCATGATAAAGAAGATTCAAAGAGAGTGAGATGCCAGCTCCTTTCATTCAGTCAGTAGCTTCAATCATTTCTGGTATATGAATAACATGATGTTTTTCAATGGCAAAAATCAATGAATATTGTAAATGCACAAACAGTAATTTATCCGCATTGCAAGGTGCAATTCTGAAATTTTTTGCTTTTTCCTGCTCCTCTTAGCATGATAAAGAAGATTCAAAGAGAGTGAGATGCCAGCTCCTTTCATTCAGTCAGTAGCTTCAAACATTTCTGGTATATGAATAACATGATGTTTTTCAATGGCAAAAATCAATGAATATTGTAAATGCACAAACAGTAATTTCTCCGCATTGCAAGGTGCAATTCTGAAATTTTTTGCTTTTTCCTGCTCCTCTTAGCATGATAAAGAAGATTCAAAGAGAGTGAGATGCCAGCTCCTTTCATTCAGTCAGTAGCTTCAATCATTTCTGGACGTTTTTCAATGGCAAAAATCAATGAATATTGTAAATGCACAAACAGTAATTTCTCCGCATTGCAAGGTGCAATTCTGAAATTTTTTGCTTTTTCCTGCTCCTCTTAGCATGATAAAGAAGATTCAAAGAGAGTGAGATGCCAGCTCCTTTCATTCAGTCAGTAGCTTCAATCATTTCTGGTATATGAATAACATGATGTTTTTCAATGGCAAAAATCAATGAATTTTGTAAATGCACAAACAGTAATTTCTCCGCATTGCAAGGTGCAATTCTGAAATTTTTTGCTTTTTCCTGCTTCTCTTAGCATGATAAAGAAGATTCAAAGAGAGTGAGATGCCAGCTCCTTTCATTCAGTCAGTAGCTTCAATCATTTCTGGACGTTTTTCAATGGCAAAAATCAATGAATTGTAAATGCACAAACAGTAATTTCTCCGCATTGCAAGGTGCAATTCTGAAATTTTTTGCTTTTTCCTGCTCCTCTTAGCATGATAAAGAAGATTCAAAGAGAGTGAGATGCCAGCTCCTTTCATTCAGTCAGTAGCTTCAAACATTTCTGGTATATGAATAACATGATGTTTTTCAATGGCAAAAATCAATGAATATTTTAAATGCACAAACAGTGATTTCTCCGCATTGCAAGGTGCAATTCTGAAATTTTTTGCTTTTTCCTGCTCCTCTTTGCATGATAAAGACGATTTAAAGAGAGTGAGATGCCAGCTCCTTTCGTTCAGTCAGTAGCTTCAATCATTTCTGGACGTTTTTCAATGGCAAAAATCATTGAATATTGTAAATGCACAAACATTAATTTCTCCGCATTGCAAGGTGCAATTCTGAAATTTTTTACTTTTTCCTGCTCCTCTTAGCATGATAAAGAAGATTCAAAGAGAGTGAGATGCCAGCTCCTTTCATTCAGTCAGTAGCTTCAATCATTTCTGGTATATGAATAACATGATGTTTTTCAATGGCAAAAATCAATGAATATTGTAAATGCACAAACAGTAATTTCTCCGCATTGCAAGGTGCAATTCTGAAATTTTTTACTTTTTCCTGCTCCTCTTAGCATGATAAAGAAGATTCAAAGAGAGTGAGATGCCAGCTCCTTTCATTCAGTCAGTAGCTTCAATCATTTCTGGTATATGAATAACATGATGTTTTTCAATGGCAAAAATCAATGAATATAGTAAATGCACAAACAGTAATTTCTCCGCATTGCAAGGTGCAATTCTGAAATTTTTTGCTTTTTCCTGCTCCTCTTAGCATGATAAAGAAGATTCAAAGAGAGTGAGATGCCAGCTACTTTCATTCAGTCAGTAGCTTCAATCATTTCTGGATGTTTTTCAATGGCAAAAATCAATGAATATTGTAAATGCACAAACAGTAATTTCTCCGCATTGCAAGGTGCAATTCTGAAATTTTTTGCTTTTTCCTGCTCCTCTTAGCATGATAAACAAGATTCAAAGAGAGTGAGATGCCAGCTCCTTTCATTCAGTCAGTAGCTTCAATCATTTCTGGACGTTTTTCAATGGCAAAAATCATTGAATATTGTAAATGCACAAACAGTAATTTCTCCGCATTGCAAGGTGCAATTCTGAAATTTTTTACTTTTTCCTGCTCCTCTTAGCATGATAAAGAAGATTCAAAGAGAGTGAGATGCCAGCTCCTTTCATTCAGTCAGTAGCTTCAATCATTTCTGGTATATGAATAACATGATGTTTTTCAATCGCAAAAATCAATGAATATTGTAAATGCACAAACAGTAATTTCTCCGCATTGCAAGGTGCAATTCTGAAATTTTTTGCTTTTTCCTGCTCCTCTTAGCATGATAAAGAAGATTCAAAGAGAGTGAGATGCCAGCTCCTTTCATTCAGTCAGTAGCTTCAATCATTTCTGGATGTTTTTCAATGGCAAAAATCATTGAATATTGTAAATGCACAAACATTAATTTCTCCGCATTGCAAGGTGCAATTCTGAAATTTTTTACTTTTTCCTGCTCCTCTTAGCATGATAAAGAAGATTCAAAGAGAGTGAGATGCCAGCTCCTTTCATTCAGTCAGTAGCTTCAATCATTTCTGGTATATGAATAACATGATGTTTTTCAATGGCAAAAATCAATGAATATTGTAAATGCACAAACAGTAATTTCTCCGCATTGCTAGGTGCAATTCTGAAATTTTTTACTTTTTCCTGCTCCTCTTAGCATGATAAAGAAGATTCAAAGAGAGTGAGATGCCAGCTCCTTTCATTCAGTCAGTAGCTTCAATCATTTCTGGTATATGAATAACATGATGTTTTTCAATGGCAAAAATCAATGAATATAGTAAATGCACAAACAGTAATTTCTCCGCATTGCAAGGTGCAATTCTGAAATTTTTTGCTTTTTCCTGCTCCTCTTAGCATGATAAAGAAGATTCAAAGAGAGTGAGATGCCAGCTACTTTCATTCAGTCAGTAGCTTCAATCATTTCTGGATGTTTTTCAATGGCAAAAATCAATGAATATTGTAAATGCACAAACAGTAATTTCTCCGCATTGCAAGGTGCAATTCTGAAATTTTTTGCTTTTTCCTGCTCCTCTTAGCATGATAAACAAGATTCAAAGAGAGTGAGATGCCAGCTCCTTTCATTCAGTCAGTAGCTTCAATCATTTCTGGACGTTTTTCAATGGCAAAAATCATTGAATATTGTAAATGCACAAACAGTAATTTCTCCGCATTGCAAGGTGCAATTCTGAAATTTTTTACTTTTTCCTGCTCCTCTTAGCATGATAAAGAAGATTCAAAGAGAGTGAGATGCCAGCTCCTTTCATTCAGTCAGTAGCTTCAATCATTTCTGGTATATGAATAACATGATGTTTTTCAATCGCAAAAATCAATGAATATTGTAAATGCACAAACAGTAATTTCTCCGCATTGCAAGGTGCAATTCTGAAATTTTTTGCTTTTTCCTGCTCCTCTTAGCATGATAAAGAAGATTCAAAGAGAGTGAGATGCCAGCTCCTTTCATTCAGTCAGTAGCTTCAATCATTTCTGGATGTTTTTCAATGGCAAAAATCAATGAATATTGTAAATGCACAAACAGTAATTTCTCCACATTGCAAGGTGCAATTCTGAAATTTTTTGCTTTTTCCTGCTCCTCTTACCATGATAAAGAAGATTCAAAGAGAGTGAGATGCCAGCTCCTTTCATTCAGTCAGTAGCTTCAATCATTTCTGGACATTTTTCAATGGCAAAAATCAATGAATATTGTAAATGCACAAACAGTAATTTCTCCGCATTGCAAGGTGCAATTCTGAAATTTTTTGCTTTTTCCTGCTCCTCTTAGCATGATAAAGAAGATTCAAAGAGAGTGAGATGCCAGCTCCTTTCATTCAGTCAGTAGCTTCAATCATTTCTGGACGTTTTTCAATGGCAAAAATCAATGAATATTGTAAATGCACAAACAGTAATTTCTCCGCATTGCAAGGTGCAATTCTGAAATTTTTTGCTTTTTCCTGCTCCTCTTAGCATGATAAAGAAGATTCAAAGAGAGTGAGGTGCCAGCTCCTTTCATTCAGTCAGGAGCTTCAAACATTTCTGGTATATGAATAACATGTTTTTCAATGGCAAAAATCAATGAATATTGTAAATGCACAAACAGTAATTTCTCCGCATTGCAAGGTGCAATTTTGAAATTTTTTGCTTTTTCCTGCTCCTCTTAGCATGATAAAGAAGATTCAAAGAGAGTGAGATGCCAGCTCCTTTCATTCAGTCAGTAGCTTCAATCATTTCTGGACGTTTTTCAATTGCAAAAATCAATGAATATTGTAAATGCACAAACAGTAATTTCTCCGCATTGCAAGGTGCAATTCTGAAATTTTTTGCTTTTTCCTGCTCCTCTTAGCATGATAAAGACGATTCAAAGAGAGTGAGATGCCAGCTACTTTCATTCAGTCAGTAGCTTCAATCATTTCTGGTATATGAATAACATGATGTTTTTCAATGGCAAAAATCAATGAATATTGTAAATGCACAAACAGTAATTTCTCCGCATTGCAAGGTGCAATTCTGAAATTTTTTGCTTTTTCCTGCTGCTCTTAGCATGATAAAGAAGATTCAAAGAGAGTGAGATGCCAGCTCCTTTCATTCAGTCAGTAGCTTCAATCATTTCTGGTATATGAATAACATGATGTTTTTCAATGGCAAAAATCAATGAATATTGTAAATGCACAAACAGTAATTTATCCGCATTGCAAGGTGCAATTCTGAAATTTTTTGCTTTTTCCTGCTCCTCTTAGCATGATAAAGAAGATTCAAAGAGAGTGAGATGCCAGCTCCTTTCATTCAGTCAGTAGCTTCAAACATTTCTGGTATATGAATAACATGATGTTTTTCAATGGCAAAAATCAATGAATATTGTAAATGCACAAACAGTAATTTCTCCGCATTGCAAGGTGCAATTCTGAAATTTTTTGCTTTTTCCTGCTCCTCTTAGCATGATAAAGAAGATTCAAAGAGAGTGAGATGCCAGCTCCTTTCATTCAGTCAGTAGCTTCAATCATTTCTGGACGTTTTTCAATGGCAAAAATCAATGAATATTGTAAATGCACAAACAGTAATTTCTCCGCATTGCAAGGTGCAATTCTGAAATTTTTTGCTTTTTCCTGCTCCTCTTAGCATGATAAAGAAGATTCAAAGAGAGTGAGATGCCAGCTCCTTTCATTCAGTCAGTAGCTTCAATCATTTCTGGACGTTTTTCAATGGCAAAAATCAATGAATATTGTAAATGCACAAACAGTAATTTCTCCGCATTGCAAGGTGCAATTCTGAAATTTTTTGCTTTTTCCTGCTCCTCTTAGCATGATAAAGAAGATTCAAAGAGAGTGAGATGCCAGCTCCTTTCATTCAGTCAGTAGCTTCAAACATTTCTGGTATATGAATAACATGATGTTTTTCAATGGCAAAAATCAATGAATATTTTAAATGCACAAACAGTGATTTCTCCGCATTGCAAGGTGCAATTCTGAAATTTTTTGCTTTTTCCTGCTCCTCTTTGCATGATAAAGAAGATTTAAAGAGAGTGAGATGCCAGCTCCTTTCGTTCAGTCAGTAGCTTCAATCATTTCTGGACGTTTTTCAATGGCAAAAATCATTGAATATTGTAAATGCACAAACATTAATTTCTCCGCATTGCAAGGTGCAATTCTGAAATTTTTTACTTTTTCCTGCTCCTCTTAGCATGATAAAGAAGATTCAAAGAGAGTGAGATGCCAGCTCCTTTCATTCAGTCAGTAGCTTCAATCATTTCTGGTATATGAATAACATGATGTTTTTCAATGGCAAAAATCAATGAATATTGTAAATGCACAAACAGTAATTTCTCCGCATTGCAAGGTGCAATTCTGAAATTTTTTACTTTTTCCTGCTCCTCTTAGCATGATAAAGAAGATTCAAAGAGAGTGAGATGCCAGCTCCTTTCATTCAGTCAGTAGCTTCAATCATTTCTGGTATATGAATAACATGATGTTTTTCAATGGCAAAAATCAATGAATATAGTAAATGCACAAACAGTAATTTCTCCGCATTGCAAGGTGCAATTCTGAAATTTTTTGCTTTTTCCTGCTCCTCTTAGCATGATAAAGAAGATTCAAAGAGAGTGAGATGCCAGCTACTTTCATTCAGTCAGTAGCTTCAATCATTTCTGGACGTTTTTCAATGGCAAAAATCAATGAATATTGTAAATGCACAAACAGTAATTTCTCCGCATTGCAAGGTGCAATTCTGAAATTTTTTGCTTTTTCCTGCTCCTCTTAGCATGATAAACAAGATTCAAAGAGAGTGAGATGCCAGCTCCTTTCATTCAGTCAGTAGCTTCAATCATTTCTGGACGTTTTTCAATGGCAAAAATCATTGAATATTGTAAATGCACAAACAGTAATTTCTCCGCATTGCAAGGTGCAATTCTGAAATTTTTTACTTTTTCCTGCTCCTCTTAGCATGATAAAGAAGATTCAAAGAGAGTGAGATGCCAGCTCCTTTCATTCAGTCAGTAGCTTCAATCATTTCTGGTATATGAATAACATGATGTTTTTCAATCGCAAAAATCAATGAATATTGTAAATGCACAAACAGTAATTTCTCCGCATTGCAAGGTGCAATTCTGAAATTTTTTGCTTTTTCCTGCTCCTCTTAGCATGATAAAGAAGATTCAAAGAGAGTGAGATGCCAGCTCCTTTCATTCAGTCAGTAGCTTCAATCATTTCTGGATGTTTTTCAATGGCAAAAATCAATGAATATTGTAAATGCACAAACAGTAATTTCTCCACATTGCAAGGTGCAATTCTGAAATTTTTTGCTTTTTCCTGCTCCTCTTACCATGATAAAGAAGATTCAAAGAGAGTGAGATGCCAGCTCCTTTCATTCAGTCAGTAGCTTCAATCATTTCTGGACATTTTTCAATGGCAAAAATCAATGAATATTGTAAATGCACAAACAGTAATTTCTCCGCATTGCAAGGTGCAATTCTGAAATTTTTTGCTTTATCCTGCTCCTCTTAGCATGATAAAGAAGATTCAAAGAGAGTGAGATGCCAGCTCCTTTCATTCAGTCAGTAGCTTCAATCATTTCTGGACGTTTTTCAATGGCAAAAATCAATGAATATTGTAAATGCACAAACAGTAATTTCTCCGCATTGCAAGGTGCAATTCTGAAATTTTTTGCTTTTTCCTGCTCCTCTTAGCATGATAAAGAAGATTCAAAGAGAGTGAGGTGCCAGCTCCTTTCATTCAGTCAGGAGCTTCAAACATTTCTGGTATATGAATAACATGTTTTTCAATGGCAAAAATCAATGAATATTGTAAATGCACAAACAGTAATTTCTCCGCATTGCAAGGTGCAATTTTGAAATTTTTTGCTTTTTCCTGCTCCTCTTAGCATGATAAAGAAGATTCAAAGAGAGTGAGATGCCAGCTCCTTTCATTCAGTCAGTAGCTTCAATCATTTCTGGACGTTTTTCAATGGCAAAAATCAATGAATATTGTAAATGCACAAACAGTAATTTCTCCGCATTGCAAGGTGCAATTCTGAAATTTTTTGCTTTTTCCTGCTCCTCTTAGCATGATAAAGAAGATTCAAAGAGAGTGAGATGCCAGCTCCTTTCATTCAGTCAGTAGCTTCAATCATTTCTGGACGTTTTTCAATGGCAAAAATCAATGAATATTGTAAATGCACAAACTGTAATTTCTCCGCATTGCAAGGGGCAATTCTGAAATTTTTTGCTTTTTCCTGCTCCTCTTAGCATGATAAAGAAGATTCAAAGAGAGTGAGATGCCAGCTCCTTTCATTGTCAGTAGCTTCAATCATTTCTGGACGTTTTTCAATGGCAAAAATCAATGAATATTGTAAATGCACAACAGTAATTTCTCCGCATTGCAAGGTGCAATTCTGAAATTTTTTGCTTTTTCCTGCTCCTCTTAGCATTATGAAGAAGATTCAAAGAGAGTGAGATACCAGCTCCTTTCATTCAGTCAGTAGCTCCAAACATTTCTGGTATATGAATAACATGATGTTTTTCAATGGCAAAAATCAATGAATTTTGTAAATGCACAAACAGTAATTTCTCCGCATTGCAAGGCGCAATTCTGAAATTTTTTGCTTTTTCCTGCTCCTCTTAGCATGATAAAGAAGATTCAAAGAGAGTGAGATGCCAGCTCCTTTCATTCAGTCAGTAGCTTCAATCATTTCTGGACATTTTTCAATGGCAAAAATCAATGAATATTGTAAATGCACAAACAGTAATTTCTCCGCACTGCAAGGTGCAATTCTGAAATTTTTTGCTTTTTCCTGCTCCTCTTAGCATGATAAAGAAGATTCAAAGAGAGTGAGATACCAGCTCCTTTCATTCAGTCAGTAGCTTCAATCATTTCTGGTATATGAATAACATGATGTTTTTCAATCGCAAAAATCAATGAATATTGTAAATGCACAAACAGTAATTTCTCCGCATTGCAAGGTGCAATTCTGAAATTTTTTGCTTTTTCCTGCTCCTCTTAGCATGATAAAGAAGATTCAAAGAGAGTGAGATGCCAGCTCCTTTCATTCAGTCAGTAGCTTCAATCATTTCTGGATGTTTTTCAATGGCAAAAATCAATGAATATTGTAAATGCACAAACAGTAATTTCTCCACATTGCAAGGTGCAATTCTGAAATTTTTTGCTTTTTCCTGCTCCTCTTACCATGATAAAGAAGATTCAAAGAGAGTGAGATGCCAGCTCCTTTCATTCAGTCAGTAGCTTCAATCATTTCTGGACATTTTTCAATGGCAAAAATCAATGAATATTGTAAATGCACAAACAGTAATTTCTCCGCATTGCAAGGTGCAATTCTGAAATTTTTTGCTTTTTCCTGCTCCTCTAAGCATGATAAAGAAGATTCAAAGAGAGTGAGATGCCAGCTCCTTTCATTCAGTCAGTAGCTTCAATCATTTCTGGACGTTTTTCAATGGCAAAAATCAATGAATATTGTAAATGCACAAACAGTAATTTCTCCGCATTGCAAGGTGCAATTCTGAAATTTTTTGCTTTTTCCTGCTCCTCTTAGCATGATAAAGAAGATTCAAAGAGAGTGAGGTGCCAGCTCCTTTCATTCAGTCAGGAGCTTCAAACATTTCTGGTATATGAATAACATGTTTTTCAATGGCAAAAATCAATGAATATTGTAAATGCACAAACAGTAATTTCTCCGCATTGCAAGGTGCAATTTTGAAATTTTTTGCTTTTTCCTGCTCCTCTTAGCATGATAAAGAAGATTCAAAGAGAGTGAGATGCCAGCTCCTTTCATTCAGTCAGTAGCTTCAATCATTTCTGGATGTTTTTCAATGGCAAAAATCAATGAATATTGTAAATGCACAAACAGTAATTTCTCCGCATTGCAAGGTGCAATTCTGAAATTTTTTGCTTTTTCCTGCTCCTCTTAGCATGATAAAGAAGATTCAAAGAGAGTGAGATGCCAGCTCCTTTCATTCAGTCAGTAGCTTCAATCATTTCTGGACGTTTTTCAATGGCAAAAATCAATGAATATTGTAAATGCACAAACTGTAATTTCTCCGCATTGCAAGGTGCAATTCTGAAATTTTTTGCTTTTTCCTGCTCCTCTTAGCATGATAAAGAAGATTCAAAGAGAGTGAGATGCCAGCTCCTTTCATTCAGTCAGTAGCTTCAATCATTTCTGGACGTTTTTCAATGGCAAAAATCAATGAATATTGTAAATGCACAAACAGTAATTTCTCCGCATTGCAAGGTGCAATTCTGAAATTTTTTGCTTTTTCCTGCTCCTCTTAGCATGATAAAGAAGATTCAAAGAGAGTGAGATGCCAGCTCCTTTCATTCAGTCAGTAGCTTCAATCATTTCTGGACGTTTTTCAATGGCAAAAATCAATGAATATTGTAAATGCACAAACAGTAATTTCTCCGCATTGCAAGGTGCAATTCTGAAATTTTTGGCTTTTTCCTGCTCCTCTTAGCATGATAAAGAATATTCAAAGAGAGTGAGATGTCAGCTCCTTTCATTCAGTCAGTAGCTTCAAACATTTCTGGTATATGAATAACATGATGTTTTTCAATGGCAAAAATCAATGAATATTGTAAATGCACAAACAGTAATTTCTCCGCATTGCAAGGTGCAATTCTGAAATTTTTTGCTTTTTCCTGCTCCTCTTAGCATGATAAAGAAGATTCAAAGAGAGTGAGGTGCCAGCTCCTTTCATTCAGTCAGGAGCTTCAAACATTTCTGGTATATGAATAACATGTTTTTCAATGGCAAAAATCAATGAATATTGTAAATGCACAAACAGTAATTTCTCCGCATTGCAAGGTGCAATTTTGAAATTTTTTGCTTTTTCCTGCTCCTCTTAGCATGATAAAGAAGATTCAAAGAGAGTGAGATGCCAGCTCCTTTCATTCAGTCAGTAGCTTCAATCATTTCTGGACGTTTTTCAATGGCAAAAATCAATGAATATTGTAAATGCACAAACAGTAATTTCTCCGCATTGCAAGGTGCAATTCTGAAATTTTTTGCTTTTTCCTGCTCCTCTTAGCATGATAAAGAAGATTCAAAGAGAGTGAGATGCCAGCTCCTTTCATTCAGTCAGTAGCTTCAATCATTTCTGGACGTTTTTCAATGGCAAAAATCAATGAATATTGTAAATGCACAAACTGTAATTTCTCCGCATTGCAAGGTGCAATTCTGAAATTTTTTGCTTTTTCCTGCTCCTCTTAGCATGATAAAGAAGATTCAAAGAGAGTGAGATGCCAGCTACTTTCATTCAGTCAGTAGCTTCAATCATTTCTGGACGTTTTTCAATGGCAAAAATCAATGAATATTGTAAATGCACAAACAGTAATTTCTCCGCATTGCAAGGTGCAATTCTGAAATTTTTTGCTTTTTCCTGCTCCTCTTAGCATGATAAAGAAGATTCAAAGAGAGTGAGATGCCAGCTCCTTTCATTCAGGCAGTAGCTTCAATCATTTCTGGACGTGTTTCAATGGCAAAAATCAATGAATATTGTAAATGCACAAACAGTAATTTCTCCGCATTGCAAGGTGCAATTCTGAAATTTTTGGCTTTTTCCTGCTCCTCTTAGCATGATAAAGAATATTCAAAGAGAGTGAGATGTCAGCTCCTTTCATTCAGTCAGTAGCTTAAAACATTTCTGGTATATGAATAACATGATGTTTTTCAATGGCAAAAATCAATGAATATTGTAAATGCACAAACAGTAATTTCTCCGCATTGCAAGGTGCAATTCTGAAATTTTTTGCTTTTTCCTGCTCCTCTTAGCATGATAAAGAAGATTCAAAGAGAGTGAGATGCCAGCTCCTTTCATTGTCAGTAGCTTCAATCATTTCTGGACGTTTTTCAATGGCAAAAATCAATGAATATTGTAAATGCACAACAGTAATTTCTCCGCATTGCAAGGTGCAATTCTGAAATTTTTTGCTTTTTCCTGCTCCTCTTAGCATTATGAAGAAGATTCAAAGAGAGTGAGATACCAGCTCCTTTCATTCAGTCAGTAGCTCCAAACATTTCTGGTATATGAATAACATGATGTTTTTCAATGGCAAAAATCAATGAATTTTGTAAATGCACAAACAGTAATTTCTCCGCATTGCAAGGCGCAATTCTGAAATTTTTTGCTTTTTCCTGCTCCTCTTAGCATGATAAAGAAGATTCAAAGAGAGTGAGATGCCAGCTCCTTTCATTCAGTCAGTAGCTTCAATCATTTCTGGACATTTTTCAATGGCAAAAATCAATGAATATTGTAAATGCACAAACAGTAATTTCTCCGCACTGCAAGGTGCAATTCTGAAATTTTTTGCTTTTTCCTGCTCCACTTAGCATGATAAAGAAGATTCAAAGAGAGTGAGATGCCAGCTCCTTTCATTCAGTCAGTAGCTTCAATCATTTCTGGTATATGAATAACATGATGTTTTTCAATGGCAAAAATCAATGAATATTGTAAATGCACAAACAGTAATTTATCCGCATTGCAAGGTGCAATTCTGAAATTTTTTGCTTTTTCCTGCTCCTCTTAGCATGATAAAGAAGATTCAAAGAGAGTGAGATGCCAGCTCCTTTCATTCAGTCAGTAGCTTCAAACATTTCTGGTATATGAATAACATGATGTTTTTCAATGGCAAAAATCAATGAATATTGTAAATGCACAAACAGTAATTTCTCCGCATTGCAAGGTGCAATTCTGAAATTTTTTGCTTTTTCCTGCTCCTCTTAGCATGATAAAGAAGATTCAAAGAGAGTGAGATGCCAGCTCCTTTCATTCAGTCAGTAGCTTCAATCATTTCTGGACGTTTTTCAATGGCAAAAATCAATGAATATTGTAAATGCACAAACAGTAATTTCTCCGCATTGCAAGGTGCAATTCTGAAATTTTTTGCTTTTTCCTGCTCCTCTTAGCATGATAAAGAAGATTCAAAGAGAGTGAGATGCCAGCTCCTTTCATTCAGTCAGTAGCTTCAATCATTTCTGGTATATGAATAACATGATGTTTTTCAATGGCAAAAATCAATGAATTTTGTAAATGCACAAACAGTAATTTCTCCGCATTGCAAGGTGCAATTCTGAAATTTTTTGCTTTTTCCTGCTCCTCTTAGCATGATAAAGAAGATTCAAAGAGAGTGAGATGCCAGCTCCTTTCATTCAGTCAGTAGCTTCAATCATTTCTGGACGTTTTTCAATGGCAAAAATCAATGAATTGTAAATGCACAAACAGTAATTTCTCCGCATTGCAAGGTGCAATTCTGAAATTTTTTGCTTTTTCCTGCTCCTCTTAGCATGATAAAGAAGATTCAAAGAGAGTGAGATGCCAGCTCCTTTCATTCAGTCAGTAGCTTCAAACATTTCTGGTATATGAATAACATGATGTTTTTCAATGGCAAAAATCAATGAATATTTTAAATGCACAAACAGTGATTTCTCCGCATTGCAAGGTGCAATTCTGAAATTTTTTGCTTTTTCCTGCTCCTCTTTGCATGATAAAGAAGATTTAAAGAGAGTGAGATGCCAGCTCCTTTCGTTCAGTCAGTATCTTCAATCATTTCTGGACGTTTTTCAATGGCAAAAATCATTGAATATTGTAAATGCACAAACATTAATTTCTCCGCATTGCAAGGTGCAATTCTGAAATTTTTTACTTTTTCCTGCTCCTCTTAGCATGATAAAGAAGATTCAAAGAGAGTGAGATGCCAGCTCCTTTCATTCAGTCAGTAGCTTCAATCATTTCTGGTATATGAATAACATGATGTTTTTCAATGGCAAAAATCAATGAATATTGTAAATGCACAAACAGTAATTTCTCCGCATTGCAAGGTGCAATTCTGAAATTTTTTACTTTTTCCTGCTCCTCTTAGCATGATAAAGAAGATTCAAAGAGAGTGAGATGCCAGCTCCTTTCATTCAGTCAGTAGCTTCAATCATTTCTGGTATATGAATAACATGATGTTTTTCAATGGCAAAAATCAATGAATATAGTAAATGCACAAACAGTAATTTCTCCGCATTGCAAGGTGCAATTCTGAAATTTTTTGCTTTTTCCTGCTCCTCTTAGCATGATAAAGAAGATTCAAAGAGAGTGAGATGCCAGCTACTTTCATTCAGTCAGTAGCTTCAATCATTTCTGGACGTTTTTCAATGGCAAAAATCAATGAATATTGTAAATGCACAAACAGTAATTTCTCCGCATTGCAAGGTGCAATTCTGAAATTTTTTGCTTTTTCCTGCTCCTCTTAGCATGATAAACAAGATTCAAAGAGAGTGAGATGCCAGCTCCTTTCATTCAGTCAGTAGCTTCAATCATTTCTGGACGTTTTTCAATGGCAAAAATCATTGAATATTGTAAATGCACAAACAGTAATTTCTCCGCATTGCAAGGTGCAATTCTGAAATTTTTTACTTTTTCCTGCTCCTCTTAGCATGATAAAGAAGATTCAAAGAGAGTGAGATGCCAGCTCCTTTCATTCAGTCAGTAGCTTCAATCATTTCTGGTATATGAATAACATGATGTTTTTCAATCGCAAAAATCAATGAATATTGTAAATGCACAAACAGTAATTTCTCCGCATTGCAAGGTGCAATTCTGAAATTTTTTGCTTTTTCCTGCTCCTCTTAGCATGATAAAGAAGATTCAAAGAGAGTGAGATGCCAGCTCCTTTCATTCAGTCAGTAGCTTCAATCATTTCTGGATGTTTTTCAATGGCAAAAATCAATGAATATTGTAAATGCACAAACAGTAATTTCTCCACATTGCAAGGTGCAATTCTGAAATTTTTTGCTTTTTCCTGCTCCTCTTACCATGATAAAGAAGATTCAAAGAGAGTGAGATGCCAGCTCCTTTCATTCAGTCAGTAGCTTCAATCATTTCTGGACATTTTTCAATGGCAAAAATCAATGAATATTGTAAATGCACAAACAGTAATTTCTCCGCATTGCAAGGTGCAATTCTGAAATTTTTTGCTTTTTCCTGCTCCTCTTAGCATGATAAAGAAGATTCAAAGAGAGTGAGATGCCAGCTCCTTTCATTCAGTCAGTAGCTTCAATCATTTCTGGACGTTTTTCAATGGCAAAAATCAATGAATATTGTAAATGCACAAACAGTAATTTCTCCGCATTGCAAGGTGCAATTCTGAAATTTTTTGCTTTTTCCTGCTCCTCTTAGCATGATAAAGAAGATTCAAAGAGAGTGAGGTGCCAGCTCCTTTCATTCAGTCAGGAGCTTCAAACATTTCTGGTATATGAATAACATGTTTTTCAATGGCAAAAATCAATGAATATTGTAAATGCACAAACAGTAATTTCTCCGCATTGCAAGGTGCAATTTTGAAATTTTTTGCTTTTTCCTGCTCCTCTTAGCATGATAAAGAAGATTCAAAGAGAGTGAGATGCCAGCTCCTTTCATTCAGTCAGTAGCTTCAATCATTTCTGGACGTTTTTCAATGGCAAAAATCAATGAATATTGTAAATGCACAAACAGTAATTTCTCCGCATTGCAAGGTGCAATTCTGAAATTTTTTGCTTTTTCCTGCTCCTCTTAGCATGATAAAGAAGATTCAAAGAGAGTGAGATGCCAGCTCCTTTCATTCAGTCAGTAGCTTCAATCATTTCTGGACGTTTTTCAATGGCAAAAATCAATGAATATTGTAAATGCACAAACTGTAATTTCTCCGCATTGCAAGGTGCAATTCTGAAATTTTTTGCTTTTTCCTGCTCCTCTTAGCATGATAAAGAAGATTCAAAGAGAGTGAGATGCCAGCTCCTTTCATTGTCAGTAGCTTCAATCATTTCTGGACGTTTTTCAATGGCAAAAATCAATGAATATTGTAAATGCACAACAGTAATTTCTCCGCATTGCAAGGTGCAATTCTGAAATTTTTTGCTTTTTCCTGCTCCTCTTAGCATTATGAAGAAGATTCAAAGAGAGTGAGATACCAGCTCCTTTCATTCAGTCAGTAGCTCCAAACATTTCTGGTATATGAATAACATGATGTTTTTCAATGGCAAAAATCAATGAATTTTGTAAATGCACAAACAGTAATTTCTCCGCATTGCAAGGCGCAATTCTGAAATTTTTTGCTTTTTCCTGCTCCTCTTAGCATGATAAAGAAGATTCAAAGAGAGTGAGATGCCAGCTCCTTTCATTCAGTCAGTAGCTTCAATCATTTCTGGACATTTTTCAATGGCAAAAATCAATGAATATTGTAAATGCACAAACAGTAATTTCTCCGCACTGCAAGGTGCAATTCTGAAATTTTTTGCTTTTTCCTGCTCCTCTTAGCATGATAAAGAAGATTCAAAGAGAGTGAGATGCCAGCTCCTTTCATTCAGTCAGTAGCTTCAATCATTTCTGGTATATGAATAACATGATGTTTTTCAATCGCAAAAATCAATGAATATTGTAAATGCACAAACAGTAATTTCTCCGCATTGCAAGGTGCAATTCTGAAATTTTTTGCTTTTTCCTGCTCCTCTTAGCATGATAAAGAAGATTCAAAGAGAGTGAGATGCCAGCTCCTTTCATTCAGTCAGTAGCTTCAATCATTTCTGGATGTTTTTCAATGGCAAAAATCAATGAATATTGTAAATGCACAAACAGTAATTTCTCCACATTGCAAGGTGCAATTCTGAAATTTTTTGCTTTTTCCTGCTCCTCTTACCATGATAAAGAAGATTCAAAGAGAGTGAGATGCCAGCTCCTTTCATTCAGTCAGTAGCTTCAATCATTTCTGGACATTTTTCAATGGCAAAAATCAATGAATATTGTAAATGCACAAACAGTAATTTCTCCGCATTGCAAGGTGCAATTCTGAAATTTTTTGCTTTTTCCTGCTCCTCTTAGCATGATAAAGAAGATTCAAAGAGAGTGAGATGCCAGCTCCTTTCATTCAGTCAGTAGCTTCAATCATTTCTGGACGTTTTTCAATGGCAAAAATCAATGAATATTGTAAATGCACAAACAGTAATTTCTCCGCATTGCAAGGTGCAATTCTGAAATTTTTTGCTTTTTCCTGCTCCTCTTAGCATGATAAAGAAGATTCAAAGAGAGTGAGGTGCCAGCTCCTTTCATTCAGTCAGGAGCTTCAAACATTTCTGGTATATGAATAACATGTTTTTCAATGGCAAAAATCAATGAATATTGTAAATGCACAAACAGTAATTTCTCCGCATTGCAAGGTGCAATTTTGAAATTTTTTGCTTTTTCCTGCTCCTCTTAGCATGATAAAGAAGATTCAAAGAGAGTGAGATGCCAGCTCCTTTCATTCAGTCAGTAGCTTCAATCATTTCTGGATGTTTTTCAATGGCAAAAATCAATGAATATTGTAAATGCACAAACAGTAATTTCTCCGCATTGCAAGGTGCAATTCTGAAATTTTTTGCTTTTTCCTGCTCCTCTTAGCATGATAAAGAAGATTCAAAGAGAGTGAGATGCCAGCTCCTTTCATTCAGTCAGTAGCTTCAATCATTTCTGGACGTTTTTCAATGGCAAAAATCAATGAATATTGTAAATGCACAAACTGTAATTTCTCCGCATTGCAAGGTGCAATTCTGAAATTTTTTGCTTTTTCCTGCTCCTCTTAGCATGATAAAGAAGATTCAAAGAGAGTGAGATGCCAGCTCCTTTCATTCAGTCAGTAGCTTCAATCATTTCTGGACGTTTTTCAATGGCAAAAATCAATGAATATTGTAAATGCACAAACAGTAATTTCTCCGCATTGCAAGGTGCAATTCTGAAATTTTTTGCTTTTTCCTGCTCCTCTTAGCATGATAAAGAAGATTCAAAGAGAGTGAGATGCCAGCTCCTTTCATTCAGTCAGTAGCTTCAATCATTTCTGGACGTTTTTCAATGGCAAAAATCAATGAATATTGTAAATGCACAAACAGTAATTTCTCCGCATTGCAAGGTGCAATTCTGAAATTTTTGGCTTTTTCCTGCTCCTCTTAGCATGATAAAGAATATTCAAAGAGAGTGAGATGTCAGCTCCTTTCATTCAGTCAGTAGCTTCAAACATTTCTGGTATATGAATAACATGATGTTTTTCAATGGCAAAAATCAATGAATATTGTAAATGCACAAACAGTAATTTCTCCGCATTGCAAGGTGCAATTCTGAAATTTTTTGCTTTTTCCTGCTCGTCTTAGCATGATAAAGAAGATTCAAAGAGAGTGAGGTGCCAGCTCCTTTCATTCAGTCAGGAGCTTCAAACATTTCTGGTATATGAATAACATGTTTTTCAATGGCAAAAATCAATGAATATTGTAAATGCACAAACAGTAATTTCTCCGCATTGCAAGGTGCAATTTTGAAATTTTTTGCTTTTTCCTGCTCCTCTTAGCATGATAAAGAAGATTCAAAGAGAGTGAGATGCCAGCTCCTTTCATTCAGTCAGTAGCTTCAATCATTTCTGGACGTTTTTCAATGGCAAAAATCAATGAATATTGTAAATGCACAAACAGTAATTTCTCCGCATTGCAAGGTGCAATTCTGAAATTTTTTGCTTTTTCCTGCTCCTCTTAGCATGATAAAGAAGATTCAAAGAGAGTGAGATGCCAGCTCCTTTCATTCAGTCAGTAGCTTCAATCATTTCTGGACGTTTTTCAATGGCAAAAATCAATGAATATTGTAAATGCACAAACTGTAATTTCTCCGCATTGCAAGGTGCAATTCTGAAATTTTTTGCTTTTTCCTGCTCCTCTTAGCATGATAAAGAAGATTCAAAGAGAGTGAGATGCCAGCTACTTTCATTCAGTCAGTAGCTTCAATCATTTCTGGACGTTTTTCAATGGCAAAAATCAATGAATATTGTAAATGCACAAACAGTAATTTCTCCGCATTGCAAGGTGCAATTCTGAAATTTTTTGCTTTTTCCTGCTCCTCTTAGCATGATAAAGAAGATTCAAAGAGAGTGAGATGCCAGCTCCTTTCATTCAGTCAGTAGCTTCAATCATTTCTGGACGTTTTTCAATGGCAAAAATCAATGAATATTGTAAATGCACAAACAGTAATTTCTCCGCATTGCAAGGTGCAATTCTGAAATTTTTGGCCTTTTCCTGCTCCTCTTAGCATGATAAAGAATATTCAAAGAGAGTGAGATGTCAGCTCCTTTCATTCAGTCAGTAGCTTAAAACATTTCTGGTATATGAATAACATGATGTTTTTCAATGGCAAAAATCAATGAATATTGTAAATGCACAAACAGTAATTTCTCCGCATTGCAAGGTGCAATTCTGAAATTTTTTGCTTTTTCCTGCTCCTCTTAGCATGATAAAGAAGATTCAAAGAGAGTGAGATGCCAGCTCCTTTCATTGTCAGTAGCTTCAATCATTTCTGGACGTTTTTCAATGGCAAAAATCAATGAATATTGTAAATGCACAACAGTAATTTCTCCGCATTGCAAGGTGCAATTCTGAAATTTTTTGCTTTTTCCTGCTCCTCTTAGCATTATGAAGAAGATTCAAAGAGAGTGAGATACCAGCTCCTTTCATTCAGTCAGTAGCTCCAAACATTTCTGGTATATGAATAACATGATGTTTTTCAATGGCAAAAATCAATGAATTTTGTAAATGCACAAACAGTAATTTCTCCGCATTGCAAGGCGCAATTCTGAAATTTTTTGCTTTTTCCTGCTCCTCTTAGCATGATAAAGAAGATTCAAAGAGAGTGAGATGCCAGCTCCTTTCATTCAGTCAGTAGCTTCAATCATTTCTGGACATTTTTCAATGGCAAAAATCAATGAATATTGTAAATGCACAAACAGTAATTTCTCCGCACTGCAAGGTGCAATTCTGAAATTTTTTGCTTTTTCCTGCTCCACTTAGCATGATAAAGAAGATTCAAAGAGAGTGAGATGCCAGCTCCTTTCATTCAGTCAGTAGCTTCAATCATTTCTGGTATATGAATAACATGATGTTTTTCAATCGCAAAAATCAATGAATATTGTAAATGCACAAACAGTAATTTCTCCGCATTGCAAGGTGCAATTCTGAAATTTTTTGCTTTTTCCTGCTCCTCTTAGCATGATAAAGAAGATTCAAAGAGAGTGAGATGCCAGCTCCTTTCATTCAGTCAGTAGCTTCAATCATTTCTGGATGTTTTTCAATGGCAAAAATCAATGAATATTGTAAATGCACAAACAGTAATTTCTCCACATTGCAAGGTGCAATTCTGAAATTTTTTGCTTTTTCCTGCTCCTCTTACCATGATAAAGAAGATTCAAAGAGAGTGAGATGCCAGCTCCTTTCATTCAGTCAGTAGCTTCAATCATTTCTGGACATTTTTCAATGGCAAAAATCAATGAATATTGTAAATGCACAAACAGTAATTTCTCCGCATTGCAAGGTGCAATTCTGAAATTTTTTGCTTTTTCCTGCTCCTCTTAGCATGATAAAGAAGATTCAAAGAGAGTGAGATGCCAGCTCCTTTCATTCAGTCAGTAGCTTCAATCATTTCTGGACGTTTTTCAATGGCAAAAATCAATGAATATTGTAAATGCACAAACAGTAATTTCTCCGCATTGCAAGGTGCAATTCTGAAATTTTTTGCTTTTTCCTGCTCCTCTTAGCATGATAAAGAAGATTCAAAGAGAGTGAGGTGCCAGCTCCTTTCATTCAGTCAGGAGCTTCAAACATTTCTGGTATATGAATAACATGTTTTTCAATGGCAAAAATCAATGAATATTGTAAATGCACAAACAGTAATTTCTCCGCATTGCAAGGTGCAATTTTGAAATTTTTTGCTTTTTCCTGCTCCTCTTAGCATGATAAAGAAGATTCAAAGAGAGTGAGATGCCAGCTCCTTTCATTCAGTCAGTAGCTTCAATCATTTCTGGACGTTTTTCAATGGCAAAAATCAATGAATATTGTAAATGCACAAACAGTAATTTCTCCGCATTGCAAGGTGCAATTCTGAAATTTTTTGCTTTTTCCTGCTCCTCTTAGCATGATAAAGAAGATTCAAAGAGAGTGAGATGCCAGCTCCTTTCATTCAGTCAGTAGCTTCAATCATTTCTGGACGTTTTTCAATGGCAAAAATCAATGAATATTGTAAATGCACAAACTGTAATTTCTCCGCATTGCAAGGTGCAATTCTGAAATTTTTTGCTTTTTCCTGCTCCTCTTAGCATGATAAAGAAGATTCAAAGAGAGTGAGATGGCAGCTCCTTTCATTCAGTCAGTAGCTTCAATCATTTCTGGACGTTTTTCAATGGCAAAAATCAATGAATATTGTAAATGCACAAACAGTAATTTCTCCGCATTGCAAGGTGCAATTCTGAAATTTTTGGCTTTTTCCTGCTCCTCTTAGCATGATAAAGAATATTCAAAGAGAGTGAGATGTCAGCTCCTTTCATTCAGTCAGTAGCTTCAAACATTTCTGGTATATGAATAACATGATGTTTTTCAATGGCAAAAATCAATGAATATTGTAAATGCACAAACAGTAATTTCTCCGCATTGCAAGGTGCAATTCTGAAATTTTTTGCTTTTTCCTGCTCCTCTTAGCATGATAAAGAAGATTCAAAGAGAGTGAGATGCCAGCTCCTTTCATTGTCAGTAGCTTCAATCATTTCTGGACGTTTTTCAATGGCAAAAATCAATGAATATTGTAAATGCACAACAGTAATTTCTCCGCATTGCAAGGTGCAATTCTGAAATTTTTTGCTTTTTCCTGCTCCTCTTAGCATTATGAAGAAGATTCAAAGAGAGTGAGATACCAGCTCCTTTCATTCAGTCAGTAGCTTCAAACATTTCTGGTATATGAATAACATGATGTTTTTCAATGGCAAAAATCAATGAATTTTGTAAATGCACAAACAGTAATTTCTCCGCATTGCAAGGCGCAATTCTGAAATTTTTTGCTTTTTCCTGCTCCTCTTAGCATGATAAAGAAGATTCAAAGAGAGTGAGATGCCAGCTCCTTTCATTCAGTCAGTAGCTTCAATCATTTCTGGACACTTTTCAATGGCAAAAATCAATGAATATTGTAAATGCACAAACAGTAATTTCTCCGCACTGCAAGGTGCAATTCTGAAATTTTTTGCTTTTTCCTGCTCCTCTTAGCATGATAAAGAAGATTCAAAGAGAGTGAGATGCCAGCTCCTTTCATTCAGTCAGTAGCTTCAATCATTTCTGGACGTTTTTCAATGGCAAAAATCAATGAATATTGTAAATGCACAAACAGTAATTTCTCCGCATTGCAAGGTGCAATTCTGAAATTTTTTGCTTTTTCCTGCTCCTCTTAGCATGATAAAGAAGATTCAAAGAGAGTGAGGTGCCAGCTCCTTTCATTCAGTCAGGAGCTTCAAACATTTCTGGTATATGAATAACATGTTTTTCAATGGCAAAAATCAATGAATATTGTAAATGCACAAACAGTAATGTCTCCGCATTGCAAGGTGCAATTCTGAAATTTTTTGCTTTTTCCTGCTCCTCTTAGCATGATAAAGAAGATTCAAAGAGAGTGAGATGCCAGCTCCTTTCATTCAGTCAGTAGCTTCAATCATTTCTGGACATTTTTCAATGGCAAAAATCAATGAATATTGTAAATGCACAAACAGTAATTTCTCCGCATTGCAAGGTTCAATTCTGAAATTTTTTGCTTTTTCCTGCTCCTCTTAGCATGATAAAGAAGATTCAAAGAGAGTGAGATGCCAGCTCCTTTCATTCAGTCAGTAGCTTCAATCATTTCTGGACGTTTTTCAATGGCAAAAATCAATGAATATTGTAAATGCACAAACAGTAATTTCTCCGCATTGCAAGGTGCAATTCTGAAATTTTTTGCTTTTTCCTGCTCCTCTTAGCATGATAAAGAAGATTCAAAGAGAGTGAGATGCCAGCTCCTTTCATTGTCAGTAGCTTCAATCATTTCTGGACGTTTTTCAATGGCAAAAATCAATGAATATTGTAAATGCACAACAGTAATTTCTCCGCATTGCAAGGTGCAATTCTGAAATTTTTTGCTTTTTCCTGCTCCTCTTAGCATTATGAAGAAGATTCAAAGAGAGTGAGATACCAGCTCCTTTCATTCAGTCAGTAGCTTCAAACATTTCTGGTATATGAATAACATGATGTTTTTCAATGGCAAAAATCAATGAATTTTGTAAATGCACAAACAGTAATTTCTCCGCATTGCAAGGCGCAATTCTGAAATTTTTTGCTTTTTCCTGCTCCTCTTAGCATGATAAAGAAGATTCAAAGAGAGTGAGATGCCAGCTCCTTTCATTCAGTCAGTAGCTTCAATCATTTCTGGACACTTTTCAATGGCAAAAATCAATGAATATTGTAAATGCACAAACAGTAATTTCTCCGCACTGCAAGGTGCAATTCTGAAATTTTTTGCTTTTTCCTGCTCCTCTTAGCATGATAAAGAAGATTCAAAGAGAGTGAGATGCCAGCTCCTTTCATTCAGTCAGTAGCTTCAATCATTTCTGGACGTTTTTCAATGGCAAAAATCAATGAATATTGTAAATGCACAAACAGTAATTTCTCCGCATTGCAAGGTGCAATTCTGAAATTTTTTGCTTTTTCCTGCTCCTCTTAGCATGATAAAGAAGATTCAAAGAGAGTGAGGTGCCAGCTCCTTTCATTCAGTCAGGAGCTTCAAACATTTCTGGTATATGAATAACATGTTTTTCAATGGCAAAAATCAATGAATATTGTAAATGCACAAACAGTAATGTCTCCGCATTGCAAGGTGCAATTCTGAAATTTTTTGCTTTTTCCTGCTCCTCTTAGCATGATAAAGAAGATTCAAAGAGAGTGAGATGCCAGCTCCTTTCATTCAGTCAGTAGCTTCAATCATTTCTGGACATTTTTCAATGGCAAAAATCAATGAATATTGTAAATGCACAAACAGTAATTTCTCCGCATTGCAAGGTTCAATTCTGAAATTTTTTGCTTTTTCCTGCTCCGCTTAGCATGATAAAGAAGATTCAAAGAGAGTGAGATGCCAGCTCCTTTCATTCAGTCAGTAGCTTCAATCATTTCTGGACGTTTTTCAATGGCAAAAATCAATGAATATTGTAAATGCACAAACTGTAATTTCTCCGAATTGCAAGGTGCAATTCTGAAATTTTTTGCTTTTTCCTGCTCCTCTTAGCATGATAAAGAAGATTCAAAGAGAGTGAGATGCCAGCTCCTTTCATTCAGTCAGTAGCTTCAATCATTTCTGGACGTTTTTCAATGGCAAAAATCAATGAATATTGTAAATGCACAAACAGTAATTTCTCCGCATTGCAAGGTGCAATTCTGAAATTTTTTGCTTTTTCCTGCTCCTCTTAGCATGATAAAGAAGATTCAAAGAGAGTGAGATGCCAGCTCCTTTCATTCAGTCAGTAGCTTCAATCATTTCTGGACGTTTTTCAATGGCAAAAATCAATGAATATTGTAAATGCACAAACAGTAATTTCTCCGCATTGCAAGGTGCAATTCTGAAATTTTTTGCTTTTTCCTGCTCCTCTTAGCATGATAAAGAAGATTCAAAGAGAGTGAGATGTCAGCTCCTTTCATTCAGTCAGTAGCTTCAATCATTTCTGGACGTTTTTCAATGGCAAAAATCAATGAATATTGTAAATGCACAACAGTAATTTCTCCGCATTGCAAGGTGCAATTCTGAAATTTTTTGCTTTTTCCTGCTCCTCTTAGCATTATGAAGAAGATTCAAAGAGAGTGAGATACCAGCTCCTTTCATTCAGTCAGTAGCTCCAAACATTTCTGGTATATGAATAACATGATGTTTTTCAATGGCAAAAATCAATGAATTTTGTAAATGCACAAACAGTAATTTCTCCGCATTGCAAGGCGCAATTCTGAAATTTTTTGCTTTTTCCTGCTCCTCTTAGCATGATAAAGAAGATTCAAAGAGAGTGAGATGCCAGCTCCTTTCATTCAGTCAGTAGCTTCAATCATTTCTGGACATTTTTCAATGGCAAAAATCAATGAATATTGTAAATGCACAAACAGTAATTTCTCCGCACTGCAAGGTGCAATTCTGAAATTTTTTGCTTTTTCCTGCTCCACTTAGCATGATAAAGAAGATTCAAAGAGAGTGAGATGCCAGCTCCTTTCATTCAGTCAGTAGCTTCAATCATTTCTGGTATATGAATAACATGATGTTTTTCAATCGCAAAAATCAATGAATATTGTAAATGCACAAACAGTAATTTCTCCGCATTGCAAGGTGCAATTCTGAAATTTTTTGCTTTTTCCTGCTCCTCTTAGCATGATAAAGAAGATTCAAAGAGAGTGAGATGCCAGCTCCTTTCATTCAGTCAGTAGCTTCAATCATTTCTGGATGTTTTTCAATGGCAAAAATCAATGAATATTGTAAATGCACAAACAGTAATTTCTCCACATTGCAAGGTGCAATTCTGAAATTTTTTGCTTTTTCCTGCTCCTCTTACCATGATAAAGAAGATTCAAAGAGAGTGAGATGCCAGCTCCTTTCATTCAGTCAGTAGCTTCAATCATTTCTGGACATTTTTCAATGGCAAAAATCAATGAATATTGTAAATGCACAAACAGTAATTTCTCCGCATTGCAAGGTGCAATTCTGAAATTTTTTGCTTTTTCCTGCTCCTCTTAGCATGATAAAGAAGATTCAAAGAGAGTGAGATGCCAGCTCCTTTCATTCAGTCAGTAGCTTCAATCATTTCTGGACGTTTTTCAATGGCAAAAATCAATGAATATTGTAAATGCACAAACAGTAATTTCTCCGCATTGCAAGGTGCAATTCTGAAATTTTTTGCTTTTTCCTGCTCCTCTTAGCATGATAAAGAAGATTCAAAGAGAGTGAGGTGCCAGCTCCTTTCATTCAGTCAGGAGCTTCAAACATTTCTGGTATATGAATAACATGTTTTTCAATGGCAAAAATCAATGAATATTGTAAATGCACAAACAGTAATTTCTCCGCATTGCAAGGTGCAATTTTGAAATTTTTTGCTTTTTCCTGCTCCTCTTAGCATGATAAAGAAGATTCAAAGAGAGTGAGATGCCAGCTCCTTTCATTCAGTCAGTAGCTTCAATCATTTCTGGACGTTTTTCAATGGCAAAAATCAATGAATATTGTAAATGCACAAACAGTAATTTCTCCGCATTGCAAGGTGCAATTCTGAAATTTTTTGCTTTTTCCTGCTCCTCTTAGCATGATAAAGAAGATTCAAAGAGAGTGAGATGCCAGCTCCTTTCATTCAGTCAGTAGCTTCAATCATTTCTGGACGTTTTTCAATGGCAAAAATCAATGAATATTGTAAATGCACAAACTGTAATTTCTCCGCATTGCAAGGTGCAATTCTGAAATTTTTTGCTTTTTCCTGCTCCTCTTAGCATGATAAAGAAGATTCAAAGAGAGTGAGATGGCAGCTCCTTTCATTCAGTCAGTAGCTTCAATCATTTCTGGACGTTTTTCAATGGCAAAAATCAATGAATATTGTAAATGCACAAACAGTAATTTCTCCGCATTGCAAGGTGCAATTCTGAAATTTTTGGCTTTTTCCTGCTCCTCTTAGCATGATAAAGAATATTCAAAGAGAGTGAGATGTCAGCTCCTTTCATTCAGTCAGTAGCTTCAAACATTTCTGGTATATGAATAACATGATGTTTTTCAATGGCAAAAATCAATGAATATTGTAAATGCACAAACAGTAATTTCTCCGCATTGCAAGGTGCAATTCTGAAATTTTTTGCTTTTTCCTGCTCCTCTTAGCATGATAAAGAAGATTCAAAGAGAGTGAGATGCCAGCTCCTTTCATTGTCAGTAGCTTCAATCATTTCTGGACGTTTTTCAATGGCAAAAATCAATGAATATTGTAAATGCACAACAGTAATTTCTCCGCATTGCAAGGTGCAATTCTGAAATTTTTTGCTTTTTCCTGCTCCTCTTAGCATTATGAAGAAGATTCAAAGAGAGTGAGATACCAGCTCCTTTCATTCAGTCAGTAGCTTCAAACATTTCTGGTATATGAATAACATGATGTTTTTCAATGGCAAAAATCAATGAATTTTGTAAATGCACAAACAGTAATTTCTCCGCATTGCAAGGCGCAATTCTGAAATTTTTTGCTTTTTCCTGCTCCTCTTAGCATGATAAAGAAGATTCAAAGAGAGTGAGATGCCAGCTCCTTTCATTCAGTCAGTAGCTTCAATCATTTCTGGACATTTTTCAATGGCAAAAATCAATGAATATTGTAAATGCACAAACAGTAATTTCTCCGCACTGCAAGGTGCAATTCTGAAATTTTTTGCTTTTTCCTGCTCCTCTTAGCATGATAAAGAAGATTCAAAGAGAGTGAGATGCCAGCTCCTTTCATTCAGTCAGTAGCTTCAATCATTTCTGGACGTTTTTCAATGGCAAAAATCAATGAATATTGTAAATGCACAAACAGTAATTTCTCCGCATTGCAAGGTGCAATTCTGAAATTTTTTGCTTTTTCCTGCTCCTCTTAGCATGATAAAGAAGATTCAAAGAGAGTGAGGTGCCAGCTCCTTTCATTCAGTCAGGAGCTTCAAACATTTCTGGTATATGAATAACATGTTTTTCAATGGCAAAAATCAATGAATATTGTAAATGCACAAACAGTAATTTCTCCGCATTGCAAGGTGCAATTCTGAAATTTTTTGCTTTTTCCTGCTCCTCTTAGCATGATAAAGAAGATTCAAAGAGAGTGAGATGCCAGCTCCTTTCATTCAGTCAGTAGCTTCAATCATTTCTGGACATTTTTCAATGGCAAAAATCAATGAATATTGTAAATGCACAAACAGTAATTTCTCCGCATTGCAAGGTTCAATTCTGAAATTTTTTGCTTTTTCCTGCTCCTCTTAGCATGATAAAGAAGATTCAAAGAGAGTGAGATGCCAGCTCCTTTCATTCAGTCAGTAGCTTCAATCATTTCTGGACGTTTTTCAATGGCAAAAATCAATGAATATTGTAAATGCACAAACTGTAATTTCTCCGAATTGCAAGGTGCAATTCTGAAATTTTTTGCTTTTTCCTGCTCCTCTTAGCATGATAAAGAAGATTCAAAGAGAGTGAGATGCCAGCTCCTTTCATTCAGTCAGTAGCTTCAATCATTTCTGGACGTTTTTCAATGGCAAAAATCAATGAATATTGTAAATGCACAAACAGTAATTTCTCCGCATTGCAAGGTGCAATTCTGAAATTTTTTGCTTTTTCCTGCTCCTCTTAGCATGATAAAGAAGATTCAAAGAGAGTGAGATGCCAGCTCCTTTCATTCAGTCAGTAGCTTCAATCATTTCTGGACGTTTTTCAATGGCAAAAATCAATGAATATTGTAAATGCACAAACAGTAATTTCTCCGCATTGCAAGGTGCAATTCTGAAATTTTTTGCTTTTTCCTGCTCCTCTTAGCATGATAAAGAAGATTCAAAGAGAGTGAGATGTCAGCTCCTTTCATTCAGTCAGTAGCTTCAATTATTTCTGGACGTTTTTCAATGGCAAAAATCAATGAATATTGTAAATGCACAAACAGTAATTTCTCCGCATTGCAAGGTGCAATTCTGAAATTTTTTGCTTTTTCCTGCTCCTCTTAGCATGATAAAGAAGATTCAAAGAGAGTGAGATGCCAGCTCCTTTCATTCAGTCAGTAGCTTCAATCATTTCTGGACGTTTTTCAATGGCAAAAATCAATGAATATTGTAAATGCACAAACAGTAATTTCTCCGCATTGCAAGGTGCAATTCTGAAATTTTTGGCTTTTTCCTGCTCCTCTTAGCATGATAAAGAATATTCAAAGAGAGTGAGATGTCAGCTCCTTTCATTCAGTCAGTAGCTTAAAACATTTCTGGTATATGAATAACATGATGTTTTTCAATGGCAAAAATCAATGAATATTGTAAATGCACAAACAGTAATTTCTCCGCATTGCAAGGTGCAATTCTGAAATTTTTTGCTTTTTCCTGCTCCTCTTAGCATGATAAAGAAGATTCAAAGAGAGTGAGATGCCAGCTCCTTTCATTGTCAGTAGCTTCAATCATTTCTGGACGTTTTTCAATGGCAAAAATCAATGAATATTGTAAATGCACAACAGTAATTTCTCCGCATTGCAAGGTGCAATTCTGAAATTTTTTGCTTTTTCCTGCTCCTCTTAGCATTATGAAGAAGATTCAAAGAGAGTGAGATACCAGCTCCTTTCATTCAGTCAGTAGCTCCAAACATTTCTGGTATATGAATAACATGATGTTTTTCAATGGCAAAAATCAATGAATTTTGTAAATGCACAAACAGTAATTTCTCCGCATTGCAAGGCGCAATTCTGAAATTTTTTGCTTTTTCCTGCTCCTCTTAGCATGATAAAGAAGATTCAAAGAGAGTGAGATGCCAGCTCCTTTCATTCAGTCAGTAGCTTCAATCATTTCTGGACATTTTTCAATGGCAAAAATCAATGAATATTGTAAATGCACAAACAGTAATTTCTCCGCACTGCAAGGTGCAATTCTGAAATTTTTTGCTTTTTCCTGCTCCTCTTAGCATGATAAAGAAGATTCAAAGAGAGTGAGATGCCAGCTCCTTTCATTCAGTCAGTAGCTTCAATCATTTCTGGTATATGAATAACATGATGTTTTTCAATCGCAAAAATCAATGAATATTGTAAATGCACAAACAGTAATTTCTCCGCATTGCAAGGTGCAATTCTGAAATTTTTTGCTTTTTCCTGCTCCTCTTAGCATGATAAAGAAGATTCAAAGAGAGTGAGATGCCAGCTCCTTTCATTCAGTCAGTAGCTTCAATCATTTCTGGATGTTTTTCAATGGCAAAAATCAATGAATATTGTAAATGCACAAACAGTAATTTCTCCACATTGCAAGGTGCAATTCTGAAATTTTTTGCTTTTTCCTGCTCCTCTTACCATGATAAAGAAGATTCAAAGAGAGTGAGATGCCAGCTCCTTTCATTCAGTCAGTAGCTTCAATCATTTCTGGACATTTTTCAATGGCAAAAATCAATGAATATTGTAAATGCACAAACAGTAATTTCTCCGCATTGCAAGGTGCAATTCTGAAATTTTTTGCTTTTTCCTGCTCCTCTTAGCATGATAAAGAAGATTCAAAGAGAGTGAGATGCCAGCTCCTTTCATTCAGTCAGTAGCTTCAATCATTTCTGGACGTTTTTCAATGGCAAAAATCAATGAATATTGTAAATGCACAAACAGTAATTTCTCCGCATTGCAAGGTGCAATTCTGAAATTTTTTGCTTTTTCCTGCTCCTCTTAGCATGATAAAGAAGATTCAAAGAGAGTGAGGTGCCAGCTCCTTTCATTCAGTCAGGAGCTTCAAACATTTCTGGTATATGAATAACATGTTTTTCAATGGCAAAAATCAATGAATATTGTAAATGCACAAACAGTAATTTCTCCGCATTGCAAGGTGCAATTTTGAAATTTTTTGCTTTTTCCTGCTCCTCTTAGCATGATAAAGAAGATTCAAAGAGAGTGAGATGCCAGCTCCTTTCATTCAGTCAGTAGCTTCAATCATTTCTGGACGTTTTTCAATGGCAAAAATCAATGAATATTGTAAATGCACAAACAGTAATTTCTCCGCATTGCAAGGTGCAATTCTGAAATTTTTTGCTTTTTCCTGCTCCTCTTAGCATGATAAAGAAGATTCAAAGAGAGTGAGATGCCAGCTCCTTTCATTCAGTCAGTAGCTTCAATCATTTCTGGACGTTTTTCAATGGCAAAAATCAATGAATATTGTAAATGCACAAACTGTAATTTCTCCGCATTGCAAGGTGCAATTCTGAAATTTTTTGCTTTTTCCTGCTCCTCTTAGCATGATAAAGAAGATTCAAAGAGAGTGAGATGCCAGCTCCTTTCATTCAGTCAGTAGCTTCAATCATTTCTGGACGTTTTTCAATGGCAAAAATCAATGAATATTGTAAATGCACAAACAGTAATTTCTCCGCATTGCAAGGTGCAATTCTGAAATTTTTTGCTTTTTCCTGCTCCTCTTAGCATGATAAAGAAGATTCAAAGAGAGTGAGATGCCAGCTCCTTTCATTCAGTCAGTAGCTTCAATCATTTCTGGACGTTTTTCAATGGCAAAAATCAATGAATATTGTAAATGCACAAACAGTAATTTCTCCGCATTGCAAGGTGCAATTCTGAAATTTTTGGCTTTTTCCTGCTCCTCTTAGCATGATAAAGAATATTCAAAGAGAGTGAGATGTCAGCTCCTTTCATTCAGTCAGTAGCTTCAAACATTTCTGGTATATGAATAACATGATGTTTTTCAATGGCAAAAATCAATGAATATTGTAAATGCACAAACAGTAATTTCTCCGCATTGCAAGGTGCAATTCTGAAATTTTTTGCTTTTTCCTGCTCCTCTTAGCATGATAAAGAAGATTCAAAGAGAGTGAGATGCCAGCTCCTTTCATTGTCAGTAGCTTCAATCATTTCTGGACGTTTTTCAATGGCAAAAATCAATGAATATTGTAAATGCACAACAGTAATTTCTCCGCATTGCAAGGTGCAATTCTGAATTTTTTTGCTTTTTCCTGCTCCTCTTAGCATTATGAAGAAGATTCAAAGAGAGTGAGATACCAGCTCCTTTCATTCAGTCAGTAGCTTCAAACATTTCTGGTATATGAATAACATGATGTTTTTCAATGGCAAAAATCAATGAATTTTGTAAATGCACAAACAGTAATTTCTCCGCATTGCAAGGCGCAATTCTGAAATTTTTAGCTTTTTCCTGCTCCTCTTAGCATGATAAAGAAGATTCAAAGAGAGTGAGATGCCAGCTCCTTTCATTCAGTCAGTAGCTTCAATCATTTCTGGACATTTTTCAATGGCAAAAATCAATGAATATTGTAAATGCACAAACAGTAATTTCTCCGCACTGCAAGGTGCAATTCTGAAATTTTTTGCTTTTTCCTGCTCCTCTTAGCATGATAAAGAAGATTCAAAGAGAGTGAGATGCCAGCTCCTTTCATTCAGTCAGTAGCTTCAATCATTTCTGGACGTTTTTCAATGGCAAAAATCAATGAATATTGTAAATGCACAAACAGTAATTTCTCCGCATTGCAAGGTGCAATTCTGAAATTTTTTGCTTTTTCCTGCTCCTCTTAGCATGATAAAGAAGATTCAAAGAGAGTGAGGTGCCAGCTCCTTTCATTCAGTCAGGAGCTTCAAACATTTCTGGTATATGAATAACATGTTTTTCAATGGCAAAAATCAATGAATATTGTAAATGCACAAACAGTAATTTCTCCGCATTGCAAGGTGCAATTCTGAAATTTTTTGCTTTTTCCTGCTCCTCTTAGCATGATAAAGAAGATTCAAAGAGAGTGAGATGCCAGCTCCTTTCATTCAGTCAGTAGCTTCAATCATTTCTGGACATTTTTCAATGGCAAAAATCAATGAATATTGTAAATGCACAAACAGTAATTTCTCCGCATTGCAAGGTTCAATTCTGAAATTTTTTGCTTTTTCCTGCTCCTCTTAGCATGATAAAGAAGATTCAAAGAGAGTGAGATGCCAGCTCCTTTCATTCAGTCAGTAGCTTCAATCATTTCTGGACGTTTTTCAATGGCAAAAATCAATGAATATTGTAAATGCACAAACTGTAATTTCTCCGAATTGCAAGGTGCAATTCTGAAATTTTTTGCTTTTTCCTGCTCCTCTTAGCATGATAAAGAAGATTCAAAGAGAGTGAGATGCCAGCTCCTTTCATTCAGTCAGTAGCTTCAATCATTTCTGGACGTTTTTCAATGGCAAAAATCAATGAATATTGTAAATGCACAAACAGTAATTTCTCCGCATTGCAAGGTGCAATTCTGAAATTTTTTGCTTTTTCCTGCTCCTCTTAGCATGATAAAGAAGATTCAAAGAGAGTGAGATGCCAGCTCCTTTCATTCAGTCAGTAGCTTCAATCATTTCTGGACGTTTTTCAATGGCAAAAATCAATGAATATTGTAAATGCACAAACAGTAATTTCTCCGCATTGCAAGGTGCAATTCTGAAATTTTTTGCTTTTTCCTGCTCCTCTTAGCATGATAAAGAAGATTCAAAGAGAGTGAGATGTCAGCTCCTTTCATTCAGTCAGTAGCTTCAAACATTTCTGGTATATGAATAACATGATGTTTTTCAATGGCAAAAATCAATGAATATTGTAAATGCACAAACAGTAATTTCTCCGCATTGCAAGGTGCAATTCTGAAATTTTTTGCTTTTTTCTGCTCCTCTTAGCATGATAAAGAAGATTCAAAGAGAGTGAGATGCCAGCTCCTTTCATTCAGTCAGTAGCTTCAATCATTCCTGGTATATGAATAACATGATGTTTTTCAATGGCAAAAATCAATGAATTTTGTAAATGCACAAAGAGTAATTTCTCAGCATTGCAAGGTGCAATTCTGAAATTTTTTGCTTTTTCCTGCTCCTCTTAGCATGATAAAGAAGATTCAAAGAGAGTGAGATGCCAGCTCCTTTCATTGTCAGTAGCTTCAATCATTTCTTGACGTTTTTCAATGGCAAAAATCAATGAATATTGTAAATGCACAAACAGTAATTTCACCGCATTGCAAGGTGCAATTCTGAAATTTTTTGCTTTTTCCTGCTCCTCTTAGCATTATGAAGAAGATTCAAAGAGAGTGAGATACCAGCTCCTTTCATTCAGTCAGTAGCTTCAAACATTTCTGGTATATGAATAACATGATGTTTTTCAATGGCAAAAATCAATGAATATTGTAAATGCACAAACAGTAATTTCTCCGCATTGCAAGGTGCAATTCTGAAATTTTTTGCTTTTTCTTGCTCCTCTTAGCATGATAAAGAAGATTCAAAGAGAGTGAGATGCCAGCTCCTTTCGTTCAGTCAGTAGCTTCAATCATTTCTGGACGTTTTTCAATGGCAAAAATCATTGAATATTGTAAATGCACAAACAGTAATTTCTCCGCATTGCAAGGTGCAATTCTGAAATTTTTTACTTTTTCCTGCTCCTCTTAGCATGATAAAGAAGATTCAAAGAGAGTGAGATGCCAGCTCCTTTCATTCAGTCAGTAGCTTCAATCATTTCTGGACGTTTTTCAATTGCAAAAATCAATGAATATTGTAAATGCACAAACAGTAATTTCTCCGCATTGCAAGGTGCAATTCTGAAATTTTTTGCTTTTTCCTGCTCCTCTTAGCATGATAAAGAAGATTCAAAGAGAGTGAGATGCCAGCTCCTTTCATTCAGTCAGTAGCTTCAATCATTTCTGGACGTTTTTCAATGGCAAAAATCAATGAATATTGTAAATGCACAAACAGTAATTTCTCCGCATTGCAAGGTGCAATTCTGAAATTTTTTGCTTTTTCCTGCTCCTCTTAGCATGATAAACAAGATTCAAAGAGAGTGAGATGCCAGCTCCTTTCATTCAGTCAGTAGCTTCAATCATTTCTGGACGTTTTTCAATGGCAAAAATCATTGAATATTGTAAATGCACAAACAGTAATTTCTCCGCATTGCAAGGTGCAATTCTGAAATTTTTTACTTTTTCCTGCTCCTCTTAGCATGATAAAGAAGATTCAAAGAGAGTGAGATGCCAGCTCCTTTCATTCAGTCAGTAGCTTCAATCATTTCTGGTATATGAATAACATGATGTTTTTCAATAGCAAAAATCAATGAATATTGTAAATGCACAAACAGTAATTTCTCCGCATTGCAAGGTGCTATTCTGAAATTTTTTGCTTTTTCCTGCTCCTCTTAGCATGATAAAGAAGATTCAAAGAGAGTGAGATGCCAGCTCCTTTCATTCAGTCAGTAGCTTCAATCATTTCTGGACGTTTTTCAATGGCAAAAATCAATGAATATTGTAAATGCACAAACAGTAATTTCTCCGCATTGCAAGGTGCAATTCTGAAATTTTTTGCTTTTTCCTGCTCCTCTTAGCATGATAAACAAGATTCAAAGAGAGTGAGATGCCAGCTCCTTTCATTCAGTCAGTAGCTTCAATCATTTCTGGACGTTTTTCAATGGCAAAAATCAATGAATATTGTAAATGCACAAACAGTAATTTCTCCGCATTGCAAGGTGCAATTCTGAAATTTTTTGCTTTTTCCTGCTCCTCTTAGCATGATAAAGAAGATTCAAAGAGAGTGAGATGCCAGCTCCTTTCATTCAGTCAGTAGCTTCAATCATTTCTGGACGTTTTTCAATGGCAAAAATCAATGAATATTGTAAATGCACAAACAGTAATTTCTCCGCATTGCAAGGTGCAATTCTGAAATTTTTGGCTTTTTCCTGCTCCTCTTAGCATGATAAAGAATATTCAAAGAGAGTGAGATGTCAGCTCCTTTCATTCAGTCAGTAGCTTCAAACATTTCTGGTATATGAATAACATGATGTTTTTCAATGGCAAAAATCAATGAATATTGTAAATGCACAAACAGTAATTTCTCCGCATTGCAAGGTGCAATTCTGAAATTTTTTGCTTTTTCCTGCTCCTCTTAGCATGATAAAGAAGATTCAAAGAGAGTGAGATGCCAGCTCCTTTCATTGTCAGTAGCTTCAATCATTTCTGGACGTTTTTCAATGGCAAAAATCAATGAATATTGTAAATGCACAACAGTAATTTCTCCGCATTGCAAGGTGCAATTCTGAATTTTTTTGCTTTTTCCTGCTCCTCTTAGCATTATGAAGAAGATTCAAAGAGAGTGAGATACCAGCTCCTTTCATTCAGTCAGTAGCTTCAAACATTTCTGGTATATGAATAACATGATGTTTTTCAATGGCAAAAATCAATGAATTTTGTAAATGCACAAACAGTAATTTCTCCGCATTGCAAGGCGCAATTCTGAAATTTTTAGCTTTTTCCTGCTCCTCTTAGCATGATAAAGAAGATTCAAAGAGAGTGAGATGCCAGCTCCTTTCATTCAGTCAGTAGCTTCAATCATTTCTGGACATTTTTCAATGGCAAAAATCAATGAATATTGTAAATGCACAAACAGTAATTTCTCCGCACTGCAAGGTGCAATTCTGAAATTTTTTGCTTTTTCCTGCTCCTCTTAGCATGATAAAGAAGATTCAAAGAGAGTGAGATGCCAGCTCCTTTCATTCAGTCAGTAGCTTCAATCATTTCTGGACGTTTTTCAATGGCAAAAATCAATGAATATTGTAAATGCACAAACAGTAATTTCTCCGCATTGCAAGGTGCAATTCTGAAATTTTTTGCTTTTTCCTGCTCCTCTTAGCATGATAAAGAAGATTCAAAGAGAGTGAGGTGCCAGCTCCTTTCATTCAGTCAGGAGCTTCAAACATTTCTGGTATATGAATAACATGTTTTTCAATGGCAAAAATCAATGAATATTGTAAATGCACAAACAGTAATTTCTCCGCATTGCAAGGTGCAATTCTGAAATTTTTTGCTTTTTCCTGCTCCTCTTAGCATGATAAAGAAGATTCAAAGAGAGTGAGATGCCAGCTCCTTTCATTCAGTCAGTAGCTTCAATCATTTCTGGACATTTTTCAATGGCAAAAATCAATGAATATTGTAAATGCACAAACAGTAATTTCTCCGCATTGCAAGGTTCAATTCTGAAATTTTTTGCTTTTTCCTGCTCCTCTTAGCATGATAAAGAAGATTCAAAGAGAGTGAGATGCCAGCTCCTTTCATTCAGTCAGTAGCTTCAATCATTTCTGGACGTTTTTCAATGGCAAAAATCAATGAATATTGTAAATGCACAAACTGTAATTTCTCCGAATTGCAAGGTGCAATTCTGAAATTTTTTGCTTTTTCCTGCTCCTCTTAGCATGATAAAGAAGATTCAAAGAGAGTGAGATGCCAGCTCCTTTCATTCAGTCAGTAGCTTCAATCATTTCTGGACGTTTTTCAATGGCAAAAATCAATGAATATTGTAAATGCACAAACAGTAATTTCTCCGCATTGCAAGGTGCAATTCTGAAATTTTTTGCTTTTTCCTGCTCCTCTTAGCATGATAAAGAAGATTCAAAGAGAGTGAGATGCCAGCTCCTTTCATTCAGTCAGTAGCTTCAATCATTTCTGGACGTTTTTCAATGGCAAAAATCAATGAATATTGTAAATGCACAAACAGTAATTTCTCCGCATTGCAAGGTGCAATTCTGAAATTTTTTGCTTTTTCCTGCTCCTCTTAGCATGATAAAGAAGATTCAAAGAGAGTGAGATGTCAGCTCCTTTCATTCAGTCAGTAGCTTCAAACATTTCTGGTATATGAAAAACATGATGTTTTTCAATGGCAAAAATCAATGAATATTGTAAATGCACAAACAGTAATTTCTCCGCATTGCAAGGTGCAATTCTGAAATTTTTTGCTTTTTTCTGCTCCTCTTAGCATGATAAAGAAGATTCAAAGAGAGTGAGATGCCAGCTCCTTTCATTCAGTCAGTAGCTTCAATCATTCCTGGTATATGAATAACATGATGTTTTTCAATGGCAAAAATCAATGAATTTTGTAAATGCACAAAGAGTAATTTCTCAGCATTGCAAGGTGCAATTCTGAAATTTTTTGCTTTTTCCTGCTCCTCTTAGCATGATAAAGAAGATTCAAAGAGAGTGAGATGCCAGCTCCTTTCATTGTCAGTAGCTTCAATCATTTCTTGACGTTTTTCAATGGCAAAAATCAATGAATATTGTAAATGCACAAACAGTAATTTCACCGCATTGCAAGGTGCAATTCTGAAATTTTTTGCTTTTTCCTGCTCCTCTTAGCATTATGAAGAAGATTCAAAGAGAGTGAGATACCAGCTCCTTTCATTCAGTCAGTAGCTTCAAACATTTCTGGTATATGAATAACATGATGTTTTTCAATGGCAAAAATAAATGAATATTGTAAATGCACAAACAGTAATTTCTCCGCATTGCAAGGTGCAATTCTGAAATTTTTTGCTTTTTCTTGCTCCTCTTAGCATGATAAAGAAGATTCAAAGAGAGTGAGATGCCAGCTCCTTTCGTTCAGTCAGTAGCTTCAATCATTTCTGGACGTTTTTCAATGGCAAAAATCATTGAATATTGTAAATGCACAAACAGTAATTTCTCCGCATTGCAAGGTGCAATTCTGAAATTTTTTACTTTTTCCTGCTCCTCTTAGCATGATAAAGAAGATTCAAAGAGAGTGAGATGCCAGCTCCTTTCATTCAGTCAGTAGCTTCAATCATTTCTGGACGTTTTTCAATGGCAAAAATCAATGAATATTGTAAATGCACAAACAGTAATTTCTCCGCATTGCAAGGTGCAATTCTGAAATTTTTTGCTTTTTCCTGCTCCTCTTAGCATGATAAAGAAGATTCAAAGAGAGTGAGGTGCCAGCTCCTTTCATTCAGTCAGGAGCTTCAAACATTTCTGGTATATGAATAACATGTTTTTCAATGGCAAAAATCAATGAATATTGTAAATGCACAAACAGTAATTTCTCCGCATTGCAAGGTGCAATTTTGAAATTTTTTGCTTTTTCCTGCTCCTCTTAGCATGATAAAGAAGATTCAAAGAGAGTGAGATGCCAGCTCCTTTCATTCAGTCAGTAGCTTCAATCATTTCTGGACGTTTTTCAATGGCAAAAATCAATGAATATTGTAAATGCACAAACAGTAATTTCTCCGCATTGCAAGGTGCAATTCTGAAATTTTTTGCTTTTTCCTGCTCCTCTTAGCATGATAAAGAAGATTCAAAGAGAGTGAGATGCCAGCTCCTTTCATTCAGTCAGTAGCTTCAATCATTTCTGGACGTTTTTCAATGGCAAAAATCAATGAATATTGTAAATGCACAAACTGTAATTTCTCCGCATTGCAAGGTGCAATTCTGAAATTTTTTGCTTTTTCCTGCTCCTCTTAGCATGATAAAGAAGATTCAAAGAGAGTGAGATGCCAGCTCCTTTCATTGTCAGTAGCTTCAATCATTTCTGGACGTTTTTCAATGGCAAAAATCAATGAATATTGTAAATGCACAACAGTAATTTCTCCGCATTGCAAGGTGCAATTCTGAAATTTTTTGCTTTTTCCTGCTCCTCTTAGCATTATGAAGAAGATTCAAAGAGAGTGAGATACCAGCTCCTTTCATTCAGTCAGTAGCTCCAAACATTTCTGGTATATGAATAACATGATGTTTTTCAATGGCAAAAATCAATGAATTTTGTAAATGCACAAACAGTAATTTCTCCGCATTGCAAGGCGCAATTCTGAAATTTTTTGCTTTTTCCTGCTCCTCTTAGCATGATAAAGAAGATTCAAAGAGAGTGAGATGCCAGCTCCTTTCATTCAGTCAGTAGCTTCAATCATTTCTGGACATTTTTCAATGGCAAAAATCAATGAATATTGTAAATGCACAAACAGTAATTTCTCCGCACTGCAAGGTGCAATTCTGAAATTTTTTGCTTTTTCCTGCTCCTCTTAGCATGATAAAGAAGATTCAAAGAGAGTGAGATGCCAGCTCCTTTCATTCAGTCAGTAGCTTCAATCATTTCTGGTATATGAATAACATGATGTTTTTCAATCGCAAAAATCAATGAATATTGTAAATGCACAAACAGTAATTTCTCCGCATTGCAAGGTGCAATTCTGAAATTTTTTGCTTTTTCCTGCTCCTCTTAGCATGATAAAGAAGATTCAAAGAGAGTGAGATGCCAGCTCCTTTCATTCAGTCAGTAGCTTCAATCATTTCTGGATGTTTTTCAATGGCAAAAATCAATGAATATTGTAAATGCACAAACAGTAATTTCTCCACATTGCAAGGTGCAATTCTGAAATTTTTTGCTTTTTCCTGCTCCTCTTACCATGATAAAGAAGATTCAAAGAGAGTGAGATGCCAGCTCCTTTCATTCAGTCAGTAGCTTCAATCATTTCTGGACATTTTTCAATGGCAAAAATCAATGAATATTGTAAATGCACAAACAGTAATTTCTCCGCATTGCAAGGTGCAATTCTGAAATTTTTTGCTTTTTCCTGCTCCTCTTAGCATGATAAAGAAGATTCAAAGAGAGTGAGATGCCAGCTCCTTTCATTCAGTCAGTAGCTTCAATCATTTCTGGACGTTTTTCAATGGCAAAAATCAATGAATATTGTAAATGCACAAACAGTAATTTCTCCGCATTGCAAGGTGCAATTCTGAAATTTTTTGCTTTTTCCTGCTCCTCTTAGCATGATAAAGAAGATTCAAAGAGAGTGAGGTGCCAGCTCCTTTCATTCAGTCAGGAGCTTCAAACATTTCTGGTATATGAATAACATGTTTTTCAATGGCAAAAATCAATGAATATTGTAAATGCACAAACAGTAATTTCTCCGCATTGCAAGGTGCAATTTTGAAATTTTTTGCTTTTTCCTGCTCCTCTTAGCATGATAAAGAAGATTCAAAGAGAGTGAGATGCCAGCTCCTTTCATTCAGTCAGTAGCTTCAATCATTTCTGGATGTTTTTCAATGGCAAAAATCAATGAATATTGTAAATGCACAAACAGTAATTTCTCCGCATTGCAAGGTGCAATTCTGAAATTTTTTGCTTTTTCCTGCTCCTCTTAGCATGATAAAGAAGATTCAAAGAGAGTGAGATGCCAGCTCCTTTCATTCAGTCAGTAGCTTCAATCATTTCTGGACGTTTTTCAATGGCAAAAATCAATGAATATTGTAAATGCACAAACTGTAATTTCTC
Organism: Phyllobates terribilis; assembly: GCF_046119375.1. Taxonomy (NCBI): domain Eukaryota; kingdom Metazoa; phylum Chordata; class Amphibia; order Anura; family Dendrobatidae; genus Phyllobates; species Phyllobates terribilis. The sequence goes on along the minus strand of NW_027363304.1, from coordinate 927,202 downwards.
CGCATTGCAAGGTGCAATTCTGAAATTTTTTGCTTTTTCCTGCTCCTCTTAGCATGATAAAGAAGATTCAAAGAGAGTGAGATGCCAGCTCCTTTCATTCAGTCAGTAGCTTCAATCATTTCTGGACGTTTTTCAATGGCAAAAATCAATGAATATTGTAAATGCACAAACAGTAATTTCTCCGCATTGCAAGGTGCAATTCTGAAATTTTTTGCTTTTTCCTGCTCCTCTTAGCATGATAAAGAAGATTCAAAGAGAGTGAGATGCCAGCTCCTTTCATTCAGTCAGTAGCTTCAATCATTTCTGGACGTTTTTCAATGGCAAAAATCAATGAATATTGTAAATGCACAAACAGTAATTTCTCCGCATTGCAAGGTGCAATTCTGAAATTTTTGGCTTTTTCCTGCTCCTCTTAGCATGATAAAGAATATTCAAAGAGAGTGAGATGTCAGCTCCTTTCATTCAGTCAGTAGCTTCAAACATTTCTGGTATATGAATAACATGATGTTTTTCAATGGCAAAAATCAATGAATATTGTAAATGCACAAACAGTAATTTCTCCGCATTGCAAGGTGCAATTCTGAAATTTTTTGCTTTTTCCTGCTCCTCTTAGCATGATAAAGAAGATTCAAAGAGAGTGAGGTGCCAGCTCCTTTCATTCAGTCAGGAGCTTCAAACATTTCTGGTATATGAATAACATGTTTTTCAATGGCAAAAATCAATGAATATTGTAAATGCACAAACAGTAATTTCTCCGCATTGCAAGGTGCAATTTTGAAATTTTTTGCTTTTTCCTGCTCCTCTTAGCATGATAAAGAAGATTCAAAGAGAGTGAGATGCCAGCTCCTTTCATTCAGTCAGTAGCTTCAATCATTTCTGGACGTTTTTCAATGGCAAAAATCAATGAATATTGTAAATGCACAAACAGTAATTTCTCCGCATTGCAAGGTGCAATTTTGAAATTTTTTGCTTTTTCCTGCTCCTCTTAGCATGATAAAGAAGATTCAAAGAGAGTGAGATGCCAGCTCCTTTCATTCAGTCAGTAGCTTCAATCATTTCTGGATGTTTTTCAATGGCAAAAATCAATGAATATTGTAAATGCACAAACAGTAATTTCTCCGCATTGCAAGGTGCAATTCTGAAATTTTTTGCTTTTTCCTGCTCCTCTTAGCATGATAAAGAAGATTCAAAGAGAGTGAGATGCCAGCTCCTTTCATTCAGTCAGTAGCTTCAATCATTTCTGGACGTTTTTCAATGGCAAAAATCAATGAATATTGTAAATGCACAAACTGTAATTTCTCCGCATTGCAAGGTGCAATTCTGAAATTTTTTGCTTTTTCCTGCTCCTCTTAGCATGATAAAGAAGATTCAAAGAGAGTGAGATGCCAGCTCCTTTCATTCAGTCAGTAGCTTCAATCATTTCTGGACGTTTTTCAATGGCAAAAATCAATGAATATTGTAAATGCACAAACAGTAATTTCTCCGCATTGCAAGGTGCAATTCTGAAATTTTTTGCTTTTTCCTGCTCCTCTTAGCATGATAAAGAAGATTCAAAGAGAGTGAGATGCCAGCTCCTTTCATTCAGTCAGTAGCTTCAATCATTTCTGGACGTTTTTCAATGGCAAAAATCAATGAATATTGTAAATGCACAAACAGTAATTTCTCCGCATTGCAAGGTGCAATTCTGAAATTTTTGGCTTTTTCCTGCTCCTCTTAGCATGATAAAGAATATTCAAAGAGAGTGAGATGTCAGCTCCTTTCATTCAGTCAGTAGCTTCAAACATTTCTGGTATATGAATAACATGATGTTTTTCAATGGCAAAAATCAATGAATATTGTAAATGCACAAACAGTAATTTCTCCGCATTGCAAGGTGCAATTCTGAAATTTTTTGCTTTTTCCTGCTCCTCTTAGCATGATAAAGAAGATTCAAAGAGAGTGAGGTGCCAGCTCCTTTCATTCAGTCAGGAGCTTCAAACATTTCTGGTATATGAATAACATGTTTTTCAATGGCAAAAATCAATGAATATTGTAAATGCACAAACAGTAATTTCTCCGCATTGCAAGGTGCAATTTTGAAATTTTTTGCTTTTTCCTGCTCCTCTTAGCATGATAAAGAAGATTCAAAGAGAGTGAGATGCCAGCTCCTTTCATTCAGTCAGTAGCTTCAATCATTTCTGGACGTTTTTCAATGGCAAAAATCAATGAATATTGTAAATGCACAAACAGTAATTTCTCCGCATTGCAAGGTGCAATTCTGAAATTTTTTGCTTTTTCCTGCTCCTCTTAGCATGATAAAGAAGATTCAAAGAGAGTGAGATGCCAGCTCCTTTCATTCAGTCAGTAGCTTCAATCATTTCTGGACGTTTTTCAATGGCAAAAATCAATGAATATTGTAAATGCACAAACTGTAATTTCTCCGCATTGCAAGGTGCAATTCTGAAATTTTTTGCTTTTTCCTGCTCCTCTTAGCATGATAAAGAAGATTCAAAGAGAGTGAGATGCCAGCTACTTTCATTCAGTCAGTAGCTTCAATCATTTCTGGACGTTTTTCAATGGCAAAAATCAATGAATATTGTAAATGCACAAACAGTAATTTCTCCGCATTGCAAGGTGCAATTCTGAAATTTTTTGCTTTTTCCTGCTCCTCTTAGCATGATAAAGAAGATTCAAAGAGAGTGAGATGCCAGCTCCTTTCATTCAGTCAGTAGCTTCAATCATTTCTGGACGTTTTTCAATGGCAAAAATCAATGAATATTGTAAATGCACAAACAGTAATTTCTCCGCATTGCAAGGTGCAATTCTGAAATTTTTGGCTTTTTCCTGCTCCTCTTAGCATGATAAAGAATATTCAAAGAGAGTGAGATGTCAGCTCCTTTCATTCAGTCAGTAGCTTAAAACATTTCTGGTATATGAATAACATGATGTTTTTCAATGGCAAAAATCAATGAATATTGTAAATGCACAAACAGTAATTTCTCCGCATTGCAAGGTGCAATTCTGAAATTTTTTGCTTTTTCCTGCTCCTCTTAGCATGATAAAGAAGATTCAAAGAGAGTGAGATGCCAGCTCCTTTCATTGTCAGTAGCTTCAATCATTTCTGGACGTTTTTCAATGGCAAAAATCAATGAATATTGTAAATGCACAACAGTAATTTCTCCGCATTGCAAGGTGCAATTCTGAAATTTTTTGCTTTTTCCTGCTCCTCTTAGCATTATGAAGAAGATTCAAAGAGAGTGAGATACCAGCTCCTTTCATTCAGTCAGTAGCTCCAAACATTTCTGGTATATGAATAACATGATGTTTTTCAATGGCAAAAATCAATGAATTTTGTAAATGCACAAACAGTAATTTCTCCGCATTGCAAGGCGCAATTCTGAAATTTTTTGCTTTTTCCTGCTCCTCTTAGCATGATAAAGAAGATTCAAAGAGAGTGAGATGCCAGCTCCTTTCATTCAGTCAGTAGCTTCAATCATTTCTGGACATTTTTCAATGGCAAAAATCAATGAATATTGTAAATGCACAAACAGTAATTTCTCCGCACTGCAAGGTGCAATTCTGAAATTTTTTGCTTTTTCCTGCTCCACTTAGCATGATAAAGAAGATTCAAAGAGAGTGAGATGCCAGCTCCTTTCATTCAGTCAGTAGCTTCAATCATTTCTGGTATATGAATAACATGATGTTTTTCAATGGCAAAAATCAATGAATATTGTAAATGCACAAACAGTAATTTATCCGCATTGCAAGGTGCAATTCTGAAATTTTTTGCTTTTTCCTGCTCCTCTTAGCATGATAAAGAAGATTCAAAGAGAGTGAGATGCCAGCTCCTTTCATTCAGTCAGTAGCTTCAAACATTTCTGGTATATGAATAACATGATGTTTTTCAATGGCAAAAATCAATGAATATTGTAAATGCACAAACAGTAATTTCTCCGCATTGCAAGGTGCAATTCTGAAATTTTTTGCTTTTTCCTGCTCCTCTTAGCATGATAAAGAAGATTCAAAGAGAGTGAGATGCCAGCTCCTTTCATTCAGTCAGTAGCTTCAATCATTTCTGGACGTTTTTCAATGGCAAAAATCAATGAATATTGTAAATGCACAAACAGTAATTTCTCCGCATTGCAAGGTGCAATTCTGAAATTTTTTGCTTTTTCCTGCTCCTCTTAGCATGATAAAGAAGATTCAAAGAGAGTGAGATGCCAGCTCCTTTCATTCAGTCAGTAGCTTCAATCATTTCTGGTATATGAATAACATGATGTTTTTCAATGGCAAAAATCAATGAATTTTGTAAATGCACAAACAGTAATTTCTCCGCATTGCAAGGTGCAATTCTGAAATTTTTTGCTTTTTCCTGCTCCTCTTAGCATGATAAAGAAGATTCAAAGAGAGTGAGATGCCAGCTCCTTTCATTCAGTCAGTAGCTTCAATCATTTCTGGACGTTTTTCAATGGCAAAAATCAATGAATTGTAAATGCACAAACAGTAATTTCTCCGCATTGCAAGGTGCAATTCTGAAATTTTTTGCTTTTTCCTGCTCCTCTTAGCATGATAAAGAAGATTCAAAGAGAGTGAGATGCCAGCTCCTTTCATTCAGTCAGTAGCTTCAAACATTTCTGGTATATGAATAACATGATGTTTTTCAATGGCAAAAATCAATGAATATTTTAAATGCACAAACAGTGATTTCTCCGCATTGCAAGGTGCAATTCTGAAATTTTTTGCTTTTTCCTGCTCCTCTTTGCATGATAAAGAAGATTTAAAGAGAGTGAGATGCCAGCTCCTTTCGTTCAGTCAGTAGCTTCAATCATTTCTGGACGTTTTTCAATGGCAAAAATCATTGAATATTGTAAATGCACAAACATTAATTTCTCCGCATTGCAAGGTGCAATTCTGAAATTTTTTACTTTTTCCTGCTCCTCTTAGCATGATAAAGAAGATTCAAAGAGAGTGAGATGCCAGCTCCTTTCATTCAGTCAGTAGCTTCAATCATTTCTGGTATATGAATAACATGATGTTTTTCAATGGCAAAAATCAATGAATATTGTAAATGCACAAACAGTAATTTCTCCGCATTGCAAGGTGCAATTCTGAAATTTTTTACTTTTTCCTGCTCCTCTTAGCATGATAAAGAAGATTCAAAGAGAGTGAGATGCCAGCTCCTTTCATTCAGTCAGTAGCTTCAATCATTTCTGGTATATGAATAACATGATGTTTTTCAATGGCAAAAATCAATGAATATAGTAAATGCACAAACAGTAATTTCTCCGCATTGCAAGGTGCAATTCTGAAATTTTTTGCTTTTTCCTGCTCCTCTTAGCATGATAAAGAAGATTCAAAGAGAGTGAGATGCCAGCTACTTTCATTCAGTCAGTAGCTTCAATCATTTCTGGACGTTTTTCAATGGCAAAAATCAATGAATATTGTAAATGCACAAACAGTAATTTCTCCGCATTGCAAGGTGCAATTCTGAAATTTTTTGCTTTTTCCTGCTCCTCTTAGCATGATAAACAAGATTCAAAGAGAGTGAGATGCCAGCTCCTTTCATTCAGTCAGTAGCTTCAATCATTTCTGGACGTTTTTCAATGGCAAAAATCATTGAATATTGTAAATGCACAAACAGTAATTTCTCCGCATTGCAAGGTGCAATTCTGAAATTTTTTACTTTTTCCTGCTCCTCTTAGCATGATAAAGAAGATTCAAAGAGAGTGAGATGCCAGCTCCTTTCATTCAGTCAGTAGCTTCAATCATTTCTGGTATATGAATAACATGATGTTTTTCAATCGCAAAAATCAATGAATATTGTAAATGCACAAACAGTAATTTCTCCGCATTGCAAGGTGCAATTCTGAAATTTTTTGCTTTTTCCTGCTCCTCTTAGCATGATAAAGAAGATTCAAAGAGAGTGAGATGCCAGCTCCTTTCATTCAGTCAGTAGCTTCAATCATTTCTGGATGTTTTTCAATGGCAAAAATCAATGAATATTGTAAATGCACAAACAGTAATTTCTCCACATTGCAAGGTGCAATTCTGAAATTTTTTGCTTTTTCCTGCTCCTCTTACCATGATAAAGAAGATTCAAAGAGAGTGAGATGCCAGCTCCTTTCATTCAGTCAGTAGCTTCAATCATTTCTGGACATTTTTCAATGGCAAAAATCAATGAATATTGTAAATGCACAAACAGTAATTTCTCCGCATTGCAAGGTGCAATTCTGAAATTTTTTGCTTTTTCCTGCTCCTCTTAGCATGATAAAGAAGATTCAAAGAGAGTGAGATGCCAGCTCCTTTCATTCAGTCAGTAGCTTCAATCATTTCTGGACGTTTTTCAATGGCAAAAATCAATGAATATTGTAAATGCACAAACAGTAATTTCTCCGCATTGCAAGGTGCAATTCTGAAATTTTTTGCTTTTTCCTGCTCCTCTTAGCATGATAAAGAAGATTCAAAGAGAGTGAGGTGCCAGCTCCTTTCATTCAGTCAGGAGCTTCAAACATTTCTGGTATATGAATAACATGTTTTTCAATGGCAAAAATCAATGAATATTGTAAATGCACAAACAGTAATTTCTCCGCATTGCAAGGTGCAATTTTGAAATTTTTTGCTTTTTCCTGCTCCTCTTAGCATGATAAAGAAGATTCAAAGAGAGTGAGATGCCAGCTCCTTTCATTCAGTCAGTAGCTTCAATCATTTCTGGACGTTTTTCAATGGCAAAAATCAATGAATATTGTAAATGCACAAACAGTAATTTCTCCGCATTGCAAGGTGCAATTCTGAAATTTTTTGCTTTTTCCTGCTCCTCTTAGCATGATAAAGAAGATTCAAAGAGAGTGAGATGCCAGCTCCTTTCATTCAGTCAGTAGCTTCAATCATTTCTGGACGTTTTTCAATGGCAAAAATCAATGAATATTGTAAATGCACAAACTGTAATTTCTCCGCATTGCAAGGTGCAATTCTGAAATTTTTTGCTTTTTCCTGCTCCTCTTAGCATGATAAAGAAGATTCAAAGAGAGTGAGATGCCAGCTCCTTTCATTGTCAGTAGCTTCAATCATTTCTGGACGTTTTTCAATGGCAAAAATCAATGAATATTGTAAATGCACAACAGTAATTTCTCCGCATTGCAAGGTGCAATTCTGAAATTTTTTGCTTTTTCCTGCTCCTCTTAGCATTATGAAGAAGATTCAAAGAGAGTGAGATACCAGCTCCTTTCATTCAGTCAGTAGCTCCAAACATTTCTGGTATATGAATAACATGATGTTTTTCAATGGCAAAAATCAATGAATTTTGTAAATGCACAAACAGTAATTTCTCCGCATTGCAAGGCGCAATTCTGAAATTTTTTGCTTTTTCCTGCTCCTCTTAGCATGATAAAGAAGATTCAAAGAGAGTGAGATGCCAGCTCCTTTCATTCAGTCAGTAGCTTCAATCATTTCTGGACATTTTTCAATGGCAAAAATCAATGAATATTGTAAATGCACAAACAGTAATTTCTCCGCACTGCAAGGTGCAATTCTGAAATTTTTTGCTTTTTCCTGCTCCTCTTAGCATGATAAAGAAGATTCAAAGAGAGTGAGATGCCAGCTCCTTTCATTCAGTCAGTAGCTTCAATCATTTCTGGTATATGAATAACATGATGTTTTTCAATCGCAAAAATCAATGAATATTGTAAATGCACAAACAGTAATTTCTCCGCATTGCAAGGTGCAATTCTGAAATTTTTTGCTTTTTCCTGCTCCTCTTAGCATGATAAAGAAGATTCAAAGAGAGTGAGATGCCAGCTCCTTTCATTCAGTCAGTAGCTTCAATCATTTCTGGATGTTTTTCAATGGCAAAAATCAATGAATATTGTAAATGCACAAACAGTAATTTCTCCACATTGCAAGGTGCAATTCTGAAATTTTTTGCTTTTTCCTGCTCCTCTTACCATGATAAAGAAGATTCAAAGAGAGTGAGATGCCAGCTCCTTTCATTCAGTCAGTAGCTTCAATCATTTCTGGACATTTTTCAATGGCAAAAATCAATGAATATTGTAAATGCACAAACAGTAATTTCTCCGCATTGCAAGGTGCAATTCTGAAATTTTTTGCTTTTTCCTGCTCCTCTTAGCATGATAAAGAAGATTCAAAGAGAGTGAGATGCCAGCTCCTTTCATTCAGTCAGTAGCTTCAATCATTTCTGGACGTTTTTCAATGGCAAAAATCAATGAATATTGTAAATGCACAAACAGTAATTTCTCCGCATTGCAAGGTGCAATTCTGAAATTTTTTGCTTTTTCCTGCTCCTCTTAGCATGATAAAGAAGATTCAAAGAGAGTGAGGTGCCAGCTCCTTTCATTCAGTCAGGAGCTTCAAACATTTCTGGTATATGAATAACATGTTTTTCAATGGCAAAAATCAATGAATATTGTAAATGCACAAACAGTAATTTCTCCGCATTGCAAGGTGCAATTTTGAAATTTTTTGCTTTTTCCTGCTCCTCTTAGCATGATAAAGAAGATTCAAAGAGAGTGAGATGCCAGCTCCTTTCATTCAGTCAGTAGCTTCAATCATTTCTGGATGTTTTTCAATGGCAAAAATCAATGAATATTGTAAATGCACAAACAGTAATTTCTCCGCATTGCAAGGTGCAATTCTGAAATTTTTTGCTTTTTCCTGCTCCTCTTAGCATGATAAAGAAGATTCAAAGAGAGTGAGATGCCAGCTCCTTTCATTCAGTCAGTAGCTTCAATCATTTCTGGACGTTTTTCAATGGCAAAAATCAATGAATATTGTAAATGCACAAACTGTAATTTCTCCGCATTGCAAGGTGCAATTCTGAAATTTTTTGCTTTTTCCTGCTCCTCTTAGCATGATAAAGAAGATTCAAAGAGAGTGAGATGCCAGCTCCTTTCATTCAGTCAGTAGCTTCAATCATTTCTGGACGTTTTTCAATGGCAAAAATCAATGAATATTGTAAATGCACAAACAGTAATTTCTCCGCATTGCAAGGTGCAATTCTGAAATTTTTTGCTTTTTCCTGCTCCTCTTAGCATGATAAAGAAGATTCAAAGAGAGTGAGATGCCAGCTCCTTTCATTCAGTCAGTAGCTTCAATCATTTCTGGACGTTTTTCAATGGCAAAAATCAATGAATATTGTAAATGCACAAACAGTAATTTCTCCGCATTGCAAGGTGCAATTCTGAAATTTTTGGCTTTTTCCTGCTCCTCTTAGCATGATAAAGAATATTCAAAGAGAGTGAGATGTCAGCTCCTTTCATTCAGTCAGTAGCTTCAAACATTTCTGGTATATGAATAACATGATGTTTTTCAATGGCAAAAATCAATGAATATTGTAAATGCACAAACAGTAATTTCTCCGCATTGCAAGGTGCAATTCTGAAATTTTTTGCTTTTTCCTGCTCCTCTTAGCATGATAAAGAAGATTCAAAGAGAGTGAGGTGCCAGCTCCTTTCATTCAGTCAGGAGCTTCAAACATTTCTGGTATATGAATAACATGTTTTTCAATGGCAAAAATCAATGAATATTGTAAATGCACAAACAGTAATTTCTCCGCATTGCAAGGTGCAATTTTGAAATTTTTTGCTTTTTCCTGCTCCTCTTAGCATGATAAAGAAGATTCAAAGAGAGTGAGATGCCAGCTCCTTTCATTCAGTCAGTAGCTTCAATCATTTCTGGACGTTTTTCAATGGCAAAAATCAATGAATATTGTAAATGCACAAACAGTAATTTCTCCGCATTGCAAGGTGCAATTCTGAAATTTTTTGCTTTTTCCTGCTCCTCTTAGCATGATAAAGAAGATTCAAAGAGAGTGAGATGCCAGCTCCTTTCATTCAGTCAGTAGCTTCAATCATTTCTGGACGTTTTTCAATGGCAAAAATCAATGAATATTGTAAATGCACAAACTGTAATTTCTCCGCATTGCAAGGTGCAATTCTGAAATTTTTTGCTTTTTCCTGCTCCTCTTAGCATGATAAAGAAGATTCAAAGAGAGTGAGATGCCAGCTACTTTCATTCAGTCAGTAGCTTCAATCATTTCTGGACGTTTTTCAATGGCAAAAATCAATGAATATTGTAAATGCACAAACAGTAATTTCTCCGCATTGCAAGGTGCAATTCTGAAATTTTTTGCTTTTTCCTGCTCCTCTTAGCATGATAAAGAAGATTCAAAGAGAGTGAGATGCCAGCTCCTTTCATTCAGTCAGTAGCTTCAATCATTTCTGGACGTTTTTCAATGGCAAAAATCAATGAATATTGTAAATGCACAAACAGTAATTTCTCCGCATTGCAAGGTGCAATTCTGAAATTTTTGGCTTTTTCCTGCTCCTCTTAGCATGATAAAGAATATTCAAAGAGAGTGAGATGTCAGCTCCTTTCATTCAGTCAGTAGCTTAAAACATTTCTGGTATATGAATAACATGATGTTTTTCAATGGCAAAAATCAATGAATATTGTAAATGCACAAACAGTAATTTCTCCGCATTGCAAGGTGCAATTCTGAAATTTTTTGCTTTTTCCTGCTCCTCTTAGCATGATAAAGAAGATTCAAAGAGAGTGAGATGCCAGCTCCTTTCATTGTCAGTAGCTTCAATCATTTCTGGACGTTTTTCAATGGCAAAAATCAATGAATATTGTAAATGCACAACAGTAATTTCTCCGCATTGCAAGGTGCAATTCTGAAATTTTTTGCTTTTTCCTGCTCCTCTTAGCATTATGAAGAAGATTCAAAGAGAGTGAGATACCAGCTCCTTTCATTCAGTCAGTAGCTCCAAACATTTCTGGTATATGAATAACATGATGTTTTTCAATGGCAAAAATCAATGAATTTTGTAAATGCACAAACAGTAATTTCTCCGCATTGCAAGGCGCAATTCTGAAATTTTTTGCTTTTTCCTGCTCCTCTTAGCATGATAAAGAAGATTCAAAGAGAGTGAGATGCCAGCTCCTTTCATTCAGTCAGTAGCTTCAATCATTTCTGGACATTTTTCAATGGCAAAAATCAATGAATATTGTAAATGCACAAACAGTAATTTCTCCGCACTGCAAGGTGCAATTCTGAAATTTTTTGCTTTTTCCTGCTCCACTTAGCATGATAAAGAAGATTCAAAGAGAGTGAGATGCCAGCTCCTTTCATTCAGTCAGTAGCTTCAATCATTTCTGGTATATGAATAACATGATGTTTTTCAATCGCAAAAATCAATGAATATTGTAAATGCACAAACAGTAATTTCTCCGCATTGCAAGGTGCAATTCTGAAATTTTTTGCTTTTTCCTGCTCCTCTTAGCATGATAAAGAAGATTCAAAGAGAGTGAGATGCCAGCTCCTTTCATTCAGTCAGTAGCTTCAATCATTTCTGGATGTTTTTCAATGGCAAAAATCAATGAATATTGTAAATGCACAAACAGTAATTTCTCCACATTGCAAGGTGCAATTCTGAAATTTTTTGCTTTTTCCTGCTCCTCTTACCATGATAAAGAAGATTCAAAGAGAGTGAGATGCCAGCTCCTTTCATTCAGTCAGTAGCTTCAATCATTTCTGGACATTTTTCAATGGCAAAAATCAATGAATATTGTAAATGCACAAACAGTAATTTCTCCGCATTGCAAGGTGCAATTCTGAAATTTTTTGCTTTTTCCTGCTCCTCTTAGCATGATAAAGAAGATTCAAAGAGAGTGAGATGCCAGCTCCTTTCATTCAGTCAGTAGCTTCAATCATTTCTGGACGTTTTTCAATGGCAAAAATCAATGAATATTGTAAATGCACAAACAGTAATTTCTCCGCATTGCAAGGTGCAATTCTGAAATTTTTTGCTTTTTCCTGCTCCTCTTAGCATGATAAAGAAGATTCAAAGAGAGTGAGGTGCCAGCTCCTTTCATTCAGTCAGGAGCTTCAAACATTTCTGGTATATGAATAACATGTTTTTCAATGGCAAAAATCAATGAATATTGTAAATGCACAAACAGTAATTTCTCCGCATTGCAAGGTGCAATTTTGAAATTTTTTGCTTTTTCCTGCTCCTCTTAGCATGATAAAGAAGATTCCAAGAGAGTGAGATGCCAGCTCCTTTCATTCAGTCAGTAGCTTCAATCATTTCTGGACGTTTTTCAATGGCAAAAATCAATGAATATTGTAAATGCACAAACAGTAATTTCTCCGCATTGCAAGGTGCAATTCTGAAATTTTTTGCTTTTTCCTGCTCCTCTTAGCATGATAAAGAAGATTCAAAGAGAGTGAGATGCCAGCTCCTTTCATTCAGTCAGTAGCTTCAATCATTTCTGGACGTTTTTCAATGGCAAAAATCAATGAATATTGTAAATGCACAAACTGTAATTTCTCCGCATTGCAAGGTGCAATTCTGAAATTTTTTGCTTTTTCCTGCTCCTCTTAGCATGATAAAGAAGATTCAAAGAGAGTGAGATGGCAGCTCCTTTCATTCAGTCAGTAGCTTCAATCATTTCTGGACGTTTTTCAATGGCAAAAATCAATGAATATTGTAAATGCACAAACAGTAATTTCTCCGCATTGCAAGGTGCAATTCTGAAATTTTTGGCTTTTTCCTGCTCCTCTTAGCATGATAAAGAATATTCAAAGAGAGTGAGATGTCAGCTCCTTTCATTCAGTCAGTAGCTTCAAACATTTCTGGTATATGAATAACATGATGTTTTTCAATGGCAAAAATCAATGAATATTGTAAATGCACAAACAGTAATTTCTCCGCATTGCAAGGTGCAATTCTGAAATTTTTTGCTTTTTCCTGCTCCTCTTAGCATGATAAAGAAGATTCAAAGAGAGTGAGATGCCAGCTCCTTTCATTGTCAGTAGCTTCAATCATTTCTGGACGTTTTTCAATGGCAAAAATCAATGAATATTGTAAATGCACAACAGTAATTTCTCCGCATTGCAAGGTGCAATTCTGAAATTTTTTGCTTTTTCCTGCTCCTCTTAGCATTATGAAGAAGATTCAAAGAGAGTGAGATACCAGCTCCTTTCATTCAGTCAGTAGCTTCAAACATTTCTGGTATATGAATAACATGATGTTTTTCAATGGCAAAAATCAATGAATTTTGTAAATGCACAAACAGTAATTTCTCTGCATTGCAAGGCGCAATTCTGAAATTTTTTGCTTTTTCCTGCTCCTCTTAGCATGATAAAGAAGATTCAAAGAGAGTGAGATGCCAGCTCCTTTCATTCAGTCAGTAGCTTCAATCATTTCTGGACATTTTTCAATGGCAAAAATCAATGAATATTGTAAATGCACAAACAGTAATTTCTCCGCACTGCAAGGTGCAATTCTGAAATTTTTTGCTTTTTCCTGCTCCTCTTAGCATGATAAAGAAGATTCAAAGAGAGTGAGATGCCAGCTCCTTTCATTCAGTCAGTAGCTTCAATCATTTCTGGACGTTTTTCAATGGCAAAAATCAATGAATATTGTAAATGCACAAACAGTAATTTCTCCGCATTGCAAGGTGCAATTCTGAAATTTTTTGCTTTTTCCTGCTCCTCTTAGCATGATAAAGAAGATTCAAAGAGAGTGAGGTGCCAGCTCCTTTCATTCAGTCAGGAGCTTCAAACATTTCTGGTATATGAATAACATGTTTTTCAATGGCAAAAATCAATGAATATTGTAAATGCACAAACAGTAATTTCTCCGCATTGCAAGGTGCAATTCTGAAATTTTTTGCTTTTTCCTGCTCCTCTTAGCATGATAAAGAAGATTCAAAGAGAGTGAGATGCCAGCTCCTTTCATTCAGTCAGTAGCTTCAATCATTTCTGGACATTTTTCAATGGCAAAAATCAATGAATATTGTAAATGCACAAACAGTAATTTCTCCGCATTGCAAGGTTCAATTCTGAAATTTTTTGCTTTTTCCTGCTCCTCTTAGCATGATAAAGAAGATTCAAAGAGAGTGAGATGCCAGCTCCTTTCATTCAGTCAGTAGCTTCAATCATTTCTGGACGTTTTTCAATGGCAAAAATCAATGAATATTGTAAATGCACAAACTGTAATTTCTCCGAATTGCAAGGTGCAATTCTGAAATTTTTTGCTTTTTCCTGCTCCTCTTAGCATGATAAAAAAGATTCAAAGAGAGTGAGATGCCAGCTCCTTTCATTCAGTCAGTAGCTTCAATCATTTCTGGACGTTTTTCAATGGCAAAAATCAATGAATATTGTAAATGCACAAACAGTAATTTCTCCGCATTGCAAGGTGCAATTCTGAAATTTTTTGCTTTTTCCTGCTCCTCTTAGCATGATAAAGAAGATTCAAAGAGAGTGAGATGCCAGCTCCTTTCATTCAGTCAGTAGCTTCAATCATTTCTGGACGTTTTTCAATGGCAAAAATCAATGAATATTGTAAATGCACAAACAGTAATTTCTCCGCATTGCAAGGTGCAATTCTGAAATTTTTTGCTTTTTCCTGCTCCTCTTAGCATGATAAAGAAGATTCAAAGAGAGTGAGATGTCAGCTCCTTTCATTCAGTCAGTAGCTTCAATCATTTCTGGACGTTTTTCAATGGCAAAAATCAATGAATATTGTAAATGCACAACAGTAATTTCTCCGCATTGCAAGGTGCAATTCTGAAATTTTTTGCTTTTTCCTGCTCCTCTTAGCATTATGAAGAAGATTCAAAGAGAGTGAGATACCAGCTCCTTTCATTCAGTCAGTAGCTCCAAACATTTCTGGTATATGAATAACATGATGTTTTTCAATGGCAAAAATCAATGAATTTTGTAAATGCACAAACAGTAATTTCTCCGCATTGCAAGGTGCAATTCTGAAATTTTTTGCTTTTTCCTGCTCCACTTAGCATGATAAAGAAGATTCAAAGAGAGTGAGATGCCAGCTCCTTTCATTCAGTCAGTAGCTTCAATCATTTCTGGTATATGAATAACATGATGTTTTTCAATCGCAAAAATCAATGAATATTGTAAATGCACAAACAGTAATTTCTCCGCATTGCAAGGTGCAATTCTGAAATTTTTTGCTTTTTCCTGCTCCTCTTAGCATGATAAAGAAGATTCAAAGAGAGTGAGATGCCAGCTCCTTTCATTCAGTCAGTAGCTTCAATCATTTCTGGATGTTTTTCAATGGCAAAAATCAATGAATATTGTAAATGCACAAACAGTAATTTCTCCACATTGCAAGGTGCAATTCTGAAATTTTTTGCTTTTTCCTGCTCCTCTTACCATGATAAAGAAGATTCAAAGAGAGTGAGATGCCAGCTCCTTTCATTCAGTCAGTAGCTTCAATCATTTCTGGACATTTTTCAATGGCAAAAATCAATGAATATTGTAAATGCACAAACAGTAATTTCTCCGCATTGCAAGGTGCAATTCTGAAATTTTTTGCTTTTTCCTGCTCCTCTTAGCATGATAAAGAAGATTCAAAGAGAGTGAGATGCCAGCTCCTTTCATTCAGTCAGTAGCTTCAATCATTTCTGGACGTTTTTCAATGGCAAAAATCAATGAATATTGTAAATGCACAAACAGTAATTTCTCCGCATTGCAAGGTGCAATTCTGAAATTTTTTGCTTTTTCCTGCTCCTCTTAGCATGATAAAGAAGATTCAAAGAGAGTGAGGTGCCAGCTCCTTTCATTCAGTCAGGAGCTTCAAACATTTCTGGTATATGAATAACATGTTTTTCAATGGCAAAAATCAATGAATATTGTAAATGCACAAACAGTAATTTCTCCGCATTGCAAGGTGCAATTTTGAAATTTTTTGCTTTTTCCTGCTCCTCTTAGCATGATAAAGAAGATTCAAAGAGAGTGAGATGCCAGCTCCTTTCATTCAGTCAGTAGCTTCAATCATTTCTGGACGTTTTTCAATGGCAAAAATCAATGAATATTGTAAATGCACAAACAGTAATTTCTCCGCATTGCAAGGTGCAATTCTGAAATTTTTTGCTTTTTCCTGCTCCTCTTAGCATGATAAAGAAGATTCAAAGAGAGTGAGATGCCAGCTCCTTTCATTCAGTCAGTAGCTTCAATCATTTCTGGACGTTTTTCAATGGCAAAAATCAATGAATATTGTAAATGCACAAACTGTAATTTCTCCGCATTGCAAGGTGCAATTCTGAAATTTTTTGCTTTTTCCTGCTCCTCTTAGCATGATAAAGAAGATTCAAAGAGAGTGAGATGGCAGCTCCTTTCATTCAGTCAGTAGCTTCAATCATTTCTGGACGTTTTTCAATGGCAAAAATCAATGAATATTGTAAATGCACAAACAGTAATTTCTCCGCATTGCAAGGTGCAATTCTGAAATTTTTGGCTTTTTCCTGCTCCTCTTAGCATGATAAAGAATATTCAAAGAGAGTGAGATGTCAGCTCCTTTCATTCAGTCAGTAGCTTCAAACATTTCTGGTATATGAATAACATGATGTTTTTCAATGGCAAAAATCAATGAATATTGTAAATGCACAAACAGTAATTTCTCCGCATTGCAAGGTGCAATTCTGAAATTTTTTGCTTTTTCCTGCTCCTCTTAGCATGATAAAGAAGATTCAAAGAGAGTGAGATGCCAGCTCCTTTCATTGTCAGTAGCTTCAATCATTTCTGGACGTTTTTCAATGGCAAAAATCAATGAATATTGTAAATGCACAACAGTAATTTCTCCGCATTGCAAGGTGCAATTCTGAAATTTTTTGCTTTTTCCTGCTCCTCTTAGCATTATGAAGAAGATTCAAAGAGAGTGAGATACCAGCTCCTTTCATTCAGTCAGTAGCTTCAAACATTTCTGGTATATGAATAACATGATGTTTTTCAATGGCAAAAATCAATGAATTTTGTAAATGCACAAACAGTAATTTCTCCGCATTGCAAGGCGCAATTCTGAAATTTTTTGCTTTTTCCTGCTCCTCTTAGCATGATAAAGAAGATTCAAAGAGAGTGAGATGCCAGCTCCTTTCATTCAGTCAGTAGCTTCAATCATTTCTGGACATTTTTCAATGGCAAAAATCAATGAATATTGTAAATGCACAAACAGTAATTTCTCCGCACTGCAAGGTGCAATTCTGAAATTTTTTGCTTTTTCCTGCTCCTCTTAGCATGATAAAGAAGATTCAAAGAGAGTGAGATGCCAGCTCCTTTCATTCAGTCAGTAGCTTCAATCATTTCTGGACGTTTTTCAATGGCAAAAATCAATGAATATTGTAAATGCACAAACAGTAATTTCTCCGCATTGCAAGGTGCAATTCTGAAATTTTTTGCTTTTTCCTGCTCCTCTTAGCATGATAAAGAAGATTCAAAGAGAGTGAGGTGCCAGCTCCTTTCATTCAGTCAGGAGCTTCAAACATTTCTGGTATATGAATAACATGTTTTTCAATGGCAAAAATCAATGAATATTGTAAATGCACAAACAGTAATTTCTCCGCATTGCAAGGTGCAATTCTGAAATTTTTTGCTTTTTCCTGCTCCTCTTAGCATGATAAAGAAGATTCAAAGAGAGTGAGATGCCAGCTCCTTTCATTCAGTCAGTAGCTTCAATCATTTCTGGACATTTTTCAATGGCAAAAATCAATGAATATTGTAAATGCACAAACAGTAATTTCTCCGCATTGCAAGGTTCAATTCTGAAATTTTTTGCTTTTTCCTGCTCCTCTTAGCATGATAAAGAAGATTCAAAGAGAGTGAGATGCCAGCTCCTTTCATTCAGTCAGTAGCTTCAATCATTTCTGGACGTTTTTCAATGGCAAAAATCAATGAATATTGTAAATGCACAAACTGTAATTTCTCCGAATTGCAAGGTGCAATTCTGAAATTTTTTGCTTTTTCCTGCTCCTCTTAGCATGATAAAGAAGATTCAAAGAGAGTGAGATGCCAGCTCCTTTCATTCAGTCAGTAGCTTCAATCATTTCTGGACGTTTTTCAATGGCAAAAATCAATGAATATTGTAAATGCACAAACAGTAATTTCTCCGCATTGCAAGGTGCAATTCTGAAATTTTTTGCTTTTTCCTGCTCCTCTTAGCATGATAAAGAAGATTCAAAGAGAGTGAGATGCCAGCTCCTTTCATTCAGTCAGTAGCTTCAATCATTTCTGGACGTTTTTCAATGGCAAAAATCAATGAATATTGTAAATGCACAAACAGTAATTTCTCCGCATTGCAAGGTGCAATTCTGAAATTTTTTGCTTTTTCCTGCTCCTCTTAGCATGATAAAGAAGATTCAAAGAGAGTGAGATGTCAGCTCCTTTCATTCAGTCAGTAGCTTCAATTATTTCTGGACGTTTTTCAATGGCAAAAATCAATGAATATTGTAAATGCACAAACAGTAATTTCTCCGCATTGCAAGGTGCAATTCTGAAATTTTTTGCTTTTTCCTGCTCCTCTTAGCATGATAAAGAAGATTCAAAGAGAGTGAGATGCCAGCTCCTTTCATTCAGTCAGTAGCTTCAATCATTTCTGGACGTTTTTCAATGGCAAAAATCAATGAATATTGTAAATGCACAAACAGTAATTTCTCCGCATTGCAAGGTGCAATTCTGAAATTTTTGGCTTTTTCCTGCTCCTCTTAGCATGATAAAGAATATTCAAAGAGAGTGAGATGTCAGCTCCTTTCATTCAGTCAGTAGCTTAAAACATTTCTGGTATATGAATAACATGATGTTTTTCAATGGCAAAAATCAATGAATATTGTAAATGCACAAACAGTAATTTCTCCGCATTGCAAGGTGCAATTCTGAAATTTTTTGCTTTTTCCTGCTCCTCTTAGCATGATAAAGAAGATTCAAAGAGAGTGAGATGCCAGCTCCTTTCATTGTCAGTAGCTTCAATCATTTCTGGACGTTTTTCAATGGCAAAAATCAATGAATATTGTAAATGCACAACAGTAATTTCTCCGCATTGCAAGGTGCAATTCTGAAATTTTTTGCTTTTTCCTGCTCCTCTTAGCATGATAAAGAAGATTCAAAGAGAGTGAGATGCCAGCTCCTTTCATTCAGTCAGTAGCTTCAATCATTTCTGGACGTTTTTCAATGGCAAAAATCAATGAATATTGTAAATGCACAAACAGTAATTTCTCCGCATTGCAAGGTGCAATTCTGAAATTTTTTGCTTTTTCCTGCTCCTCTTAGCATGATAAAGAAGATTCAAAGAGAGTGAGATGCCAGCTCCTTTCATTCAGTCAGTAGCTTCAATCATTTCTGGACGTTTTTCAATGGCAAAAATCAATGAATATTGTAAATGCACAAACTGTAATTTCTCCGCATTGCAAGGTGCAATTCTGAAATTTTTTGCTTTTTCCTGCTCCTCTTAGCATGATAAAGAAGATTCAAAGAGAGTGAGATGCCAGCTCCTTTCATTCAGTCAGTAGCTTCAATCATTTCTGGACGTTTTTCAATGGCAAAAATCAATGAATATTGTAAATGCACAAACAGTAATTTCTCCGCATTGCAAGGTGCAATTCTGAAATTTTTTGCTTTTTCCTGCTCCTCTTAGCATGATAAAGAAGATTCAAAGAGAGTGAGATGCCAGCTCCTTTCATTCAGTCAGTAGCTTCAATCATTTCTGGACGTTTTTCAATGGCAAAAATCAATGAATATTGTAAATGCACAAACAGTAATTTCTCCGCATTGCAAGGTGCAATTCTGAAATTTTTGGCTTTTTCCTGCTCCTCTTAGCATGATAAAGAATATTCAAAGAGAGTGAGATGTCAGCTCCTTTCATTCAGTCAGTAGCTTCAAACATTTCTGGTATATGAATAACATGATGTTTTTCAATGGCAAAAATCAATGAATATTGTAAATGCACAAACAGTAATTTCTCCGCATTGCAAGGTGCAATTCTGAAATTTTTTGCTTTTTCCTGCTCCTCTTAGCATGATAAAGAAGATTCAAAGAGAGTGAGATGCCAGCTCCTTTCATTGTCAGTAGCTTCAATCATTTCTGGACGTTTTTCAATGGCAAAAATCAATGAATATTGTAAATGCACAACAGTAATTTCTCCGCATTGCAAGGTGCAATTCTGAATTTTTTTGCTTTTTCCTGCTCCTCTTAGCATTATGAAGAAGATTCAAAGAGAGTGAGATACCAGCTCCTTTCATTCAGTCAGTAGCTTCAAACATTTCTGGTATATGAATAACATGATGTTTTTCAATGGCAAAAATCAATGAATTTTGTAAATGCACAAACAGTAATTTCTCCGCATTGCAAGGCGCAATTCTGAAATTTTTAGCTTTTTCCTGCTCCTCTTAGCATGATAAAGAAGATTCAAAGAGAGTGAGATGCCAGCTCCTTTCATTCAGTCAGTAGCTTCAATCATTTCTGGACGTTTTTCAATGGCAAAAATCAATGAATATTGTAAATGCACAAACAGTAATTTCTCCGCATTGCAAGGTGCAATTCTGAAATTTTTTGCTTTTTCCTGCTCCTCTTAGCATGATAAAGAAGATTCAAAGAGAGTGAGGTGCCAGCTCCTTTCATTCAGTCAGGAGCTTCAAACATTTCTGGTATATGAATAACATGTTTTTCAATGGCAAAAATCAATGAATATTGTAAATGCACAAACAGTAATTTCTCCGCATTGCAAGGTGCAATTCTGAAATTTTTTGCTTTTTCCTGCTCCTCTTAGCATGATAAAGAAGATTCAAAGAGAGTGAGATGCCAGCTCCTTTCATTCAGTCAGTAGCTTCAATCATTTCTGGACATTTTTCAATGGCAAAAATCAATGAATATTGTAAATGCACAAACAGTAATTTCTCCGCATTGCAAGGTTCAATTCTGAAATTTTTTGCTTTTTCCTGCTCCTCTTAGCATGATAAAGAAGATTCAAAGAGAGTGAGATGCCAGCTCCTTTCATTCAGTCAGTAGCTTCAATCATTTCTGGACGTTTTTCAATGGCAAAAATCAATGAATATTGTAAATGCACAAACTGTAATTTCTCCGAATTGCAAGGTGCAATTCTGAAATTTTTTGCTTTTTCCTGCTCCTCTTAGCATGATAAAGAAGATTCAAAGAGAGTGAGATGCCAGCTCCTTTCATTCAGTCAGTAGCTTCAATCATTTCTGGACGTTTTTCAATGGCAAAAATCAATGAATATTGTAAATGCACAAACAGTAATTTCTCCGCATTGCAAGGTGCAATTCTGAAATTTTTTGCTTTTTCCTGCTCCTCTTAGCATGATAAAGAAGATTCAAAGAGAGTGAGATGCCAGCTCCTTTCATTCAGTCAGTAGCTTCAATCATTTCTGGACGTTTTTCAATGGCAAAAATCAATGAATATTGTAAATGCACAAACAGTAATTTCTCCGTATTGCAAGGTGCAATTCTGAAATTTTTTGCTTTTTCCTGCTCCTCTTAGCATGATAAAGAAGATTCAAAGAGAGTGAGATGTCAGCTCCTTTCATTCAGTCAGTAGCTTCAAACATTTCTGGTATATGAATAACATGATGTTTTTCAATGGCAAAAATCAATGAATATTGTAAATGCACAAACAGTAATTTCTCCGCATTGCAAGGTGCAATTCTGAAATTTTTTGCTTTTTTCTGCTCCTCTTAGCATGATAAAGAAGATTCAAAGAGAGTGAGATGCCAGCTCCTTTCATTCAGTCAGTAGCTTCAATCATTCCTGGTATATGAATAACATGATGTTTTTCAATGGCAAAAATCAATGAATTTTGTAAATGCACAAAGAGTAATTTCTCAGCATTGCAAGGTGCAATTCTGAAATTTTTTGCTTTTTCCTGCTCCTCTTAGCATGATAAAGAAGATTCAAAGAGAGTGAGATGCCAGCTCCTTTCATTGTCAGTAGCTTCAATCATTTCTTGACGTTTTTCAATGGCAAAAATCAATGAATATTGTAAATGCACAAACAGTAATTTCACCGCATTGCAAGGTGCAATTCTGAAATTTTTTGCTTTTTCCTGCTCCTCTTAGCATTATGAAGAAGATTCAAAGAGAGTGAGATACCAGCTCCTTTCATTCAGTCAGTAGCTTCAAACATTTCTGGTATATGAATAACATGATGTTTTTCAATGGCAAAAATCAATGAATATTGTAAATGCACAAACAGTAATTTCTCCGCATTGCAAGGTGCAATTCTGAAATTTTTTGCTTTTTCTTGCTCCTCTTAGCATGATAAAGAAGATTCAAAGAGAGTGAGATGCCAGCTCCTTTCGTTCAGTCAGTAGCTTCAATCATTTCTGGACGTTTTTCAATGGCAAAAATCATTGAATATTGTAAATGCACAAACAGTAATTTCTCCGCATTGCAAGGTGCAATTCTGAAATTTTTTACTTTTTCCTGCTCCTCTTAGCATGATAAAGAAGATTCAAAGAGAGTGAGATGCCAGCTCCTTTCATTCAGTCAGTAGCTTCAATCATTTCTGGACGTTTTTCAATTGCAAAAATCAATGAATATTGTAAATGCACAAACAGTAATTTCTCCGCATTGCAAGGTGCAATTCTGAAATTTTTTGCTTTTTCCTGCTCCTCTTAGCATGATAAAGAAGATTCAAAGAGAGTGAGATGCCAGCTCCTTTCATTCAGTCAGTAGCTTCAATCATTTCTGGACGTTTTTCAATGGCAAAAATCAATGAATATTGTAAATGCACAAACAGTAATTTCTCCGCATTGCAAGGTGCAATTCTGAAATTTTTTGCTTTTTCCTGCTCCTCTTAGCATGATAAACAAGATTCAAAGAGAGTGAGATGCCAGCTCCTTTCATTCAGTCAGTAGCTTCAATCATTTCTGGACGTTTTTCAATGGCAAAAATCATTGAATATTGTAAATGCACAAACAGTAATTTCTCCGCATTGCAAGGTGCAATTCTGAAATTTTTTACTTTTTCCTGCTCCTCTTAGCATGATAAAGAAGATTCAAAGAGAGTGAGATGCCAGCTCCTTTCATTCAGTCAGTAGCTTCAATCATTTCTGGTATATGAATAACATGATGTTTTTCAATAGCAAAAATCTATGAATATTGTAAATGCACAAACAGTAATTTCTCCGCATTGCAAGGTGCTATTCTGAAATTTTTTGCTTTTTCCTGCTCCTCTTAGCATGATAAAGAAGATTCAAAGAGAGTGAGATGCCAGCTCCTTTCATTCAGTCAGTAGCTTCAATCATTTCTGGACGTTTTTCAATGGCAAAAATCAATGAATATTGTAAATGCACAAACAGTAATTTCTCCGCATTGCAAGGTGCAATTCTGAAATTTTTTGCTTTTTCCTGCTCCTCTTAGCATGATAAACAAGATTCAAAGAGAGTGAGATGCCAGCTCCTTTCATTCAGTCAGTAGCTTCAATCATTTCTGGACGTTTTTCAATGGCAAAAATCAATGAATATTGTAAATGCACAAACAGTAATTTCTCCGCATTGCAAGGTGCAATTCTGAAATTTTTTGCTTTTTCCTGCTCCTCTTAGCATGATAAAGAAGATTCAAAGAGAGTGAGATGCCAGCTCCTTTCATTCAGTCAGTAGCTTCAATCATTTCTGGACGTTTTTCAATGGCAAAAATCAATGAATATTGTAAATGCACAAACAGTAATTTCTCCGCATTGCAAGGTGCAATTCTGAAATTTTTGGCTTTTTCCTGCTCCTCTTAGCATGATAAAGAATATTCAAAGAGAGTGAGATGTCAGCTCCTTTCATTCAGTCAGTAGCTTCAAACATTTCTGGTATATGAATAACATGATGTTTTTCAATGGCAAAAATCAATGAATATTGTAAATGCACAAACAGTAATTTCTCCGCATTGCAAGGTGCAATTCTGAAATTTTTTGCTTTTTCCTGCTCCTCTTAGCATGATAAAGAAGATTCAAAGAGAGTGAGATGCCAGCTCCTTTCATTGTCAGTAGCTTCAATCATTTCTGGACGTTTTTCAATGGCAAAAATCAATGAATATTGTAAATGCACAACAGTAATTTCTCCGCATTGCAAGGTGCAATTCTGAATTTTTTTGCTTTTTCCTGCTCCTCTTAGCATTATGAAGAAGATTCAAAGAGAGTGAGATACCAGCTCCTTTCATTCAGTCAGTAGCTTCAAACATTTCTGGTA
Organism: Phyllobates terribilis; assembly: GCF_046119375.1. Taxonomy (NCBI): domain Eukaryota; kingdom Metazoa; phylum Chordata; class Amphibia; order Anura; family Dendrobatidae; genus Phyllobates; species Phyllobates terribilis. The sequence goes on along the minus strand of NW_027363304.1, from coordinate 903,223 downwards.
TATGAATAACATGATGTTTTTCAATGGCAAAAATCAATGAATTTTGTAAATGCACAAACAGTAATTTCTCCGCATTGCAAGGCGCAATTCTGAAATTTTTAGCTTTTTCCTGCTCCTCTTAGCATGATAAAGAAGATTCAAAGAGAGTGAGATGCCAGCTCCTTTCATTCAGTCAGTAGCTTCAATCATTTCTGGACATTTTTCAATGGCAAAAATCAATGAATATTGTAAATGCACAAACAGTAATTTCTCCGCACTGCAAGGTGCAATTCTGAAATTTTTTGCTTTTTCCTGCTCCTCTTAGCATGATAAAGAAGATTCAAAGAGAGTGAGATGCCAGCTCCTTTCATTCAGTCAGTAGCTTCAATCATTTCTGGACGTTTTTCAATGGCAAAAATCAATGAATATTGTAAATGCACAAACAGTAATTTCTCCGCATTGCAAGGTGCAATTCTGAAATTTTTTGCTTTTTCCTGCTCCTCTTAGCATGATAAAGAAGATTCAAAGAGAGTGAGGTGCCAGCTCCTTTCATTCAGTCAGGAGCTTCAAACATTTCTGGTATATGAATAACATGTTTTTCAATGGCAAAAATCAATGAATATTGTAAATGCACAAACAGTAATTTCTCCGCATTGCAAGGTGCAATTCTGAAATTTTTTGCTTTTTCCTGCTCCTCTTAGCATGATAAAGAAGATTCAAAGAGAGTGAGATGCCAGCTCCTTTCATTCAGTCAGTAGCTTCAATCATTTCTGGACATTTTTCAATGGCAAAAATCAATGAATATTGTAAATGCACAAACAGTAATTTCTCCGCATTGCAAGGTTCAATTCTGAAATTTTTTGCTTTTTCCTGCTCCTCTTAGCATGATAAAGAAGATTCAAAGAGAGTGAGATGCCAGCTCCTTTCATTCAGTCAGTAGCTTCAATCATTTCTGGACGTTTTTCAATGGCAAAAATCAATGAATATTGTAAATGCACAAACTGTAATTTCTCCGAATTGCAAGGTGCAATTCTGAAATTTTTTGCTTTTTCCTGCTCCTCTTAGCATGATAAAGAAGATTCAAAGAGAGTGAGATGCCAGCTCCTTTCATTCAGTCAGTAGCTTCAATCATTTCTGGACGTTTTTCAATGGCAAAAATCAATGAATATTGTAAATGCACAAACAGTAATTTCTCCGCATTGCAAGGTGCAATTCTGAAATTTTTTGCTTTTTCCTGCTCCTCTTAGCATGATAAAGAAGATTCAAAGAGAGTGAGATGCCAGCTCCTTTCATTCAGTCAGTAGCTTCAATCATTTCTGGACGTTTTTCAATGGCAAAAATCAATGAATATTGTAAATGCACAAACAGTAATTTCTCCGCATTGCAAGGTGCAATTCTGAAATTTTTTGCTTTTTCCTGCTCCTCTTAGCATGATAAAGAAGATTCAAAGAGAGTGAGATGTCAGCTCCTTTCATTCAGTCAGTAGCTTCAAACATTTCTGGTATATGAATAACATGATGTTTTTCAATGGCAAAAATCAATGAATATTGTAAATGCACAAACAGTAATTTCTCCGCATTGCAAGGTGCAATTCTGAAATTTTTTGCTTTTTTCTGCTCCTCTTAGCATGATAAAGAAGATTCAAAGAGAGTGAGATGCCAGCTCCTTTCATTCAGTCAGTAGCTTCAATCATTCCTGGTATATGAATAACATGATGTTTTTCAATGGCAAAAATCAATGAATTTTGTAAATGCACAAAGAGTAATTTCTCAGCATTGCAAGGTGCAATTCTGAAATTTTTTGCTTTTTCCTGCTCCTCTTAGCATGATAAAGAAGATTCAAAGAGAGTGAGATGCCAGCTCCTTTCATTGTCAGTAGCTTCAATCATTTCTTGACGTTTTTCAATGGCAAAAATCAATGAATATTGTAAATGCACAAACAGTAATTTCACCGCATTGCAAGGTGCAATTCTGAAATTTTTTGCTTTTTCCTGCTCCTCTTAGCATTATGAAGAAGATTCAAAGAGAGTGAGATACCAGCTCCTTTCATTCAGTCAGTAGCTTCAAACATTTCTGGTATATGAATAACATGATGTTTTTCAATGGCAAAAATCAATGAATATTGTAAATGCACAAACAGTAATTTCTCCGCATTGCAAGGTGCAATTCTGAAATTTTTTGCTTTTTCTTGCTCCTCTTAGCATGATAAAGAAGATTCAAAGAGAGTGAGATGCCAGCTCCTTTCGTTCAGTCAGTAGCTTCAATCATTTCTGGACGTTTTTCAATGGCAAAAATCATTGAATATTGTAAATGCACAAACAGTAATTTCTCCGCATTGCAAGGTGCAATTCTGAAATTTTTTACTTTTTCCTGCTCCTCTTAGCATGATAAAGAAGATTCAAAGAGAGTGAGATGCCAGCTCCTTTCATTCAGTCAGTAGCTTCAATCATTTCTGGACGTTTTTCAATTGCAAAAATCAATGAATATTGTAAATGCACAAACAGTAATTTCTCCGCATTGCAAGGTGCAATTCTGAAATTTTTTGCTTTTTCCTGCTCCTCTTAGCATGATAAAGAAGATTCAAAGAGAGTGAGATGCCAGCTCCTTTCATTCAGTCAGTAGCTTCAATCATTTCTGGACGTTTTTCAATGGCAAAAATCAATGAATATTGTAAATGCACAAACAGTAATTTCTCCGCATTGCAAGGTGCAATTCTGAAATTTTTTGCTTTTTCCTGCTCCTCTTAGCATGATAAACAAGATTCAAAGAGAGTGAGATGCCAGCTCCTTTCATTCAGTCAGTAGCTTCAATCATTTCTGGACGTTTTTCAATGGCAAAAATCATTGAATATTGTAAATGCACAAACAGTAATTTCTCCGCATTGCAAGGTGCAATTCTGAAATTTTTTACTTTTTCCTGCTCCTCTTAGCATGATAAAGAAGATTCAAAGAGAGTGAGATGCCAGCTCCTTTCATTCAGTCAGTAGCTTCAATCATTTCTGGTATATGAATAACATGATGTTTTTCAATAGCAAAAATTAATGAATATTGTAAATGCACAAACAGTAATTTCTCCGCATTGCAAGGTGCTATTCTGAAATTTTTTGCTTTTTCCTGCTCCTCTTAGCATGATAAAGAAGATTCAAAGAGAGTGAGATGCCAGCTCCTTTCATTCAGTCAGTAGCTTCAATCATTTCTGGACGTTTTTCAATGGCAAAAATCAATGAATATTGTAAATGCACAAACAGTAATTTCTCCGCATTGCAAGGTGCAATTCTGAAATTTTTTGCTTTTTCCTGCTCCTCTTAGCATGATAAACAAGATTCAAAGAGAGTGAGATGCCAGCTCCTTTCATTCAGTCAGTAGCTTCAATCATTTCTGGACGTTTTTCAATGGCAAAAATCATTGAATATTGTAAATGCACAAACAGTAATTTCTCCGCATTGCAAGGTGCAATTCTGAAATTTTTTACTTTTTCCTGCTCCTCTTAGCATGATAAAGAAGATTCAAAGAGAGTGAGATGCCAGCTCCTTTCATTCAGTCAGTAGCTTCAATCATTTCTGGTATATTAATAACATGATGTTTTTCAATCGCAAAAATCAATGAATATTGTAAATGCACAAACAGTAATTTCTCCGCATTGCAAGGTGCAATTCTGAAATTTTTTGCTTTTTCCTGCTCCTCTTAGCATGATAAAGAAGATTCAAAGAGAGTGAGATGCCAGCTCCTTTCATTCAGTCAGTAGCTTCAATCATTTCTGGACGTTTTTCAATGGCAAAAATCAATGAATATTGTAAATGCACAAACAGTAATTTCTCCGCATTGCAGGGTGCAATTCTGAAATTTTTTGCTTTTTCCTGCTCCTCTTATCATGATAAAGAAGATTCAAAGAGAGTGAGATGCCAGCTCCTTTCATTCAGTCAGTAGCTTCAATCATTTCTGGTATATGAATAACATGATGTTTTTCAATGGCAAAAATCAATGAATATTGTAAATGCACAAACAGTAATTTCTCCGCATTGCAAGGTGCAATTCTGAAATTTTTTGCTTTTTCCTGCTCCTCTTAGCATGATAAAGAAGATTCAAAGAGAGTGAGATGCCAGCTCCTTTCATTCAGTCAGTAGCTTCAATCATTTCTGGACGTTTTTCAATGGCAAAAATCAATGAATATTGTAAATGCACAAACTGTAATTTCTCCGCATTGCAAGGTGCAATTCTGAAATTTTTTGCTTTTTCCTGCTCCTCTTAGCATGATAAAGAAGATTCAAAGAGAGTGAGATGCCAGCTCCTTTCATTCAGTCAGTAGCTTCAATCATTTCTGGTATATGAATAACATGATGTTTTTCAATAGCAAAAATCAATGAATATTGTAAATGCACAAACAGTAATTTCTCCGCATTGCAAGGTGCAATTCTGAAATTTTTTGCTTTTTCCTGCTCCTCTTAGCATGATAAAGAAGATTCAAAGAGAGTGAGATGCCAGCTCCTTTCATTCAGTCAGTAGCTTCAATCATTTCTGGACGTTTTTCAATGGCAAAAATCAATGAATATTGTAAATGCACAAACAGTAATTTCTCCGCATTGCAAGGTGCAATTCTGAAATTTTTTGCTTTTTCCTGCTCCTCTTAGCATGATAAACAAGATTCAAAGAGAGTGAGATGCCAGCTCCTTTCATTCAGTCAGTAGCTTCAATCATTTCTGGACGTTTTTCAATGGCAAAAATCATTGAATATTATAAATGCACAAACAGTAATTTCTCCGCATTGCAAGGTGCAATTCTGAAATTTTTTACTTTTTCCTGCTCCTCTTAGCATGATAAAGAAGATTCAAAGAGAGTGAGATGCCAGCTCCTTTCATTCAGTCAGTAGCTTCAATCATTTCTGGTATATTAATAACATGATGTTTTTCAATCGCAAAAATCAATGAATATTGTAAATGCACAAACAGTAATTTCTCCGCATTGCAAGGTGCAATTCTGAAATTTTTTGCTTTTTCCTGCTCCTCTTAGCATGATAAAGAAGATTCAAAGAGAGTGAGATGCCAGCTCCTTTCATTCAGTCAGTAGCTTCAATCATTTCTGGACGTTTTTCAATGGCAAAAATCAATGAATATTGTAAATGCACAAACAGTAATTTCACCGCATTGCAGGGTGCAATTCTGAAATTTTTTGCTTTTTCCTGCTCCTCTTAGCATGATAAAGTAGATTCAAAGAGAGTGAGATGCCAGCTCCTTTCATTCAGTCAGTAGCTTCAATCATTTCTGGTATATGAATAACATGATGTTTTTCAATGGCAAAAATCAATGAATATTGTAAATGCACAAACAGTAATTTCTCCGCATTGCAAGGTGCAATTCTGAAATTTTTTGCTTTTTCCTGCTCCTCTTAGCATGATAAAGAAGATTCAAAGAGAGTGAGATGCCAGCTCCTTTCATTCAGTCAGTAGCTTCAATCATTTCTGGACGTTTTTCAATGGCAAAAATCAATGAATATTGTAAATGCACAAACAGTAATTTCTCCGCATTGCAAGGTGCAATTCTGAAATTTTTTGCTTTTTCCTGCTCCTCTTAGCATGATAAACAAGATTCAAAGAGAGTGAGATGCCAGCTCCTTTCATTCAGTCAGTAGCTTCAATCATTTCTGGACGTTTTTCAATGGCAAAAATCATTGAATATTGTAAATGCACAAACAGTAATTTCTCCGCATTGCAAGGTGCAATTCTGAAATTTTTTACTTTTTCCTGCTCCTCTTAGCATGATAAAGAAGATTCAAAGAGAGTGAGATGCCAGCTCCTTTCATTCAGTCAGTAGCTTCAATCATTTCTGGTATATGAATAACATGATGTTTTTCAATCGCAAAAATCAATGAATATTGTAAATGCACAAACAGTAATTTCTCCGCATTGCAAGGTGCAATTCTGAAATTTTTTGCTTTTTCCTGCTCCTCTTAGCATGATAAAGAAGATTCAAAGAGAGTGAGATGCCAGCTCCTTTCATTCAGTCAGTAGCTTCAATCATTTCTGGATGTTTTTCAATGGCAAAAATCAATGAATATTGTAAATGCACAAACAGTAATTTCTCCGCATTGCAAGGTGCAATTCTGAAATTTTTTGCTTTTTCCTGCTCCTCTTAGCATGATAAAGAAGATTCAAAGAGAGTGAGATGCCAGCTCCTTTCCTTCAGTCAGTAGCGTCAATCATTTCTGGTATATGAATAACATGATGTTTTTCAATGGCAAAAATCAATGAATTTTGTAAATGCACAAACAGTAATTTCTCCGCATTGCAAGGCGCAATTCTGAAATTTTTTGCTTTTTCCTGCTCCTCTTAGCATGATAAAGAAGATTCAAAGAGAGTGAGATGCCAGCTCCTTTCATTCAGTCAGTAGCTTCAATCATTTCTGGACATTTTTCAATGGCAAAAATCAATGAATATTGTAAATGCACAAACAGTAATTTCTCCGCATTGCAAGGTGCAATTCTGAAATTTTTTGCTTTTTCCTGCTCCTCTTAGCATGATAAAGAAGATTCAAAGAGAGTGAGATGCCAGCTCCTTTCATTCAGTCAGTAGCTTCAATCATTTCTGGACGTTTTTCAATGGCAAAAATCAATGAATATTGTAAATGCACAAACAGTAATTTCTCCGCATTGCAAGGTGCAATTCTGAAATTTTTTGCTTTTTCCTGCTCCTCTTAGCATGGTAAAGAAGATTCAAAGAGAGTGAGATGCCAGCTCCTTTCATTCAGTCAGTACCTTCAATCATTTCTGGACGTTTTTCAATGGCAAAAATCAATGAATATTGTAAATGCACAAACAGTAATTTCTCCGCATTGCAAGGTGCAATTCTGAAATTTTTTGCTTTTTCCTGCTCCTCTTAGCATGATAAAGAAGATTCAAAGAGAGTGAGATGCCAGCTCTTTTCATTCAGTCAGTAGCTTCAATCATTTCTGGACGTTTTTCAATGGCAAAAATCAATGAATATTGTAAATGCACAAACTGTAATTTCTCCGCATTGCAAGGTGGAATTCTGAAATTTTTTGCTTTTTCCTGCTCCTCTTAGCATGATAAAGAAGATTCAAAGAGAGTGAGATGCCAGCTCCTTTCATTCAGTCAGTAGCTTCAATCATTTCTGGACGTTTTTCAATGGCAAAAATCAATGAATATTGTAAATGCACAAACAGTAATTTCTCCGCATTGCAAGGTGCAATTCTGAAATTTTTTGCTTTTTTCTGCTCCTCTTAGCATGATAAACAAGATTCAAAGAGAGTGAGATGCCAGCTCCTTTCATTCAGTCAGTAGCTTCAATCATTTCTGGACGTTTTTCAATGGCAAAAATCATTGAATATTGTAAATGCACAAACAGTAATTTCTCCGCATTGCAAGGTGCAATTCTGAAATTTTTTACTTTTTCCTGCTCCTCTTAGCATGATAAAGAAGATTCAAAGAGAGTGAGATGCCAGCTCCTTTCATTCAGTCAGTAGCTTCAATCATTTCTGGTATATGAATAACATGATGTTTTTCAATGGCAAAAATCAATGAATATTGTAAATGCACAAACAGTAATTTCTCCGCATTGCAAGGTGCAATTGTGAAATTTTTTGCTTTTTCCTGCTCCTCTTAGCATGATAAAGAAGATTCAAAGAGAGTGAGATGCCAGCTCCTTTCATTCAGTCAGTAGCTTCAATCATTTCTGGACGTTTTTCAATGGCAAAAATCAATGAATATTGTAAATGCACAAACAGTAATTCCTCCGCATTGCAAGGTGCAATTCTGAAATTTTTTGCTTTTTCCTGCTCCTCTTAGCATGATAAAGAAGATTCAAAGAGAGTGAGATGCCAGCTCCTTTCCTTCAGTCAGTAGCTTCAATCATTTCTGGTATATGAATAACATGATGTTTTTCAATGGCAAAAATCAATGAATTTTGTAAATGCACAAACAGTAATTTCTCCGCATTGCAAGGCGCAATTCTGAAATTTTTTGCTTTTTCCTGCTCCTCTTAGCATGATAAAGAAGATTCAAAGAGAGTGAGATGCCAGCTCCTTTCATTCAGTCAGTAGCTTCAATCATTTCTGGACATTTTTCAATGGCAAAAATCAATGAATATTGTAAATGCACAAACAGTAATTTCTCCGCATTGCAAGGTGCAATTCTGAAATTTTTTGCTTTTTCCTGCTCCTCTTAGCATGATAAAGAAGATTCAAAGAGAGTGAGATGCCAGCTCCTTTCATTCAGTCAGTAGCTTCAATCACTTCTTTACGTTTTTCAATGGCAAAAATCAATGAATATTGTAAATGCACAAACAGTAATTTCTCCGCATTGCACGGTGCAATTCTGAAATTTTTTGCTTTTTCCTGCTCCTCTTAGCATGATAAAGAAGATTCAAAGAGAGTGAGGTGCCAGCTCCTTTCATTCAGTCAGGAGCTTCAAACATTTCTGGTATATGAATAACATGTTTTTCAATGGCAAAAATCAGTGAATATTGTAAATGCACAAACAGTAATTTCTCCGCATTGCAAGGTGCAATTCTGAAATTTTTTGCTTTTTCCTGCTCCTCTTAGCATGATAAAGAAGATTCAAAGAGAGTGAGATGCCAGCTCCTTTCATTCAGTCAGTAGCTTCAATCATTTCTGGACGTTTTTCAATGGCAAAAATCAATGAATATTGTAAATGCACAAACTGTAATTTCTCCGCATTGCAAGGTGCAATTCTGAAATTTTTTGCTTTTTCCTGCTCCTCTTAGCATGATAAAGAAGATTCAAAGAGAGTGAGATGCCAGCTCCTTTCATTCAGTCAGTAGCTTCAATCATTTCTGGACGTTTTTCAATGGCAAAAATCAATGAATATTGTAAATGCACAAACAGTAATTTCTCCGCATTGCAAGGTGCAATTCTGAAATTTTTTGCTTTTTCCTGCTCCTCTTAGCATGATAAAGAAGATTCAAAGAGAGTGAGATGCCAGCTCCTTTCATTCAGTCAGTAGCTTCAAACATTTCTGGTATATGAATAACATGATGTTTTTCAATGGCAAAAATCAATGAATATTGTAAATGCACAAACAGTAATTTCTCCGCATTGCAAGGTGCAAGTCTGAAATTTTTTGCTTTTTCCTGCTCCTCTTAGCATGATAAAGAAGATTCAAAGAGAGTGAGATGCCAGCTCCTTTCATTCAGTCAGTAGCTTCAAACATTTCTGGTATATGAATAACATGATGTTTTTCAATGGCAAAAATCAATGAATATTGTAAATGCACAAACAGTAATTTCTCCGCATTGCAAGGTGCAAGTCTGAAATTTTTTGCTTTTTCCTGCTCTTCTTAGCATGATAAAGAAGATTCAAAGAGAGTGAGATGCCAGCTACTTTCATTCAGTCAGTAGCTTCAATCATTTCTGGACGTTTTTCAATGGTAAAAATCAATGAATATTGTAAATGCACAAACAGTAATTTCTCCACATTGCAAGGTGCAATTCTGAAATTTTTTGCTTTTTCCTGCTCCTCTTAGCATGATAAAGAAGATTCAAAGAGAGTGAGATGCCAGCTCCTTTCATTCAGTCAGTAGCTTCAAACATTTCTGGTATATGAATAACATGATGTTTTTCAATGGCAAAAATCAATGAATATTGTAAATGCACAAACAGTAATTTCTCCGCATTGCAAGGTGCAATTCTGAAATTTTTTGCTTTTTCCTGCTCCTCTTAGCATGATAAAGAAGATTCAAAGAGAGTGAGATGCCAGCTTCTTTCATTCAGTCAGTAGCTTCAATCATTTCTGGATGTTTTTCAATGGCAAAAATCAATGAATATTGTAAATGCACAAACTGTAATTTCTCCGCATTGCAAGGTGCAATTCTGAAATTTTTTGCTTTTTCCTGCTCCTCTTAGCATGATAAAGAAGATTCAAAGAGAGTGAGATGCCAGCTCCTTTCATTCAGTCAGTAGCTTCAATCATTTCTGGACGTTTTTCAATGGCAAAAATCAATGAATATTGTAAATGCACAAACAGTAATTTCTCCGCATTGCAAGGTGCAATTCTGAAATTTTTTGCTTTTTCCTGCTCCTCTTAGCATGATAAAGAAGATTCAAAGAGAGTGAGATGCCAGCTCCTTTCATGCAGTCAGTACCTTCAATCATTTCTGGACGTTTTTCAATGGCAAAAATCAATGAATATTGTAAATGCACAAACAGTAATTTCTCCGCATTGCAAGGTGCAATTCTGAAATTTTTTGCTTTTTCCCGCTCCTCTTAGCATGATAAAGAAGATTCAAAGAGAGTGAGGTGCCAGCTCCTTGCATTCAGTCAGTAGCTTCAAACATTTCTGGTATATGAATAACATGTTTTTCAATGGCAAAAATCAATGAATATTGTAAATGCACAAACAGTAATTTCTCCGCATTGCAAGGTGCAATTCTGAAATTTTTTGCTTTTTCCTGCTCCTCTTAGCATGATAAAGAAGATTCAAAGAGAGTGAGATGCCAGCTCCTTTCATTCAGTCAGTAGCTTCAATCATTTCTGGACGTTTTTCAATGGCAAAAATCAATGAATATTGTAAATGCACAAACAGTAATTTCTCCGCATTTCAAGGTGCAATTCTGAAATTTTTTGCTTTTTCCTGCTCCTCTTAGCATGATAAAGAAGATTCAAAGAGAGTGAGATGCCAGCTCCTTTCATTCAGTCAGTAGCTTCAAACATTTCTGGTATATGAATAACATGATGTTTTTCAATGGCAAAAATCAATGAATATTGTAAATGCACAAACAGTAATTTCTCCGCATTGCAAGGTGCAATTCTGAAATTTTTTGCTTTTTCCTGCTCCTCTTAGCATGATAAAGAAGATTCAAAGAGAGTGAGATGCCAACTCCTTTCATTCAGTCAGTAGCTTCAAACATTTCTGGTATATGAATAACATGATGTTTTTCAATGGCAAAAATCAATGAATATTGTAAATGCACAAACAGTAATTTCTCCGCATTGCAAGGTGCAATTCTGAAATTTTTTGCTTTTTCCTGCTCCTCTTAGCATGATAAAGAAGATTCAAAGAGAGTGAGATGCCAGCTCCTTTCATTCAGTCAGTAGCTTCAACCATTTCTGGACGTTTTTCAATGGCAAAAATCAATGAATATTGTAAATGCACAAACAGTAATTTCTCCGCATTGCAAGGTGCAATTCTGAAATTTTTTGCTTTTTCCTGCTCCTCTTAGCATGATAAAGAAGATTCAAAGAGAGTGAGATGCCAGCTCCTTTCATTCAGTCAGTACCTTCAATCATTTCTGGACGTTTTTCAATGGCAAAAATCAATGAATATTGTAAATGCACAAACAGTAATTTCTCCGCATTGCAAGGTGCAATTCTGAAATTTTTTGCTTTTTCCCGCTCCTCTTAGCATGATAAAGGAGATTCAAAGAGAGTGAGGTGCCAGCTCCTTTCATTCAGTCAGTAGCTTCAAACATTTCTGGTATATGAATAACATGTTTTTCAATGGCAAAAATCAATGAATATTGTAAATGCACAAACAGTAATTTCTCCGCATTGCAAGGTGCAATTCTGAAATTTTTTGCTTTTTCCTGCTCCTCTTAGCATGATAAAGAAGATTCAAAGAGAGTGAGATGCCAGCTCCTTTCATTCAGTCAGTAGCTTCAATCATTTCTGGACGTTTTTCAATGGCAAAAATCAATGAATATTGTAAATGCACAAACAGTAATTTCTCCGCATTGCAAGGTGCAATTCTGAAATTTTTTGCTTTTTCCTGCTCCTCTTAGCATGATAAAGAAGATTCAAAGAGAGTGAGATGCCAGCTCCTTTCATTCAGTCAGTAGCTTCAATCATTTCTGGACGTTTTTCAATGGCAAAAATCAATGAATATTGTAAATGCACAAACAGTAATTTCTCCGCATTGCAAGGTGCAATTCTGAAATTTTTTGCTTTTTCCTGCTCCTCTTAGCATGATAAAGAAGATTCAAAGAGAGTGAGATGCCAGCTCCTTTCATTCAGTCAGTAGCTTCAAACATTTCTCGTATATGAATAACATGATGTTTTTCAATGGCAAAAATCAATGAATATTGTAAATGCACAAACAGTAATTTCTCCGCATTGCAAGGTGCAAGTCTGAAATTTTTTGCTTTTTCCTGCTCCTCTTAGCATGATAAAGAAGATTCAAAGAGAGTGAGATGCCAGCTACTTTCATTCAGTCAGTAGCTTCAATCATTTCTGGACGTTTTTCAATGGTAAAAATCAATGAATATTGTAAATGCACAAACAGTAATTTCTCCACATTGCAAGGTGCAATTCTGAAATTTTTTGCTTTTTCCTGCTCCTCTTAGCATGATAAAGAAGATTCAAAGAGAGTGAGATGCCAGCTCCTTTCATTCAGTCAGTAGCTTCAATCATTTCTGGTATATGAATAACATGATGTTTTTCAATGGCAAAAATCAATGAATATTGTAAATGCACAAACAGTAATTTCTCCGCATTGCAAGGTGCAATTCTGAAATTTTTTGCTTTTTCCTGCTCCTCTTAGCATGATAAAGAAGATTCAAAGAGAGTGAGATGCCAGCTTCTTTCATTCAGTCAGTAGCTTCAATCATTTCTGGATGTTTTTCAATGGCAAAAATCAATGAATATTGTAAATGCACAAACTGTAATTTCTCCGCATTGCAAGGTGCAATTCTGAAATTTTTTGCTTTTTCCTGCTCCTCTTAGCATGATAAAGAAGATTCAAAGAGAGTGAGATGCCAGCTCCTTTCATTCAGTCAGTAGCTTCAATCATTTCTGGACGTTTTTCAATGGCAAAAATCAATGAATATTGTAAATGCACAAACAGTAATTTCTCCGCATTGCAAGGTGCAATTCTGAAATTTTTTGCTTTTTCCTGCTCCTCTTAGCATGATAAAGAAGATTCAAAGAGAGTGAGATGCCAGCTCCTTTCATGCAGTCAGTACCTTCAATCATTTCTGGACGTTTTTCAATGGCAAAAATCAATGAATATTGTAAATGCACAAACAGTAATTTCTCCGCATTGCAAGGTGCAATTCTGAAATTTTTTGCTTTTTCCCGCTCCTCTTAGCATGATAAAGAAGATTCAAAGAGAGTGAGGTGCCAGCTCCTTGCATTCAGTCAGTAGCTTCAAACATTTCTGGTATATGAATAACATGTTTTTCAATGGCAAAAATCAATGAATATTGTAAATGCACAAACAGTAATTTCTCCGCATTGCAAGGTGCAATTCTGAAATTTTTTGCTTTTTCCTGCTCCTCTTAGCATGATAAAGAAGATTCAAAGAGAGTGAGATGCCAGCTCCTTTCATTCAGTCAGTAGCTTCAATCATTTCTGGACGTTTTTCAATGGCAAAAATCAATGAATATTGTAAATGCACAAACAGTAATTTCTCCGCATTTCAAGGTGCAATTCTGAAATTTTTTGCTTTTTCCTGCTCCTCTTAGCATGATAAAGAAGATTCAAAGAGAGTGAGATGCCAGCTCCTTTCATTCAGTCAGTAGCTTCAAACATTTCTGGTATATGAATAACATGATGTTTTTCAATGGCAAAAATCAATGAATATTGTAAATGCACAAACAGTAATTTCTCCGCATTGCAAGGTGCAATTCTGAAATTTTTTGCTTTTTCCTGCTCCTCTTAGCATGATAAAGAAGATTCAAAGAGAGTGAGATGCCAACTCCTTTCATTCAGTCAGTAGCTTCAAACATTTCTGGTATATGAATAACATGATGTTTTTCAATGGCAAAAATCAATGAATATTGTAAATGCACAAACAGTAATTTCTCCGCATTGCAAGGTGCAATTCTGAAATTTTTTGCTTTTTCCTGCTCCTCTTAGCATGATAAAGAAGATTCAAAGAGAGTGAGATGCCAGCTCCTTTCATTCAGTCAGTAGCTTCAACCATTTCTGGACGTTTTTCAATGGCAAAAATCAATGAATATTGTAAATGCACAAACAGTAATTTCTCCGCATTGCAAGGTGCAATTCTGAAATTTTTTGCTTTTTCCTGCTCCTCTTAGCATGATAAAGAAGATTCAAAGAGAGTGAGATGCCAGCTCCTTTCATTCAGTCAGTACCTTCAATCATTTCTGGACGTTTTTCAATGGCAAAAATCAATGAATATTGTAAATGCACAAACAGTAATTTCTCCGCATTGCAAGGTGCAATTCTGAAATTTTTTGCTTTTTCCCGCTCCTCTTAGCATGATAAAGGAGATTCAAAGAGAGTGAGGTGCCAGCTCCTTTCATTCAGTCAGTAGCTTCAAACATTTCTGGTATATGAATAACATGTTTTTCAATGGCAAAAATCAATGAATATTGTAAATGCACAAACAGTAATTTCTCCGCATTGCAAGGTGCAATTCTGAAATTTTTTGCTTTTTCCTGCTCCTCTTAGCATGATAAAGAAGATTCAAAGAGAGTGAGATGCCAGCTCCTTTCATTCAGTCAGTAGCTTCAATCATTTCTGGACGTTTTTCAATGGCAAAAATCAATGAATATTGTAAATGCACAAACAGTAATTTCTCCGCATTGCAAGGTGCAATTCTGAAATTTTTTGCTTTTTCCTGCTCCTCTTAGCATGATAAAGAAGATTCAAAGAGAGTGAGATGCCAGCTCCTTTCATTCAGTCAGTAGCTTCAATCATTTCTGGACGTTTTTCAATGGCAAAAATCAATGAATATTGTAAATGCACAAACAGTAATTTCTCCGCATTGCAAGGTGCAATTCTGAAATTTTTTGCTTTTTCCTGCTCCTCTTAGCATGATAAAGAAGATTCAAAGAGAGTGAGATGCCAGCTCCTTTCATTCAGTCAGTAGCTTCAAACATTTCTCGTATATGAATAACATGATGTTTTTCAATGGCAAAAATCAATGAATATTGTAAATGCACAAACAGTAATTTCTCCGCATTGCAAGGTGCAAGTCTGAAATTTTTTGCTTTTTCCTGCTCCTCTTAGCATGATAAAGAAGATTCAAAGAGAGTGAGATGCCAGCTACTTTCATTCAGTCAGTAGCTTCAATCATTTCTGGACGTTTTTCAATGGTAAAAATCAATGAATATTGTAAATGCACAAACAGTAATTTCTCCACATTGCAAGGTGCAATTCTGAAATTTTTTGCTTTTTCCTGCTCCTCTTAGCATGATAAAGAAGATTCAAAGAGAGTGAGATGCCAGCTCCTTTCATTCAGTCAGTAGCTTCAAACATTTCTGGTATATGAATAACATGATGTTTTTCAATGGCAAAAATCAATGAATATTGTAAATGCACAAACAGTAATTTCTCCGCATTGCAAGGTGCAAGTCTGAAATTTTTTGCTTTTTCCTGCTCCTCTTAGCATGATAAAGAAGATTCAAAGAGAGTGAGATGCCAGCTACTTTCATTCAGTCAGTAGCTTCAATCATTTCTGGACGTTTTTCAATGGTAAAAATCAATGAATATTGTAAATGCACAAACAGTAATTTCTCCACATTGCAAGGTGCAATTCTGAAATTTTTTGCTTTTTCCTGCTCCTCTTAGCATGATAAAGAAGATTCAAAGAGAGTGAGATGCCAGCTCCTTTCATTCAGTCAGTAGCTTCAATCATTTCTGGTATATGAATAACATGATGTTTTTCAATGGCAAAAATCAATGAATATTGTAAATGCACAAACAGTAATTTCTCCACATTGCAAGGTGCAATTCTGAAATTTTTTGCTTTTTCCTGCTCCTCTTAGCATGATAAAGAAGATTCAAAGAGAGTGAGATGCCAGCTCCTTTCATTCAGTCAGTAGCTTCAAACATTTCTGGTATATGAATAACATGATGTTTTTCAATGGCAAAAATCAATGAATATTGTAAATGCACAAACAGTAATTTCTCCGCATTGCAAGGTGCAATTCTGAAATTTTTTGCTTTTTCCTGCTCCTCTTAGCATGATAAAGAAGATTCAAAGAGAGTGAGATGCCAGCTCCTTTCATTCAGTCAGTAGCTTCAATCATTTCTGGACGTTTTTCAATGGCAAAAATCAATGAATATTGTAAATGCACAAACAGTAATTTCTCCGCATTGCAAGGTGCAATTCTGAAATTTTTTGCTTTTTCCTGCTCCTCTTAGCATGATAAAGAAGATTCAAAGAGAGTGAGATGTCAGCTCCTTTCATTCAGTCAGTAGCTTCAAACATTTCTGGTATATGAATAACATGATGTTTTTCAATGGCAAAAATCAATGAATATTGTAAATGCACAAACAGTAATTTCTCCGCATTGCAAGGTGCAATTCTGAAATTTTTTGCTTTTTCCTGCACCTCTTAGCATGATAAAGAAGATTCAAAGAGAGTGAGATGCCAGCTCCTTTCATTCAGTCAGTAGCTTCAATCATTTCTGGACGTTTTTCAATGGCAAAAATCAATGAATATTGTAAATGCACAAACAGTAATTTCTCCGCATTGCAAGGTGCAATTCTGAAATTTTTTGCTTTTTCCTGCTCCTCTTAGCATGATAAAGAAGATTCAAAGAGAGTGAGATGCCAGCTCCTTTCGTTCAGTCAGTAGCTTCAATCATTTCTGGTATATGAATAACAAGATGTTTTTCAATGGCAAAAATCAATGAATATTGTAAATGCACAAACAGTAATTTCTCCGCATTGCAAGGTGCAAGTCTGAAATTTTTTGCTTTTTCCTGCTCCTCTTAGCATGATAAAGAAGATTCAAAGAGAGTGAGATGCCAGCTACTTTCATTCAGTCAGTAGCTTCAATCATTTCTGGACGTTTTTCAATGGCAAAAATCAATGAATATTGTAAATGCACATACAGTAATTTCTCCGCATTGCAATTTGCAATTCTGAAATTTTTTGCTTTTTCCTGCTCCTCTTAGCATGATAAACAAGATTCAAAGAGAGTGAGATGCCAGCTCCTTTCATTCAGTCAGTAGCTTCAATCATTTCTGGACGTTTTTCAATGGCAAAAATCAATGAATATTGTAAATGCACAAACAGTAATTTCTCCGCATTGCAAGGTGCAATTCTGAAATTTTTTGCTTTTTCCTGCTCCTCTTAGCATGATAAAGAAGATTCAAAGAGAGTGAGATGCCAGCTCCTTTCATTCAGTCAGTAGCTTTAAACATTTCTGGTATATGAATAACATGATGTTTTTCAATGGCAAAAATCAATGAATATTGTAAATGCACAGTAATTTCTCCGCATTGCAAGGTGCAAGTCTGAAATTTTTTGCTTTTTCCTGCTCCTCTTAGCATGATAAAGAAGATTCAAAGAGAGTGAGATGCCAGCTACTTTCATTCAGTCAGTAGCTTCAATCATTTCTTGACGTTTTTCAATGGTAAAAATCAATGAATATTGTAAATGCACAAACAGTAATTTGTCCACATTGCAAGGTGCAATTCTGAAATTTTTTGCTTTTTCCTGCTCCTCTTAGCATGATAAAGAAGATTCAAAGAGAGTGAGATGCCAGCTCCTTTCATTCAGTCAGTAGCTTCAAACATTTCTGGTATATGAATAACATGATGTTTTTCAATGGCAAAAATCAATGAATATTGTAAATGCACAAACAGTAATTTCTCCGCATTGCAAGGTGCAAGTCTGAAATTTTTTGCTTTTTCCTGCTCCTCTTAGAATGATAAAGAAGATTCAAAGAGAGTGAGATGCCAGCTACTTTCATTCAGTCAGTAGCTTCAATCATTTCTGGACGTTTTTCAATGGTAAAAATCAATGAATATTGTAAATGCACAAACAGTAATTTCTCCACATTGCAAGGTGCAATTCTGAAATTTTTTGCTTTTTCCTGCTCCTCTTAGCATGATAAAGAAGATTCAAAGAGAGTGAGATGCCAGCTCCTTTCATTCAGTCAGTAGCTTCAAACATTTCTGGTATATGAATAACATGATGTTTTTCAATGGCAAAAATCAATGAATATTGTAAATGCACAAACAGTAATTTCTCCGCATTGCAAGGTGCAATTCTGAAATTTTTTGCTTTTTCCTGCTCCTCTTAGCATGATAAAGAAGATTCAAAGAGAGTGAGATGCCAGCTCCTTTCATTCAGTCAGTAGCTTCAATCATTTCTGGATGTTTTTCAATGGCAAAAATCAATGAATATTGTAAATGCACAAACTGTAATTTCTCCGCATTGCAAGGTGCAATTCTGAAATTTTTTGCTTTTTCCTGCTCCTCTTAGCATGATAAAGAAGATTCAAAGAGAGTGAGATACCAGCTCCTTTCATTCAGTCAGTAGCTTCAATCATTTCTGGACGTTTTCCAATGGCAAAAATCAATGAATATTGTAAATACACAAACAGTAATTTCTCCGCATTGCAAGGTGCAATTCTGAAATTTTTTGCTTTTTCCTGCTCCTCTTAGCATGATAAAGAAGATTCAAAGAGAGTGAGATGCCAGCTCCTTTCATTCAGTCAGTACCTTCAATCATTTCTGGACGTTTTTCAATGGCAAAAATCAATGAATATTGTAAATGCACAAACAGTAATTTCTCCGCATTGCAAGGTGCAATTCTGAAATTTTTTGCTTTTTCCCGCTCCTCTTAGCATGATAAAGAAGATTCAAAGAGAGTGAGGTGCCAGCTCCTTTCATTCAGTCAGTAGCTTCAAACATTTCTGGTATATGAATAACATGTTTTTCAATGGCAAAAATCAATGAATATTGTAAATGCACAAACAGTAATTTCTCCGCATTGCAAGGTGCAATTCTGAAATTTTTTGCTTTTTCCTGCTCCTCTTAGCATGATAAAGAAGATTCAAAGAGAGTGAGATGCCAGCTCCTTTCATTCAGTCAGTAGCTTCAATCATTTCTGGACGTTTTTCAATGGCAAAAATCAATGAATATTGTAAATGCACAAACAGTAATTTCTCCGCATTGCAAGGTGCAATTCTGAAATTTTTTGCTTTTTCCTGCTCCTCTTAGCATGATAAAGAAGATTCAAAGAGAGTGAGATGCCAGCTCCTTTCATTCAGTCAGTAGCTTCAATCATTTCTGGACGTTTTTCAATGGCAAAAATCAATGAATATTGTAAATGCACAAACAGTAATTTCTCCGCATTGCAAGGTGCAATTCTGAAATTTTTTGCTTTTTCCTGCTCCTCTTAGCATGATAAAGAAGATTCAAAGAGAGTGAGATGCCAGCTCCTTTCATTCAGTCAGTAGCTTCAAACATTTCTGGTATATGAATAACATGATGTTTTTCAATGGCAAAAATCAATGAATATTGTAAATGCACAAACAGTAATTTCTCCGCATTGCAAGGTGCAAGTCTGAAATTTTTTGCTTTTTCCTGCTCCTCTTAGCATGATAAAGAAGATTCAAAGAGAGTGAGATGCCAGCTACTTTCATTCAGTCAGTAGCTTCAATCATTTCTGGACGTTTTTCAATGGCAAAAATCAATGAATATTGTAAATGCACAAACAGTAATTTCTCCGCATTGCAAGGTGCAATTCTGAAATTTTTTGCTTTTTCCTGCTCCTCTTAGCATGATAAAGAAGATTCAAAGAGAGTGAGATGCCAGCTCCTTTCATTCAGTCAGTAGCTTCAATCATTTCTGGACGTTTTTCAATGGCAAAAATCAATGAATATTGTAAATGCACAAACAGTAATTTCTCCGCATTGCAAGGTGCAATTCTGAAATTTTTTGCTTTTTCCTGCTCCTCTTAGCATGATAAAGAAGATTCAAAGAGAGTGAGATGCCAGCTCCTTTCGTTCAGTCAGTAGCTTCAATCATTTCTGGACGTTTTTCAATGGCAAAAATCATTGAATATTATAAATGCACAAACAGTAATTTCTCCGCATTGCAAGGTGCAATTCTGAAATTTTTTACTTTTTCCTGCTCCTCTTAGCATGATAAAGAAGATTCAAAGAGAGTGAGATGCCAGCTCCTTTCATTCAGTCAGTAGCTTCAATCATTTCTGGACGTTTTTCAATGGCAAAAATCAATGAATATTGTAAATGCACAAACAGTAATTTCTCCGCATTGCAAGGTGCAATTCTGAAATTTTTTGCTTTTTCCTGCTCCTCTTAGCATGATAAAGAAGATTCAAAGAGAGTGAGATGCCAGCTCCTTTCGTTCAGTCAGTAGCTTCAATCATTTCTGGACGTTTTTCAATGGCAAAAATCAATGAATATTGTAAATGCACATACAGTAATTTCTCCGCATTGCAATTTGCAATTCTGAAATTTTTTGCTTTTTCCTGCTCCTCTTAGCATGATAAACAAGATTCAAAGAGAGTGAGATGCCAGCTCCTTTCATTCAGTCAGTAGCTTCAATCATTTCTGGACGTTTTTCAATGGCAAAAATCAATGAATATTGTAAATGCACAAACAGTAATTTCTCCGCATTGCAAGGTGCAATTCTGAAATTTTTTGCTTTTTCCTGCTCCTCTTAGCATGATAAAGAAGATTCAAAGAGAGTGAGATGCCAGCTCCTTTCATTCAGTCAGTAGCTTCAAACATTTCTGGTATATGAATAACATGATGTTTTTCAATGGCAAAAATCAATGAATATTGTAAATGCACAGTAATTTCTCCGCATTGCAAGGTGAAAGTCTGAAATTTTTTGCTTTTTCCTGCTCCTCTTAGCATGATAAAGAAGATTCAAAGAGAGTGAGATGCCAGCTACTTTCATTCAGTCAGTAGCTTCAATCATTTCTGGACGTTTTTCAATGGTAAAAATCAATGAATATTGTAAATGCACAAACAGTAATTTCTCCACATTGCAAGGTGCAATTCTGAAATTTTTTGCTTTTTCCTGCTCCTCTTAGCATGATAAAGAAGATTCAAAGAGAGTGAGATGCCAGCTCCTTTCATTCAGTCAGTAGCTTCAAACATTTCTGGTATATGAATAACATGATGTTTTTCAATGGCAAAAATCTATGAATATTGTAAATGCACAAACAGTAATTTCTCCGCATTGCAAGGTGCAAGTCTGAAATTTTTTGCTTTTTCCTGCTCCTCTTAGCATGATAAAGAAGATTCAAAGAGAGTGAGATGCCAGCTACTTTCATTCAGTCAGTAGCTTCAATCATTTCTGGACGTTTTTCAATGGTAAAAATCAATGAATATTGTAAATGCACAAACAGTAATTTCTCCACATTGCAAGGTGCAATTCTGAAATTTTTTGCTTTTTCCTGCTCCTCTTAGCATGATAAAGATTCAAAGAGAGTGAGATGCCAGCTCCTTTCATTCAGTCAGTAGCTTCAAACATTTCTGGTATATGAATAACATGATGTTTTTCAATGGCAAAAATCAATGAATATTGTAAATGCACAAACAGTAATTTCTCCGCATTGCAAGGTGCAATTCTGAAATTTTTTGCTTTTTCCTGCTCCTCTTAGCATGATAAAGAAGATTCAAAGAGAGTGAGATGCCAGCTCCTTTCATTCAGTCAGTAGCTTCAATCATTTCTGGATGTTTTTCAATGGCAAAAATCAATGAATATTGTAAATGCACAAACTGTAATTTCTCCGCATTGCAAGGTGCAATTCTGAAATTTTTTGCTTTTTCCTGCTCCTCTTAGCATGATAAAGAAGATTCAAAGAGAGTGAGATGCCAGCTCCTTTCATTCAGTCAGTAGCTTCAATCATTTCTGGACGTTTTTCAATGGCAAAAATCAATGAATATTGTAAATACACAAACAGTAATTTCTCCGCATTGCAAGGTGCAATTCTGAAATTTTTTGCTTTTTCCTGCTCCTCTTAGCATGATAAAGAAGATTCAAAGAGAGTGAGATGCCAGCTCCTTTCATTCAGTCAGTACCTTCAATCATTTCTGGACGTTTTTCAATGGCAAAAATCAATGAATATTGTAAATGCACAAACAGTAATTTCTCCGCATTGCAAGGTGCAATTCTGAAATTTTTTGCTTTTTCCCGCTCCTCTTAGCATGATAAAGAAGATTCAAAGAGAGTGAGGTGCCAGCTCCTTTCATTCAGTCAGTAGCTTCAAACATTTCTGGTATATGAATAACATGTTTTTCAATGGCAAAAATCAATGAATATTGTAAATGCACAAACAGTAATTTCTCCGCATTGCAAGGTGCAATTCTGAAATTTTTTGCTTTTTCCTGCTCCTCTTAGCATGATAAAGAAGATTCAAAGAGAGTGAGATGCCAGCTCCTTTCATTCAGTCAGTAGCTTCAATCATTTCTGGACGTTTTTCAATGGCAAAAATCAATGAATATTGTAAATGCACAAACAGTAATTTCTCCGCATTGCAAGGTGCAATTCTGAAATTTTTGGCTTTTTCCTGCTCCTCTTAGCATGATAAAGAAGATTCAAAGAGAGTGAGATGCCAGCTCCTTTCATTCAGTCAGTAGCTTCAATCATTTCTGGACGTTTTTCAATGGCAAAAATCAATGAATATTGTAAATGCACAAACAGTAATTTCTCCGCATTGCAAGGTGCAATTCTGAAATTTTTTGCTTTTTCCTGCTCCTCTTAGCATGATAAAGAAGATTCAAAGAGAGTGAGATGCCAGCTCCTTTCATTCAGTCAGTAGCTTCAAACATTTCTGGTATATGAATAACATGATGTTTTTCAATGGCAAAAATCAATGAATATTGTAAATGCACAAACAGTAATTTCTCCGCATTGCAAGGTGCAAGTCTGAAATTTTTTGCTTTTTCCTGCTCCTCTTAGCATGATAAAGAAGATTCAAAGAGAGTGAGATGCCAGCTACTTTCATTCAGTCAGTAGCTTCAATCATTTCTGGACGTTTTTCAATGGTAAAAATCAATGAATATTGTAAATGCACAAACAGTAATTTCTCCACATTGCAAGGTGCAATTCTGAAATTTTTTGCTTTTTCCTGCTCCTCTTAGCATGATAAAGAAGATTCAAAGAGAGTGAGATGCCAGCTCCTTTCATTCAGTCAGTAGCTTCAAACATTTCTGATATATGAATAACATGATGTTTTTCAATGGCAAAAATCAATGAATATTGTAAATGCACAAACAGTAATTTCTCCGCATTGCAAGGTGCAATTCTGAAATTTTTTGCTTTTTCCTGCTCCTCTTAGCATGATAAAGAAGATTCAAAGAGAGTGAGATGCCAGCTCCTTTCATTCAGTCAGTAGCTTCAAACATTTCTGGTATATGAATAACATGATGTTTTTCAATGGCAAAAATCAATGAATATTGTAAATGCACAAACAGTAATTTCTCCGCATTGCAAGGTGCAATTCTGAAATTTTTTGCTTTTTCCTGCTCCTCTTAGCATGATAAAGAAGATTCAAAGAGAGTGAGATGCCAGCTCCTTTCATTCAGTCAGTAGCTTCAATCATTTCTGGACGTTTTTCAATGGCAAAAATCAATGAATATTGTAAATGCACAAACAGTAATTTCTCTGCATTGCAAGGTGCAATTCTGAAATTTTTTGCTTTTTCCTGCTCCTCTTAGCATGATAAAGAAGATTCAAAGAGAGTGAGATGTCAGCTCCTTTCATTCAGTCATTAGCTTCAAACATTTCTGGTATATGAATAACATGATGTTTTTCAATGGCAAAAATCAATGAATATTGTAAATGCACAAACAGTAATTTCTCCGCATTGCAAGGTGCAATTCTGAATTTTTTTGTTTTTTCCTGCTCCTCTTAGCATGATAAAGAAGATTCAAAGAGAGTGAGATGCCAGCTCCTTTCATTCAGTCAGTAGCTTCAATCATTTCTGGACGTTTTTCAATGGCAAAAATCAATGAATATTGTAAATGCACAAACAGTAATTTCTCCGCATTGCAAGGTGCAATTCTGAAATTTTTTGCTTTTTCCTGCTCCTCTTAGCATGATAAAGAAGATTCAAAGAGAGTGAGATGCCAGCTCCTTTCGTTCAGTCAGTAGCTTCAATCATTTCTGGACGTTTTTCAATGGCAAAAATCATTGAATATTATAAATGCACAAACAGTAATTTCTCCGCATTGCAAGGTGCAATTCTGAAATTTTTTACTTTTTCCTGCTCCTCTTAGCATGATAAAGAAGATTCAAAGAGAGTGAGATGCCAGCTCCTTTCATTCAGTCAGTAGCTTCAATCATTTCTGGTATATGAATAACATGATGTTTTTCAATGGCAAAAATCAATGAATATTGTAAATGCACAAACAGTAATTTCTCCGCATTGCAAGGTGCAATTCTGAAATTTTTTGCTTTTTCCTGCTCCTCTTAGCATGATAAAGAAGATTCAAAGAGAGTGAGATGCCAGCTCCTTTCATTCAGTCAGTAGCTTCAATCATTTCTGGACGTTTTTCAATGGCAAAAATCAATGAATATTGTAAATGCACAAACAGTAATTTCTCCGCATTGCAAGGTGCAATTCTGAAATTTTTTGCTTTTTCCTGCTCCTCTTAGCATGATAAAGAAGATTCAAAGAGAGTGAGATGCCAGCTCCTTTCATTCAGTCAGTAGCTTCAATCATTTCTGGACGTTTTTCAATGGCAAAAATCAATGAATATTGTAAATGCACAAACAGTAATTTCTCCGCATTGCAAGGTGCAATTCTGAAATTTTTTGCTTTTTCCTGTTCCTCTTAGCATGATAAACATGAATCAAAGAGAGTGAGATGCCAGCTCCTTTCATTCAGTCAGTAGCTTCAATCATTTCTGGACGTTTTTCAATTGCAAAAATCAATGAATATTGTAAATGCACAAACAGTAATTTCTCCGCATTGCAAGGTGCAATTCTGAAATTTTTTGCTTTTTCCTGCTCCTCTTAGCATGATAAAGACGATTCAAAGAGAGTGAGATGCCAGCTACTTTCATTCAGTCAGTAGCTTCAATCATTTCTGGTATATGAATAACATGATGTTTTTCAATGGCAAAAATCAATGAATATTGTAAATGCACAAACAGTAATTTCTCCGCATTGCAAGGTGCAATTGTGAAATTTTTTGCTTTTTCCTGCTCCTCTTAGCATGATAAAGAAGATTCAAAGAGAGTGAGATGCCAGCTCCTTTCATTCAGTCAGTAGCTTCAATCATTTCTGGACGTTTTTCAATGGCAAAAATCAATGAATATTGTAAATGCACAAACAGTAATTTCTCCGCATTGCAAGGTGCAATTCTGAAATTTTTTGCTTTTTCCTGCTCCTCTTAGCATGATAAAGAAGATTCAAAGAGAGTGAGATGCCAGCTCCTTTCATTCAGTCAGTAGCTTCAATCATTTCTGGACGTTTTTCAATGGCAAAAATCAATGAATATTGTAAATGCACAAACAGTAATTTCTCCGCATTGCAAGGTGCAATTCTGAAATTTTTTGCTTTTTCCTGCTCCTCTTAGCATGATAAAGAAGATTCAAAGAGAGTGAGATGCCAGCTCCTTTCATTCAGTCAGTAGCTTCAAACATTTCTGGTATATGAATAACATGATGTTTTTCAATGGCAAAAATCAATGAATATTGTAAATGCACAAACAGTAATTTCTCCGCATTGCAAGGTGCAAGTCTGAAATTTTTTGCTTTTTCCTGCTCCTCTTAGCATGATAAAGAAGATTCAAAGAGAGTGAGATGCCAGCTACTTTCATTCAGTCAGTAGCTTCAATCATTTCTGGACGTTTTTCAATGGCAAAAATCAATGAATATTGTAAATGCACAAACAGTAATTTCTCCGCATTGCAAGGTGCAATTCTGAAATTTTTTGCTTTTTCCTGCTCCTCTTAGCATGATAAAGAAGATTCAAAGAGAGTGAGATGCCAGCTCCTTTCATTCAGTCAGTAGCTTCAATCATTTCTGGACGTTTTTCAATGGCAAAAATCAATGAATATTGTAAATGCACAAACAGTAATTTCTCCGCATTGCAAGGTGCAATTCTGAAATTTTTTGCTTTTTCCTGCTCCTCTTAGCATGATAAAGAAGATTCAAAGAGAGTGAGATGCCAGCTCCTTTCGTTCAGTCAGTAGCTTCAATCATTTCTGGACGTTTTTCAATGGCAAAAATCATTGAATATTATAAATGCACAAACAGTAATTTCTCCGCATTGCAAGGTGCAATTCTGAAATTTTTTACTTTTTCCTGCTCCTCTTAGCATGATAAAGAAGATTCAAAGAGAGTGAGATGCCAGCTCCTTTCATTCAGTCAGTAGCTTCAATCATTTCTGGACGTTTTTCAATGGCAAAAATCAATGAATATTGTAAATGCACAAACAGTAATTTCTCCGCATTGCAAGGTGCAATTCTGAAATTTTTTGCTTTTTCCTGCTCCTCTTAGCATGATAAAGAAGATTCAAAGAGAGTGAGATGCCAGCTCCTTTCGTTCAGTCAGTAGCTTCAATCATTTCTGGACGTTTTTCAATGGCAAAAATCAATGAATATTGTAAATGCACATACAGTAATTTCTCCGCATTGCAATTTGCAATTCTGAAATTTTTTGCTTTTTCCTGCTCCTCTTAGCATGATAAACAAGATTCAAAGAGAGTGAGATGCCAGCTCCTTTCATTCAGTCAGTAGCTTCAATCATTTCTGGACGTTTTTCAATGGCAAAAATCAATGAATATTGTAAATGCACAAACAGTAATTTCTCCGCATTGCAAGGTGCAATTCTGAAATTTTTTGCTTTTTCCTGCTCCTCTTAGCATGATAAAGAAGATTCAAAGAGAGTGAGATGCCAGCTCCTTTCATTCAGTCAGTAGCTTCAAACATTTCTGGTATATGAATAACATGATGTTTTTCAATGGCAAAAATCAATGAATATTGTAAATGCACAGTAATTTCTCCGCATTGCAAGGTGCAAGTCTGAAATTTTTTGCTTTTTCCTGCTCCTCTTAGCATGATAAAGAAGATTCAAAGAGAGTGAGATGCCAGCTACTTTCATTCAGTCAGTAGCTTCAATCATTTCTGGACGTTTTTCAATGGTAAAAATCAATGAATATTGTAAATGCACAAACAGTAATTTCTCCACATTGCAAGGTGCAATTCTGAAATTTTTTGCTTTTTCCTGCTCCTCTTAGCATGATAAAGAAGATTCAAAGAGAGTGAGATGCCAGCTCCTTTCATTCAGTCAGTAGCTTCAAACATTTCTGGTATATGAATAACATGATGTTTTTCAATGGCAAAAATCTATAAATATTGTAAATGCACAAACAGTAATTTCTCCGCATTGCAAGGTGCAAGTCTGAAATTTTTTGCTTTTTCCTGCTCCTCTTAGCATGATAAAGAAGATTCAAAGAGAGTGAGATGCCAGCTACTTTCATTCAGTCAGTAGCTTCAATCATTTCTGGACGTTTTTCAATGGTAAAAATCAATGAATATTGTAAATGCACAAACAGTAATTTCTCCACATTGCAAGGTGCAATTCTGAAATTTTTTGCTTTTTCCTGCTCCTCTTAGCATGATAAAGATTCAAAGAGAGTGAGATGCCAGCTCCTTTCATTCAGTCAGTAGCTTCAAACATTTCTGGTATATGAATAACATGATGTTTTTCAATGGCAAAAATCAATGAATATTGTAAATGCACAAACAGTAATTTCTCCGCATTGCAAGGTGCAATTCTGAAATTTTTTGCTTTTTCCTGCTCCTCTTAGCATGATAAAGAAGATTCAAAGAGAGTGAGATGCCAGCTCCTTTCATTCAGTCAGTAGCTTCAATCATTTCTGGATGTTTTTCAATGGCAAAAATCAATGAATATTGTAAATGCACAAACTGTAATTTCTCCGCATTGCAAGGTGCAATTCTGAAATTTTTTGCTTTTTCCTGCTCCTCTTAGCATGATAAAGAAGATTCAAAGAGAGTGAGATGCCAGCTCCTTTCATTCAGTCAGTAGCTTCAATCATTTCTGGACGTTTTTCAATGGCAAAAATCAATGAATATTGTAAATACACAAACAGTAATTTCTCCGCATTGCAAGGTGCAATTCTGAAATTTTTTGCTTTTTCCTGCTCCTCTTAGCATGATAAAGAAGATTCAAAGAGAGTGAGATGCCAGCTCCTTTCATTCAGTCAGTACCTTCAATCATTTCTGGACGTTTTTCAATGGCAAAAATCAATGAATATTGTAAATGCACAAACAGTAATTTCTCCGCATTGCAAGGTGCAATTCTGAAATTTTTTGCTTTTTCCCGCTCCTCTTAGCATGATAAAGAAGATTCAAAGAGAGTGAGGTGCCAGCTCCTTTCATTCAGTCAGTAGCTTCAAACATTTCTGGTATATGAATAACATGATGTTTTTCAATGGCAAAAATCAATGAATATTGTAAATGCACAAACAGTAATTTCTCCGCATTGCAAGGTGCAAGTCTGAAATTTTTTGCTTTTTCCTGCTCCTCTTAGCATGATAAAGAAGATTCAAAGAGAGTGAGATGCCAGCTACTTTCATTCAGTCAGTAGCTTCAATCATTTCTGGACGTTTTTCAATGGTAAAAATCAATGAATATTGTAAATGCACAAACAGTAATTTCTCCACATTGCAAGGTGCAATTCTGAAATTTTTTGCTTTTTCCTGCTCCTCTTAGCATGATAAAGAAGATTCAAAGAGAGTGAGATGCCAGCTCCTTTCATTCAGTCAGTAGCTTCAAACATTTCTGATATATGAATAACATGATGTTTTTCAATGGCAAAAATCAATGAATATTGTAAATGCACAAACAGTAATTTCTCCGCATTGCAAGGTGCAATTCTGAAATTTTTTGCTTTTTCCTGCTCCTCTTAGCATGATAAAGAAGATTCAAAGAGAGTGAGATGCCAGCTCCTTTCATTCAGTCAGTAGCTTCAAACATTTCTGGTATATGAATAACATGATGTTTTTCAATGGCAAAAATCAATGAATATTGTAAATGCACAAACAGTAATTTCTCCGCATTGCAAGGTGCAATTCTGAAATTTTTTGCTTTTTCCTGCTCCTCTTAGCATGATAAAGAAGATTCAAAGAGAGTGAGATGCCAGCTCCTTTCATTCAGTCAGTAGCTTCAATCATTTCTGGACGTTTTTCAATGGCAAAAATCAATGAATATTGTAAATGCAAAAACAGTAATTTCTCTGCATTGCAAGGTGCAATTCTGAAATTTTTTGCTTTTTCCTGCTCCTCTTAGCATGATAAAGAAGATTCAAAGAGAGTGAGATGTCAGCTCCTTTCATTCAGTCATTAGCTTCAAACATTTCTGGTATATGAATAACATGATGTTTTTCAATGGCAAAAATCAATGAATATTGTAAATGCACAAACAGTAATTTCTCCGCATTGCAAGGTGCAATTCTGAATTTTTTTGTTTTTTCCTGCTCCTCTTAGCATGATAAAGAAGATTCAAAGAGAGTGAGATGCCAGCTCCTTTCATTCAGTCAGTAGCTTCAATCATTTCTGGACGTTTTTCAATGGCAAAAATCAATGAATATTGTAAATGCACAAACAGTAATTTCTCCGCATTGCAAGGTGCAATTCTGAAATTTTTTGCTTTTTCCTGCTCCTCTTAGCATGATAAAGAAGATTCAAAGAGAGTGAGATGCCAGCTCCTTTCGTTCAGTCAGTAGCTTCAATCATTTCTGGACGTTTTTCAATGGCAAAAATCATTGAATATTATAAATGCACAAACAGTAATTTCTCCGCATTGCAAGGTGCAATTCTGAAATTTTTTACTTTTTCCTGCTCCTCTTAGCATGATAAAGAAGATTCAAAGAGAGTGAGATGCCAGCTCCTTTCATTCAGTCAGTAGCTTCAATCATTTCTGGTATATGAATAACATGATGTTTTTCAATGGCAAAAATCAATGAATATTGTAAATGCACAAACAGTAATTTCTCCGCATTGCAAGGTGCAATTCTGAAATTTTTTGCTTTTTCCTGCTCCTCTTAGCATGATAAAGAAGATTCAAAGAGAGTGAGATGCCAGCTCCTTTCATTCAGTCAGTAGCTTCAATCATTTCTGGACGTTTTTCAATGGCAAAAATCAATGAATATTGTAAATGCACAAACAGTAATTTCTCCGCATTGCAAGGTGCAATTCTGAAATTTTTTGCTTTTTCCTGCTCCTCTTAGCATGATAAAGAAGATTCAAAGAGAGTGAGATGCCAGCTCCTTTCATTCAGTCAGTAGCTTCAATCATTTCTGGACGTTTTTCAATGGCAAAAATCAATGAATATTGTAAATGCACAAACAGTAATTTCTCCGCATTGCAAGGTGCAATTCTGAAATTTTTTGCTTTTTCCTGTTCCTCTTAGCATGATAAACATGAATCAAAGAGAGTGAGATGCCAGCTCCTTTCATTCAGTCAGTAGCTTCAATCATTTCTGGACGTTTTTCAATTGCAAAAATCAATGAATATTGTAAATGCACAAACAGTAATTTCTCCGCATTGCAAGGTGCAATTCTGAAATTTTTTGCTTTTTCCTGCTCCTCTTAGCATGATAAAGACGATTCAAAGAGAGTGAGATGCCAGCTACTTTCATTCAGTCAGTAGCTTCAATCATTTCTGGTATATGAATAACATGATGTTTTTCAATGGCAAAAATCAATGAATATTGTAAATGCACAAACAGTAATTTCTCCGCATTGCAAGGTGCAATTGTGAAATTTTTTGCTTTTTCCTGCTCCTCTTAGCATGATAAAGAAGATTCAAAGAGAGTGAGATGCCAGCTCCTTTCATTCAGTCAGTAGCTTCAATCATTTCTGGACGTTTTTCAATGGCAAAAATCAATGAATATTGTAAATGCACAAACAGTAATTTCTCCGCATTGCAAGGTGCAATTCTGAAATTTTTTGCTTTTTCCTGCTCCTCTTAGCATGATAAAGAAGATTCAAAGAGAGTGAGATGCCAGCTCCTTTCATTCAGTCAGTAGCTTCAATCATTTCTGGACGTTTTTCAATGGCAAAAATCAATGAATATTGTAAATGCACAAACAGTAATTTCTCCGCATTGCAAGGTGCAATTCTGAAATTTTTTGCTTTTTCCTGCTCCTCTTAGCATGATAAAGAAGATTCAAAGAGAGTGAGATGCCAGCTCCTTTCATTCAGTCAGTAGCTTCAAACATTTCTGGTATATGAATAACATGATGTTTTTCAATGGCAAAAATCAATGAATATTGTAAATGCACAAACAGTAATTTCTCCACATTGCAAGGTGCAAGTCTGAAATTTTTTGCTTTTTCCTGCTCCTCTTAGCATGATAAAGAAGATTCAAAGAGAGTGAGATGCCAGCTACTTTCATTCAGTCAGTAGCTTCAATCATTTCTGGACGTTTTTCAATGGTAAAAATCAATGAATATTGTAAATGCACAAACAGTAATTTCTCCACATTGCAAGGTGCAATTCTGAAATTTTTTGCTTTTTCCTGCTCCTCTTAGCATGATAAAGAAGATTCAAAGAGAGTGAGATGCCAGCTCCTTTCATTCAGTCAGTAGCTTCAAACATTTCTGGTATATGAATAACATGATGTTTTTCAATGGCAAAAATCAATGAATATTGTAAATGCACAAACAGTAAATTCTCCGCATTGCAAGGTGCAATTCTGAAATTTTTTGCTTTTTCCTGCTCCTCTTAGCATGATAAAGAAGATTCAAAGAGAGTGAGATGCCAGCTCCTTTCATTCAGTCAGTAGCTTCAAACATTTCTGGTATATGAATAACATGATGTTTTTCAATGGCAAAAATCAATGAATATTGTAAATGCACAAACAGTAATTTCTCCGCATTGCAAGGTGCAAGTCTGAAATTTTTTGCTTTTTCCTGCTCCTCTTAGCATGATAAAGAAGATTCAAAGAGAGTGAGATGCCAGCTACTTTCATTCAGTCAGTAGCTTCAATCATTTCTGGACGTTTTTCAATGGTAAAAATCAATGAATATTGTAAATGCACAAACAGTAATTTCTCCACATTGCAAGGTGCAATTCTGAAATTTTTTGCTTTTTCCTGCTACTCTTAGCATGATAATGAAGATTCAAAGAGAGTGAGATGCCAGCTCCTTTCATTCAGTCAGTAGCTTCAAACATTTCTGGTATATGAATAACATGATGTTTTTCAATGGCAAAAATCAATGAATATTGTAAATGCACAAACAGTAATTTCTCCGCATTGCAAGGTGCAAGTCTGAAATTTTTTGCTTTTTCCTGCTCCTCTTAGCATGATAAAGAAGATTCAAAGAGAGTGAGATGCCAGCTCCTTTCATTCAGTCAGTAGCTTCAATCATTTCTGGATGTTTTTCAATGGCAAAAATCAATGAATATTGTAAATGCACAAACTGTAATTTCTCCGCATTGCAAGGTGCAATTCTGAAATTTTTTACTTTTTCCTGCTCCTCTTAGCATGATAAAGAAGATTCAAAGAGAGTGAGATGCCAGCTCCTTTCATTCAGTCAGTAGCTTCAATCATTTCTGGACGTTTTTCAATGGCAAAAATCAATGAATATTGTAAATGCACAAACAGTAATTTCTCCGCATTGCAAGGTGCAATTCTGAAATTTTTTGCTTTTTCCTGCTCCTCTTAGCATGATAAAGAAGATTCAAAGAGAGTGAGATGCCAGCTCCTTTCATTCAGTCAGTACTTTCAATCATTTCTGGACGTTTTTCAATGGCAAAAATCAATGAATATTGTAAATGCACAAACAGTAATTTCTCCGCATTGCAAGGTGCAATTCTGAATTTTTTTGCTTTTTCCCGCTCCTCTTAGCATGATAAAGAAGATTCAAAGAGAGTGAGGTGCCAGCTCCTTTCATTCAGTCAGTAGCTTCAAACATTTCTGGTATATGAATAACATGTTTTTCAATGGCAAAAATCAATGAATATTGTAAATGCACAAACAGTAATTTCTCCGTATTGCAAGGTGCAATTCTGAAATTTTTTGCTTTTTCCTGCTCCTCTTAGCATGATAAAGAAGATTCAAAGAGAGTGAGATGCCAGCTCCTTTCATTCAGTCAGTAGCTTCAATCATTTCTGGACGTTTTTCAATGGCAAAAATCAAGGAATATTGTAAATGCACAAACAGTAATTTCTCTGCATTGCAAGGTGCAATTCTGAAATTTTTTGCTTTTTCCTGCTCCTCTTAGCATGATAAAGAAGATTCAAAGAGGGTGAGATGCCAGCTCCTTTCATTCAGTCAGTAGCTTCAAACATTTCTGGTATATGAATAACATGATGTTTTTCAATGGCAAAAATCAATGAATATTGTAAATGCACAAACAGTAATTTCTCCGCATTGCAAGGTGCAAGTCTGAAATTTTTTGCTTTTTCCTGCTCCTCTTAGCATGATAAAGAAGATTCAAAGAGTGAGATGCCAGCTACTTTCATTCAGTCAGTAGCTTCAATCATTTCTGGACGTTTTTCAATGGTAAAAATCAATGAATATTGTAAATGCACAGTAATTTCTCCACATTGCAAGGTGCAATTCTGAAATTTTTTGCTTTTTCCTGCTCCTCTTAGCATGATAAAGAAGATTCAAAGAGAGTGAGATGCCAGCTCCTTTCATTCAGTCAGTAGCTTCAAACATTTCTGGTATATGAATAACATGATGTTTTTCAATGGCAAAAATCAATGAATATTGTAAATGCACAAACAGTAATTTCTCCGCATTGCAAGGTGCAATTCTGAAATTTTTTGCTTTTTCCTGCTCCTCTTAGCATGATAAAGAAGATTCAAAGAGAGTGAGATGCCAGCTCCTTTCATTCAGTCAGTAGCTTCAAACATTTCTGGTATATGAATAACATGATGTTTTTCAATGGCAAAAATCAATGAATATTGTAAATGCACAAACAGTAATTTCTCCGCATTGCAAGGTGCAATTCTGAAATTTTTTGCTTTTTCCTGCTCCTCTTAGCATGATAAAGAAGATTCAAAGAGAGTGAGATGCCAGCTCCTTTCATTCAGTCAGTAGCTTCAATCATTTTTGGACGTTTTTCAATGGCAAAAATCAATGAATATTGTAAATGCACAAACAGTAATTTCTCTGCATTGCAAGGTGCAATTCTGAAATTTTTTGCTTTTTCCTGCTCCTCTTAGCATGATAAAGAAGATTCAAAGAGAGTGAGATGTCAGCTCCTTTCATTCAGTCAGTAGCTTCAAACATTTCTGGTATATGAATAACATGATGTTTTTCAATGGCAAAAATCAATGAATATTGTAAATGCACAAACAGTAATTTCTCCGCATTGCAAGGTGCAATTCTGAAATTTTTTGCTTTTTCCTGCTCCTCTTAGCATGATAAAGAAGATTCAAAGAGAGTGAGATGCCAGCTACTTTCATTCAGTCAGTAGCTTCAAACATTTCTGGTATATGAATAACATGATGTTTTTCAATGGCAAAAATCAATGAATATTGTAAATGCACAAACAGTAATTTCTCCGCATTGCAAGGTGCAATTCTGAAATTTTTTGCTTTTTCCTGCTCCTCTTAGCATGATAAAGAAGATTCAAAGAGAGTGAGATGCCAGCTCCTTTCATTCAGTCAGTAGCTTCAATCATTTTTGGACGTTTTTCAATGGCAAAAATCAATGAATATTGTAAATGCACAAACAGTAATTTCTCTGCATTGCAAGGTGCAATTCTGAAATTTTTTGCTTTTTCCTGCTCCTCTTAGCATGATAAAGAAGATTCAAAGAGATTGAGATGTCAGCTCCTTTCATTCAGTCAGTAGCTTCAAACATTTCTGGTATATGAATAACATGATGTTTTTCAATGGCAAAAATCAATGAATATTGTAAATGCACAAACAGTAATTTCTCCGCATTGCAAGGTGCAATTCTGAAATTTTTTGCTTTTTCCTGCTCCTCTTAGCATGATAAAGAAGATTCAAAGAGAGTGAGATGCCAGCTCCTTTCATTCAGTCAGTAGCTTCAAACATTTCTGGTATATGAATAACATGATGTTTTTCAATGGCAAAAATCAATGAATATTGTAAATGCACAAACAGTAATTTCTCCACATTGCAAGGTGCAAGTCTGAAATTTTTTGCTTTTTCCTGCTCCTCTTAGCATGATAAAGAAGATTCAAAGAGAGTGAGATGCCAGCTACTTTCATTCAGTCAGTAGCTTCAATCATTTCTGGACGTTTTTCAATGGTAAAAATCAATGAATATTGTAAATGCACAAACAGTAATTTCTCCACATTGCAAGGTGCAATTCTGAAATTTTTTGCTTTTTCCTGCTCCTCTTAGCATGATAAAGAAGATTCAAAGAGAGTGAGATGCCAGCTCCTTTCATTCAGTCAGTAGCTTCAAACATTTCTGGTATATGAATAACATGATGTTTTTCAATGGCAAAAATCAATGAATATTGTAAATGCACAAACAGTAAATTCTCCGCATTGCAAGGTGCAATTCTGAAATTTTTTGCTTTTTCCTGCTCCTCTTAGCATGATAAAGAAGATTCAAAGAGAGTGAGATGCCAGCTCCTTTCATTCAGTCAGTAGCTTCAAACATTTCTGGTATATGAATAACATGATGTTTTTCAATGGCAAAAATCAATGAATATTGTAAATGCACAAACAGTAATTTCTCCGCATTGCAAGGTGCAAGTCTGAAATTTTTTGCTTTTTCCTGCTCCTCTTAGCATGATAAAGAAGATTCAAAGAGAGTGAGATGCCAGCTCCTTTCATTCAGTCAGTAGCTTCAATCATTTCTGGATGTTTTTCAATGGCAAAAATCAATGAATATTGTAAATGCACAAACTGTAATTTCTCCGCATTGCAAGGTGCAATTCTGAAATTTTTTACTTTTTCCTGCTCCTCTTAGCATGATAAAGAAGATTCAAAGAGAGTGAGATGCCAGCTCCTTTCATTCAGTCAGTAGCTTCAATCATTTCTGGACGTTTTTCAATGGCAAAAATCAATGAATATTGTAAATGCACAAACAGTAATTTCTCCGCATTGCAAGGTGCAATTCTGAAATTTTTTGCTTTTTCCTGCTCCTCTTAGCATGATAAAGAAGATTCAAAGAGAGTGAGATGCCAGCTCCTTTCATTCAGTCAGTAGCTTCAATCATTTCTGGACGTTTTTCAATGGCAAAAATCAATGAATATTGTAAATGCACAAACAGTAATTTCTCCGCATTGCAAGGTGCAATTCTGAAATTTTTTGCTTTTTCCTGCTCCTCTTAGCATGATAAAGAAGATTCAAAGAGAGTGAGATGCCAGCTCCTTTCATTCAGTCAGTACTTTCAATCATTTCTGGACGTTTTTCAATGGCAAAAATCAATGAATATTGTAAATGCACAAACAGTAATTTCTCCGCATTGCAAGGTGCAATTCTGAATTTTTTTGCTTTTTCCCGCTCCTCTTAGCATGATAAAGAAGATTCAAAGAGAGTGAGGTGCCAGCTCCTTTCATTCAGTCAGTAGCTTCAAACATTTCTGGTATATGAATAACATGTTTTTCAATGGCAAAAATCAATGAATATTGTAAATGCACAAACAGTAATTTCTCCGCATTGCAAGGTGCAATTCTGAAATTTTTTGCTTTTTCCTGCTCCTCTTAGCATGATAAAGAAGATTCAAAGAGAGTGAGATGCCAGCTCCTTTCATTCAGTCAGTAGCTTCAATCATTTCTGGACGTTTTTCAATGGCAAAAATCAATGAATATTGTAAATGCACAAACAGTAATTTCTCCGCATTGCAAGGTGCAATTCTGAAATTTTTTGCTTTTTCCTGCTCCTCTTAGCATGATAAAGAAGATTCAAAGAGGGTGAGATGCCAGCTCCTTTCATTCAGTCAGTAGCTTCAAACATTTCTGGTATATGAATAACATGATGTTTTTCAATGGCAAAAATCAATGAATATTGTAAATGCACAAACAGTAATTTCTCCGCATTGCAAGGTGCAAGTCTGAAATTTTTTGCTTTTTCCTGCTCCTCTTAGCATGATAAAGAAGATTCAAAGAGAGTGAGATGCCAGCTACTTTCATTCAGTCAGTAGCTTCAATCATTTCTGGACGTTTTTCAATGGTAAAAATCAATGAATATTGTAAATGCACAGTAATTTCTCCACATTGCAAGGTGCAATTCTGAAATTTTTTGCTTTTTCCTGCTCCTCTTAGCATGATAAAGAAGATTCAAAGAGAGTGAGATGCCAGCTCCTTTCATTCAGTCAGTAGCTTCAAACATTTCTGGTATATGAATAACATGATGTTTTTCAATGGCAAAAATCAATGAATATTGTAAATGCACAAACAGTAATTTCTCCGCATTGCAAGGTGCAATTCTGAAATTTTTTGCTTTTTCCTGCTCCTCTTAGCATGATAAAGAAGATTCAAAGAGAGTGAGATGCCAGCTCCTTTCATTCAGTCAGTAGCTTCAAACATTTCTGGTATATGAATAACATGATGTTTTTCAATGGCAAAAATCAATGAATATTGTAAATGCACAAACAGTAATTTCTCCGCATTGCAAGGTGCAATTCTGAAATTTTTTGCTTTTTCCTGCTCCTCTTAGCATGATAAAGAAGATTCAAAGAGAGTGAGATGCCAGCTCCTTTCATTCAGTCAGTAGCTTCAATCATTTCTGGACGTTTTTCAATGGCAAAAATCAATGAATATTGTAAATGCACAAACAATAATTTCTCTGCATTGCAAGGTGCAATTCTGAAATTTTTTGCTTTTTCCTGCTCCTCTTAGCATGATAAAGAAGATTCAAAGAGAGTGAGATGTCAGCTCCTTTCATTCAGTCAGTAGCTTCAAACATTTCTGGTATATGAATAACATGATGTTTTTCAATGGCAAAAATCAATGAATATTGTAAATGCACAAACAGTAATTTCTCCGCATTGCAAGGTGCAATTCTGAAATTTTTTGCTTTTTCCTGCTCCTCTTAGCATGATAAAGAATATTCAAAGAGAGTGAGATGCCAGCTCCTTTCATTCAGTCAGTAGCTTCAAACATTTCTGGTATATGAATAACATGATGTTTTTCAATGGCAAAAATCAATGAATATTGTAAATGCACAAACAGTAATTTCTCCACATTGCAAGGTGCAAGTCTGAAATTTTTTGCTTTTTCCTGCTCCTCTTAGCATGATAAAGAAGATTCAAAGAGAGTGAGATGCCAGCTACTTTCATTCAGTCAGTAGCTTCAATCATTTCTGGACGTTTTTCAATGGTAAAAATCAATGAATATTGTAAATGCACAAACAGTAATTTCTCCACATTGCAAGGTGCAATTCTGAAATTTTTTGCTTTTTCCTGCTCCTCTTAGCATGATAAAGAAGATTCAAAGAGAGTGACATGCCAGCTCCTTTCATTCAGTCAGTAGCTTCAAACATTTCTGGTATATGAATAACATGATGTTTTTCAATGGCAAAAATCAATGAATATTGTAAATGCACAAACAGTAAATTCTCCGCATTGCAAGGTGCAATTCTGAAATTTTTTGCTTTTTCCTGCTCCTCTTAGCATGATAATGAAGATTCAAAGAGAGTGAGATGCCAGCTCCTTTCATTCAGTCAGTAGCTTCAAACATTTCTGGTATATGAATAACATGATGTTTTTCAATGGCAAAAATCAATGAATATTGTAAATGCACAAACAGTAATTTCTCCGCATTGCAAGGTGCAAGTCTGAAATTTTTTGCTTTTTCCTGCTCCTCTTAGCATGATAAAGAAGATTCAAAGAGAGTGAGATGCCAGCTACTTTCATTCAGTCAGTAGCTTCAATCATTTCTGGACGTTTTTCAATGGTAAAAATCAATGAATATTGTAAATGCACAAACAGTAATTTCTCCACATTGCAAGGTGCAATTCTGAAATTTTTTGCTTTTTCCTGCTCCTCTTAGCATGATAATGAAGATTCAAAGAGAGTGAGATGCCAGCTCCTTTCATTCAGTCAGTAGCTTCAAACATTTCTGGTATATGAATAACATGATGTTTTTCAATGGCAAAAATCAATGAATATTGTAAATGCACAAACAGTAATTTCTCCGCATTGCAAGGTGCAAGTCTGAAATTTTTTGCTTTTTCCTGCTCCTCTTAGCATGATAAAGAAGATTCAAAGAGAGTGAGATGCCAGCTCCTTTCATTCAGTCAGTAGCTTCAATCATTTCTGGATGTTTTTCAATGGCAAAAATCAATGAATATTGTAAATGCACAAACTGTAATTTCTCCGCATTGCAAGGTGCAATTCTGAAATTTTTTACTTTTTCCTGCTCCTCTTAGCATGATAAAGAAGATTCAAAGAGAGTGAGATGCCAGCTCCTTTCATTCAGTCAGTAGCTTCAATCATTTCTGGACGTTTTTCAATGGCAAAAATCAATGAATATTGTAAATGCACAAACAGTAATTTCTCCGCATTGCAAGGTGCAATTCTGAAATTTTTTGCTTTTTCCTGCTCCTCTTAGCATGATAAAGAAGATTCAAAGAGAGTGAGATGCCAGCTCCTTTCATTCAGTCAGTACTTTCAATCATTTCTGGACGTTTTTCAATGGCAAAAATCAATGAATATTGTAAATGCACAAACAGTAATTTCTCCGCATTGCAAGGTGCAATTCTGAATTTTTTTGCTTTTTCCCGCTCCTCTTAGCATGATAAAGAAGATTCAAAGAGAGTGAGGTGCCAGCTCCTTTCATTCAGTCAGTAGCTTCAAACATTTCTGGTATATGAATAACATGTTTTTCAATGGCAAAAATCAATGAATATTGTAAATGCACAAACAGTAATTTCTCCGCATTGCAAGGTGCAATTCTGAAATTTTTTGCTTTTTCCTGCTCCTCTTAGCATGATAAAGAAGATTCAAAGAGAGTGAGATGCCAGCTCCTTTCATTCAGTCAGTAGCTTCAATCATTTCTGGACGTTTTTCAATGGCAAAAATCAATGAATATTGTAAATGCACAAACAGTAATTTCTCCGCATTGCAAGGTGCAATTCTGAAATTTTTTGCTTTTTCCTGCTCCTCTTAGCATGATAAAGAAGATTCAAAGAGGGTGAGATGCCAGCTCCTTTCATTCAGTCAGTAGCTTCAAACATTTCTGGTATATGAATAACATGATGTTTTTCAATGGCAAAAATCAATGAATATTGTAAATGCACAAACAGTAATTTCTCCGCATTGCAAGGTGCAAGTCTGAAATTTTTTGCTTTTTCCTGCTCCTCTTAGCATGATAAAGAAGATTCAAAGAGAGTGAGATGCCAGCTACTTTCATTCAGTCAGTAGCTTCAATCATTTCTGGACGTTTTTCAATGGTAAAAATCAATGAATATTGTAAATGCACAGTAATTTCTCCACATTGCAAGGTGCAATTCTGAAATTTTTTGCTTTTTCCTGCTCCTCTTAGCATGATAAAGAAGATTCAAAGAGAGTGAGATGCCAGCTCCTTTCATTCAGTCAGTAGCTTCAAACATTTCTGGTATATGAATAACATGATGTTTTTCAATGGCAAAAATCAATGAATATTGTAAATGCACAAACAGTAATTTCTCCGCATTGCAAGGTGCAATTCTGAAATTTTTTGCTTTTTCCTGCTCCTCTTAGCATGATAAAGAAGATTCAAAGAGAGTGAGATGCCAGCTCCTTTCATTCAGTCAGTAGCTTCAAACATTTCTGGTATATGAATAACATGATGTTTTTCAATGGCAAAAATCAATGAATATTGTAAATGCACAAACAGTAATTTCTCCGCATTGCAAGGTGCAATTCTGAAATTTTTTGCTTTTTCCTGCTCCTCTTAGCATGATAAAGAAGATTCAAAGAGAGTGAGATGCCAGCTCCTTTCATTCAGTCAGTAGCTTCAAACATTTCTGGTATATGAATAACATGATGTTTTTCAATGGCAAAAATCAATGAATATTGTAAATGCACAAACAGTAATTTCTCCGCATTGCAAGGTGCAATTCTGAAATTTTTTGCTTTTTCCTGCTCCTCTTAGCATGATAAAGAAGATTCAAAGAGAGTGAGATGCCAGCTCCTTTCATTCAGTCAGTAGCTTCAATCATTTCTGGACGTTTTTCAATGGCAAAAATCAATGAATATTGTAAATGCACAAACAGTAATTTCTCCGCATTGCAAGGTGCAATTCTGAATTTTTTTGCTTTTTCCCGCTCCTCTTAGCATGATAAAGAAGATTCAAAGAGAGTGAGGTGCCAGCTCCTTTCATTCAGTCAGTAGCTTCAAACATTTCTGGTATATGAATAACATGTTTTTCAATGGCAAAAATCAATGAATATTGTAAATGCACAAACAGTAATTTCTCCGCATTGCAAGGTGCAATTCTGAAATTTTTTGCTTTTTCCTGCTCCTCTTAGCATGATAAAGAAGATTCAAAGAGAGTGAGATGCCAGCTCCTTTCATTCAGTCAGTAGCTTCAATCATTTCTGGACGTTTTTCAATGGCAAAAATCAATGAATATTGTAAATGCACAAACAGTAATTTCTCCGCATTGCAAGGTGCAATTCTGAAATTTTTTGCTTTTTCCTGCTCCTCTTAGCATGATAAAGAAGATTCAAAGAGGGTGAGATGCCAGCTCCTTTCATTCAGTCAGTAGCTTCAAACATTTCTGGTATATGAATAACATGATGTTTTTCAATGGCAAAAATCAATGAATATTGTAAATGCACAAACAGTAATTTCTCCGCATTGCAAGGTGCAAGTCTGAAATTTTTTGCTTTTTCCTGCTCCTCTTAGCATGATAAAGAAGATTCAAAGAGAGTGAGATGCCAGCTACTTTCATTCAGTCAGTAGCTTCAATCATTTCTGGACGTTTTTCAATGGTAAAAATCAATGAATATTGTAAATGCACAGTAATTTCTCCACATTGCAAGGTGCAATTCTGAAATTTTTTGCTTTTTCCTGCTCCTCTTAGCATGATAAAGAAGATTCAAAGAGAGTGAGATGCCAGCTCCTTTCATTCAGTCAGTAGCTTCAAACATTTCTGGTATATGAATAACATGATGTTTTTCAATGGCAAAAATCAATGAATATTGTAAATGCACAAACAGTAATTTCTCCGCATTGCAAGGTGCAATTCTGAAATTTTTTGCTTTTTCCTGCTCCTCTTAGCATGATAAAGAAGATTCAAAGAGAGTGAGATGCCAGCTCCTTTCATTCAGTCAGTAGCTTCAAACATTTC
This sequence comes from Phyllobates terribilis, assembly GCF_046119375.1. NCBI lineage: Eukaryota > Metazoa > Chordata > Amphibia > Anura > Dendrobatidae > Phyllobates > Phyllobates terribilis. The sequence goes on along the minus strand of NW_027363304.1, from coordinate 861,351 downwards.
TGGTATATGAATAACATGATGTTTTTCAATGGCAAAAATCAATGAATATTGTAAATGCACAAACAGTAATTTCTCCGCATTGCAAGGTGCAATTCTGAAATTTTTTGCTTTTTCCTGCTCCTCTTAGCATGATAAAGAAGATTCAAAGAGAGTGAGATGCCAGCTCCTTTCATTCAGTCAGTAGCTTCAATCATTTCTGGACGTTTTTCAATGGCAAAAATCAATGAATATTGTAAATGCACAAACATTTATTTCTCTGCATTGCAAGGTGCAATTCTGAAATTTTTTGCTTTTTCCTGCTCCTCTTAGCATGATAAAGAAGATTCAAAGAGAGTGAGATGTCAGCTCCTTTCATTCAGTCAGTAGCTTCAAACATTTCTGGTATATGAATAACATGATGTTTTTCAATGGCAAAAATCAATGAATATTGTAAATGCACAAACAGTAATTTCTCCGCATTGCAAGGTGCAATTCTGAAATTTTTTGCTTTTTCCTGCTCCTCTTAGCATGATAAAGAAGATTCAAAGAGAGTGAGATGCCAGCTCCTTTCATTCAGTCAGTAGCTTCAAACATTTCTGGTATATGAATAACATGATGTTTTTCAATGGCAAAAATCAATGAATATTGTAAATGCACAAACAGTAATTTCTCCACATTGCAAGGTGCAAGTCTGAAATTTTTTGCTTTTTCCTGCTCCTCTTAGCATGATAAAGAAGATTCAAAGAGAGTGAGATGCCAGCTACTTTCATTCAGTCAGTAGCTTCAATCATTTCTGGACGTTTTTCAATGGTAAAAATCAATGAATATTGTAAATGCACAAACAGTAATTTCTCCACATTGCAAGGTGCAATTCTGAAATTTTTTGCTTTTTCCTGCTCCTCTTAGCATGATAAAGAAGATTCAAAGAGAGTGAGATGCCAGCTCCTTTCATTCAGTCAGTAGCTTCAAACATTTCTGGTATATGAATAACATGATGTTTTTCAATGGCAAAAATCAATGAATATTGTAAATGCACAAACAGTAAATTCTCCGCATTGCAAGGTGCAATTCTGAAATTTTTTGCTTTTTCCTGCTCCTCTTAGCATGATAATGAAGATTCAAAGAGAGTGAGATGCCAGCTCCTTTCATTCAGTCAGTAGCTTCAAACATTTCTGGTATATGAATAACATGATGTTTTTCAATGGCAAAAATCAATGAATATTGTAAATGCACAAACAGTAATTTCTCCGCATTGCAAGGTGCAAGTCTGAAATTTTTTGCTTTTTCCTGCTCCTCTTAGCATGATAAAGAAGATTCAAAGAGAGTGAGATGCCAGCTACTTTCATTCAGTCAGTAGCTTCAATCATTTCTGGACGTTTTTCAATGGTAAAAATCAATGAATATTGTAAATGCACAAACAGTAATTTCTCCACATTGCAAGGTGCAATTCTGAAATTTTTTGCTTTTTCCTGCTCCTCTTAGCATGATAATGAAGATTCAAAGAGAGTGAGATGCCAGCTCCTTTCATTCAGTCAGTAGCTTCAATCATTTCTGGATGTTTTTCAATGGCAAAAATCAATGAATATTGTAAATGCACAAACTGTAATTTCTCCGCATTGCAAGGTGCAATTCTGAAATTTTTTACTTTTTCCTGCTCCTCTTAGCATGATAAAGAAGATTCAAAGAGAGTGAGATGCCAGCTCCTTTCATTCAGTCAGTAGCTTCAATCATTTCTGGACGTTTTTCAATGGCAAAAATCAATGAATATTGTAAATGCACAAACAGTAATTTCTCCGCATTGCAAGGTGCAATTCTGAAATTTTTTGCTTTTTCCTGCTCCTCTTAGCATGATAAAGAAGATTCAAAGAGAGTGAGATGCCAGCTCCTTTCATTCAGTCAGTACTTTCAATCATTTCTGGACGTTTTTCAATGGCATAAATCAATGAATATTGTAAATGCACAAACAGTAATTTCTCCGCATTGCAAGGTGCAATTCTGAATTTTTTTGCTTTTTCCCGCTCCTCTTAGCATGATAAAGAAGATTCAAAGAGAGTGAGGTGCCAGCTCCTTTCATTCAGTCAGTAGCTTCAAACATTTCTGGTATATGAATAACATGTTTTTCAATGGCAAAAATCAATGAATATTGTAAATGCACAAACAGTAATTTCTCCGCATTGCAAGGTGCAATTCTGAAATTTTTTGCTTTTTCCTGCTCCTCTTAGCATGATAAAGAAGATTCAAAGAGAGTGAGATGCCAGCTCCTTTCATTCAGTCAGTAGCTTCAAACATTTCTGGTATATGAATAACATGATGTTTTTCAATGGCAAAAATCAATGAATATTGTAAATGCACAAACAGTAATTTCTCCGCATTGCAAGGTGCAATTCTGAAATTTTTTGCTTTTTCCTGCTCCTCTTAGCATGATAAAGAAGATTCAAAGAGAGTGAGATGCCAGCTCCTTTCATTCAGTCAGTAGCTTCAAACATTTCTGGTATATGAATAACATGATGTTTTTCAATGGCAAAAATCAATGAATATTGTAAATGCACAAACAGTAATTTCTCCGCATTGCAAGGTGCAATTCTGAAATTTTTTGCTTTTTCCTGCTCCTCTTAGCATGATAAAGAAGATTCAAAGAGAGTGAGATGCCAGCTCCTTTCATTCAGTCAGTAGCTTCAATCATTTCTGGACGTTTTTCAATGGCAAAAATCAATGAATATTGTAAATGCACAAACATTTATTTCTCTGCATTGCAAGGTGCAATTCTGAAATTTTTTGCTTTTTCCTGCTCCTCTTAGCATGATAAAGAAGATTCAAAGAGAGTGAGATGTCAGCTCCTTTCATTCAGTCAGTAGCTTCAAACATTTCTGGTATATGAATAACATGATGTTTTTCAATGGCAAAAATCAATGAATATTGTAAATGCACAAACAGTAATTTCTCCGCATTGCAAGGTGCAATTCTGAAATTTTTTGCTTTTTCCTGCTCCTCTTAGCATGATAAAGAAGATTCAAAGAGAGTGAGATGCCAGCTCCTTTCATTCAGTCAGTAGCTTCAAACATTTCTGGTATATGAATAACATGATGTTTTTCAATGGCAAAAATCAATGAATATTGTAAATGCACAAACAGTAATTTCTCCACATTGCAAGGTGCAAGTCTGAAATTTTTTGCTTTTTCCTGCTCCTCTTAGCATGATAAAGAAGATTCAAAGAGAGTGAGATGCCAGCTACTTTCATTCAGTCAGTAGCTTCAATCATTTCTGGACGTTTTTCAATGGTAAAAATCAATGAATATTGTAAATGCACAAACAGTAATTTCTCCACATTGCAAGGTGCAATTCTGAAATTTTTTGCTTTTTCCTGCTCCTCTTAGCATGATAAAGAAGATTCAAAGAGAGTGAGATGCCAGCTCCTTTCATTCAGTCAGTAGCTTCAAACATTTCTGGTATATGAATAACATGATGTTTTTCAATGGCAAAAATCAATGAATATTGTAAATGCACAAACAGTAAATTCTCCGCATTGCAAGGTGCAATTCTGAAATTTTTTGCTTTTTCCTGCTCCTCTTAGCATGATAATGAAGATTCAAAGAGAGTGAGATGCCAGCTCCTTTCATTCAGTCAGTAGCTTCAAACATTTCTGGTATATGAATAACATGATGTTTTTCAATGGCAAAAATCAATGAATATTGTAAATGCACAAACAGTAATTTCTCCGCATTGCAAGGTGCAAGTCTGAAATTTTTTGCTTTTTCCTGCTCCTCTTAGCATGATAAAGAAGATTCAAAGAGAGTGAGATGCCAGCTACTTTCATTCAGTCAGTAGCTTCAATCATTTCTGGACGTTTTTCAATGGTAAAAATCAATGAATATTGTAAATGCACAAACAGTAATTTCTCCACATTGCAAGGTGCAATTCTGAAATTTTTTGCTTTTTCCTGCTCCTCTTAGCATGATAATGAAGATTCAAAGAGAGTGAGATGCCAGCTCCTTTCATTCAGTCAGTAGCTTCAAACATTTCTGGTATATGAATAACATGATGTTTTTCAATGGCAAAAATCAATGAATATTGTAAATGCACAAACAGTAATTTCTCCGCATTGCAAGGTGCAAGTCTGAAATTTTTTGCTTTTTCCTGCTCCTCTTAGCATGATAAAGAAGATTCAAAGAGAGTGAGATGCCAGCTCCTTTCATTCAGTCAGTAGCTTCAATCATTTCTGGATGTTTTTCAATGGCAAAAATCAATGAATATTGTAAATGCACAAACTGTAATTTCTCCGCATTGCAAGGTGCAATTCTGAAATTTTTTACTTTTTCCTGCTCCTCTTAGCATGATAAAGAAGATTCAAAGAGAGTGAGATGCCAGCTCCTTTCATTCAGTCAGTAGCTTCAATCATTTCTGGACGTTTTTCAATGGCAAAAATCAATGAATATTGTAAATGCACAAACAGTAATTTCTCCGCATTGCAAGGTGCAATTCTGAAATTTTTTGCTTTTTCCTGCTCCTCTTAGCATGATAAAGAAGATTCAAAGAGAGTGAGATGCCAGCTCCTTTCATTCAGTCAGTACTTTCAATCATTTCTGGACGTTTTTCAATGGCATAAATCAATGAATATTGTAAATGCACAAACAGTAATTTCTCCGCATTGCAAGGTGCAATTCTGAATTTTTTTGCTTTTTCCCGCTCCTCTTAGCATGATAAAGAAGATTCAAAGAGAGTGAGGTGCCAGCTCCTTTCATTCAGTCAGTAGCTTCAAACATTTCTGGTATATGAATAACATGTTTTTCAATGGCAAAAATCAATGAATATTGTAAATGCACAAACAGTAATTTCTCCGCATTGCAAGGTGCAATTCTGAAATTTTTTGCTTTTTCCTGCTCCTCTTAGCATGATAAAGAAGATTCAAAGAGAGTGAGATGCCAGCTCCTTTCATTCAGTCAGTAGCTTCAATCATTTCTGGACGTTTTTCAATGGCAAAAATCAATGAATATTGTAAATGCACAAACAGTAATTTCTCCGCATTGCAAGGTGCAATTCTGAAATTTTTTGCTTTTTCCTGCTCCTCTTAGCATGATAAAGAAGATTCAAAGAGGGTGAGATGCCAGCTCCTTTCATTCAGTCAGTAGCTTCAAACATTTCTGGTATATGAATAACATGATGTTTTTCAATGGCAAAAATCAATGAATATTGTAAATGCACAAACAGTAATTTCTCCGCATTGCAAGGTGCAAGTCTGAAATTTTTTTTGCTTTTTCCTGCTCCTCTTAGCATGATAAAGAAGATTCAAAGAGAGTGAGATGCCAGCTCCTTTCATTCAGTCAGTAGCTTCAATCATTTCTGGTATATGAATAACATGATGTTTTTCAATGGCAAAAATCAATGAATATTGTAAATGCACAAACAGTAATTTCTCCGCATTGCAAGGTGCAATTCTGAAATTTTTTGCTTTTTCCTGCTCCTCTTAGCATGATAAAGAAGATTCAAAGAGAGTGAGATGCCAGCTCCTTTCATTCAGTCAGTAGCTTCAATCATTTCTGGACGTTTTTCAATGGCAAAAATCAATGAATATTGTAAATGCACAAACAGTAATTTCTCCGCATTGCAAGGTGCAATTCTGAAATTTTTTGATTTTTCCTGCTCCTCTTAGCATGATAAAGAAGATTCAAAGAGAGTGAGATGCCAGCTACTTTCATTCAGTCAGTAGCTTCAAACATTTCTGGTATATGAATAACATGATTTTTTCAATGGCAAAAATCAATGAATATTGTAAATGCACAAACAGTAATTTCTCCGCATTGCAAGGTGCAAGTCTGAAATTTTTTGCTTTTTCCTGCTCCTCTTAGCATGATAAAGAAGATTCAAAGAGAGTGAGATGCCAGCTACTTTCATTCAGTCAGTAGCTTCAATCATTTCTGGACATTTTTCAATGGTAAAAATCAATGAATATTGTAAATGTACAAACAGTAATTTCTCCACATTGCAAGGTGCAATTCTGAAATTTTTTGCTTTTTCCTGCTCCTCTTAGCATGATAAAGAAGATTCAAAGAGAGTGAGATGCCAGCTCCTTTCATTCAGTCAGTAGCTTCAAACATTTCTGGTATATGAATAACATGATGTTTTTCAATGGCAAAAATCAATGAATATTGTAAATGCACAAACAGTAATTTCTCCGCATTGCAAGGTGCAAGTCTGAAATTTTTTGCTTTTTCCTGCTCCTCTTAGCATGATAAAGAAGATTCAAAGAGAGTGAGATGCCAGCTACTTTCATTCAGTCAGTAGCTTCAATCATTTCTGGACGTTTTTCAATGGTAAAAATCAATGAATATTGTAAATGTACAAACAGTAATTTCTCCACATTGCAAGGTGCAATTCTGAAATTTTTTGCTTTTTCCTGCTCCTCTTAGCATGATAAAGAAGATTCAAAGAGAGTGAGATGCCAGCTCCTTTCATAGAGTCAGTAGCTTCAAACATTTCTGGTATATGAATAACATGATGTTTTTCAATGGAAAAAATCAATGAATATTGTAAATGCACAAACAGTAATTTATCCGCATTGCAAGGTGCAATTCTGAAATTTTTTGCTTTTTCCTGCTCCTCTTAGCATGATAAAGAAGATTCAAAGAGAGTGAGATGCCAGCTCCTTTCATTCAGTCAGTAGCTTCAAACATTTCTGGTATATGAATAACATGTTTTTCAATGGCAAAAATCAATGAATATTGTAAATGCACAAACAGTAATTTCTCCGCATTGCAAGGTGCAAGTCTGAAATTTTTTGCTTTTTCCTGCTCCTCTTAGCATGATAAAGAAGATTCAAAGAGAGTGAGATGCCAGCTACTTTCATTCAGTCAGTAGCTTCAATCATTTCTGGACGTTTTTCAATGGTAAAAATCAATGAATATTGTAAATGCACAAACAGTAATTTCTCCACATTGCAAGGTGCAATTCTGAAATTTTTTGCTTTTTCCTGCTCCTCTTAGCATGATAAAGAAGATTCAAAGAGAGTGAGATGCCAGCTGCTTTCATTCAGTCAGTAGCTTCAAACATTTCTGGTATATGAATAACATGATGTTTTTCAATGGCAAAAATCAATGAATATTGTAAATTCACAAACAGTAATTTCTCCGCATTGCAAGGTGAAATTCTGAAATTTTTTGCTTTTTCCTGCTCCTCTTAGCATGATAAAGAAGATTCAAAGAGAGTGAGATGCCAGCTACTTTCATTCAGTCAGTAGCTTCAATCATTTCTGGACGTTTTTCAATGGTAAAAATCAATGAATATTGTAAATGTACAAACAGTAATTTCTCCACATTGCAAGGTGCAATTCTGAAATTTTTTGCTTTTTCCTGCTCCTCTTAGCATGATAAAGAAGATTCAAAGAGAGTGAGATGCCAGCTCCTTTCATTCAGTCAGTAGCTTCAATCATTTCTGGATGTTTTTCAATGGCAAAAATCAATGAATATTGTAAATGCACAAACTGTAATTTCTCCGCATTGCAAGGTGCAATTCTGAAATTTTTTGCTTTTTCCTGCTCCTCTTAGCATGATAAAGAAGATTCAAAGAGAGTGAGATGCCAGCTACTTTCATTCAGTCAGTAGCTTCAATCATTTCTGGACGTTTTTCAATGGTAAAAATCAATGAATATTGTAAATGTACAAACAGTAATTTCTCCACATTGCAAGGTGCAATTCTGAAATTTTTTGCTTTTTCCTGCTCCTCTTAGCATGATAAAGAAGATTCAAAGAGAGTGAGATGCCAGCTACTTTCATTCAGTCAGTAGCTTCAAACATTTCTGGTATATGAATAACATGATTTTTTCAATGGCAAAAATCAATGAATATTGTAAATGCACAAACAGTAATTTCTCCGCATTGCAAGGTGCAAGTCTGAAATTTTTTGCTTTTTCCTGCTCCTCTTAGCATGATAAAGAAGATTCAAAGAGAGTGAGATGCCAGCTACTTTCATTCAGTCAGTAGCTTCAATCATTTCTGGACATTTTTCAATGGTAAAAATCAATGAATATTGTAAATGTACAAACAGTAATTTCTCCACATTGCAAGGTGCAATTCTGAAATTTTTTGCTTTTTCCTGCTCCTCTTAGCATGATAAAGAAGATTCAAAGAGAGTGAGATGCCAGCTCCTTTCATTCAGTCAGTAGCTTCAAACATTTCTGGTATATGAATAACATGATGTTTTTCAATGGCAAAAATCAATGAATATTGTAAATGCACAAACAGTAATTTCTCCGCATTGCAAGGTGCAAGTCTGAAATTTTTTGCTTTTTCCTGCTCCTCTTAGCATGATAAAGAAGATTCAAAGAGAGTGAGATGCCAGCTACTTTCATTCAGTCAGTAGCTTCAATCATTTCTGGACGTTTTTCAATGGTAAAAATCAATGAATATTGTAAATGTACAAACAGTAATTTCTCCACATTGCAAGGTGCAATTCTGAAATTTTTTGCTTTTTCCTGCTCCTCTTAGCATGATAAAGAAGATTCAAAGAGAGTGAGATGCCAGCTCCTTTCATAGAGTCAGTAGCTTCAAACATTTCTGGTATATGAATAACATGATGTTTTTCAATGGAAAAAATCAATGAATATTGTAAATGCACAAACAGTAATTTATCCGCATTGCAAGGTGCAATTCTGAAATTTTTTGCTTTTTCCTGCTCCTCTTAGCATGATAAAGAAGATTCAAAGAGAGTGAGATGCCAGCTCCTTTCATTCAGTCAGTAGCTTCAAACATTTCTGGTATATGAATAACATGTTTTTCAATGGCAAAAATCAATGAATATTGTAAATGCACAAACAGTAATTTCTCCGCATTGCAAGGTGCAAGTCTGAAATTTTTTGCTTTTTCCTGCTCCTCTTAGCATGATAAAGAAGATTCAAAGAGAGTGAGATGCCAGCTACTTTCATTCAGTCAGTAGCTTCAATCATTTCTGGACGTTTTTCAATGGTAAAAATCAATGAATATTGTAAATGCACAAACAGTAATTTCTCCACATTGCAAGGTGCAATTCTGAAATTTTTTGCTTTTTCCTGCTCCTCTTAGCATGATAAAGAAGATTCAAAGAGAGTGAGATGCCAGCTGCTTTCATTCAGTCAGTAGCTTCAAACATTTCTGGTATATGAATAACATGATGTTTTTCAATGGCAAAAATCAATGAATATTGTAAATTCACAAACAGTAATTTCTCCGCATTGCAAGGTGAAATTCTGAAATTTTTTGCTTTTTCCTGCTCCTCTTAGCATGATAAAGAAGATTCAAAGAGAGTGAGATGCCAGCTACTTTCATTCAGTCAGTAGCTTCAATCATTTCTGGACGTTTTTCAATGGTAAAAATCAATGAATATTGTAAATGTACAAACAGTAATTTCTCCACATTGCAAGGTGCAATTCTGAAATTTTTTGCTTTTTCCTGCTCCTCTTAGCATGATAAAGAAGATTCAAAGAGAGTGAGATGCCAGCTCCTTTCATTCAGTCAGTAGCTTCAATCATTTCTGGATGTTTTTCAATGGCAAAAATCAATGAATATTGTAAATGCACAAACTGTAATTTCTCCGCATTGCAAGGTGCAATTCTGAAATTTTTTGCTTTTTCCTGCTCCTCTTAGCATGATAAAGAAGATTCAAAGAGAGTGAGATGCCAGCTACTTTCATTCAGTCAGTAGCTTCAATCATTTCTGGACGTTTTTCAATGGTAAAAATCAATGAATATTGTAAATGTACAAACAGTAATTTCTCCACATTGCAAGGTGCAATTCTGAAATTTTTTGCTTTTTCCTGCTCCTCTTAGCATGATAAAGAAGATTCAAAGAGAGTGAGATGCCAGCTCCTTTCATTCAGTCAGTAGCTTCAAACATTTCTGGTATATGAATAACATGATGTTTTTCAATGGCAAAAATCAATGAATATTGTAAATGCACAAACAGTAATTTCTCCGCATTGCAAGGTGCAAGTCTGAAATTTTTTGCTTTTTCCTGCTCCTCTTAGCATGATAAAGAAGATTCAAAGAGAGTGAGATGCCAGCTACTTTCATTCAGTCAGTAGCTTCAATCATTTCTGGACGTTTTTCAATGGTAAAAATCAATGAATATTGTAAATGTACAAACAGTAATTTCTCCACATTGCAAGGTGCAATTCTGAAATTTTTTGCTTTTTCCTGCTCCTCTTAGCATGATAAAGAAGATTCAAAGAGAGTGAGATGCCAGCTCCTTTCATACAGTCAGTAGCTTCAAACATTTCTGGTATATGAATAACATGATGTTTTTCAATGGCAAAAATCAATGAATATTGTAAATGCACAAACAGTAAATTCTCCGCATTGCAAGGTGCAATTCTGAAATTTTTTGCTTTTTCCTGCTCCTCTTAGCATGATAATGAAGATTCAAAGAGAGTGAGATGCCAGCTCCTTTCATTCAGTCAGTAGCTTCAAACATTTCTGGTATATGAATAACATGATGTTTTTCAATGGCAAAAATCAATGAATATTGTAAATGCACAAACAGTAATTTCTCCGCATTGCAAGGTGCAAGTCTGAAATTTTTTGCTTTTTCCTGCTCCTCTTAGCATGATAAAGAAGATTCAAAGAGAGTGAGATGCCAGCTACTTTCATTCAGTCAGTAGCTTCAATCATTTCTGGACGTTTTTCAATGGTAAAAATCAATGAATATTGTAAATGCACAAACAGTAATTTCTCCACATTGCAAGGTGCAATTCTGAAATTTTTTGCTTTTTCCTGCTCCTCTTAGCATGATAATGAAGATTCAAAGAGAGTGAGATGCCAGCTCCTTTCATTCAGTCAGTAGCTTCAAACATTTCTGGTATATGAATAACATGATGTTTTTCAATGGCAAAAATCAATGAATATTGTAAATGCACAAACAGTAATTTCTCCGCATTGCAAGGTGCAAGTCTGAAATTTTTTGCTTTTTCCTGCTCCTCTTAGCATGATAAAGAAGATTCAAAGAGAGTGAGATGCCAGCTCCTTTCATTCAGTCAGTAGCTTCAATCATTTCTGGATGTTTTTCAATGGCAAAAATCAATGAATATTGTAAATGCACAAACTGTAATTTCTCCGCATTGCAAGGTGCAATTCTGAAATTTTTTACTTTTTCCTGCTCCTCTTAGCATGATAAAGAAGATTCAAAGAGAGTGAGATGCCAGCTCCTTTCATTCAGTCAGTAGCTTCAATCATTTCTGGACGTTTTTCAATGGCAAAAATCAATGAATATTGTAAATGCACAAACAGTAATTTCTCCGCATTGCAAGGTGCAATTCTGAAATTTTTTGCTTTTTCCTGCTCCTCTTAGCATGATAAAGAAGATTCAAAGAGAGTGAGATGCCAGCTCCTTTCATTCAGTCAGTACTTTCAATCATTTCTGGACGTTTTTCAATGGCAAAAATCAATGAATATTGTAAATGCACAAACAGTAATTTCTCCGCATTGCAAGGTGCAATTCTGAATTTTTTTGCTTTTTCCCGCTCCTCTTAGCATGATAAAGAAGATTCAAAGAGAGTGAGGTGCCAGCTCCTTTCATTCAGTCAGTAGCTTCAAACATTTCTGGTATATGAATAACATGTTTTTCAATGGCAAAAATCAATGAATATTGTAAATGCACAAACAGTAATTTCTCCGCATTGCAAGGTGCAATTCTGAAATTTTTTGCTTTTTCCTGCTCCTCTTAGCATGATAAAGAAGATTCAAAGAGAGTGAGATGCCAGCTCCTTTCATTCAGTCAGTAGCTTCAATCATTTCTGGACGTTTTTCAATGGCAAAAATCAATGAATATTGTAAATGCACAAACAGTAATTTCTCCGCATTGCAAGGTGCAATTCTGAAATTTTTTGCTTTTTCCTGCTCCTCTTAGCATGATAAAGAAGATTCAAAGAGAGTGAGATGCCAGCTCCTTTCATTCAGTCAGTAGCTTCAAACATTTCTGGTATATGAATAACATGATGTTTTTCAATGGCAAAAATCAATGAATATTGTAAATGCACAAACAGTAATTTCTCCGCATTGCAAGGTGCAATTCTGAAATTTTTTGCTTTTTCCTGCTCCTCTTAGCATGATAAAGAAGATTCAAAGAGAGTGAGATGCCAGCTCCTTTCATTCAGTCAGTAGCTTCAAACATTTCTGGTATATGAATAACATGATGTTTTTCAATGGCAAAAATCAATGAATATTGTAAATGCACAAACAGTAATTTCTCCGCATTGCAAGGTGCAATTCTGAAATTTTTTGCTTTTTCCTGCTCCCCTTAGCATGATAAAGAAGATTCAAAGAGAGTGAGATGCCAGCTCCTTTCATTCAGTCAGTAGCTTCAATCATTTCTGGACGTTTTTCAATGGCAAAAATCAATGAATATTGTAAATGCACAAACAGTAATTTCTCTGCATTGCAAGGTGCAATTCTGAAATTTTTTGCTTTTTCCTGCTCCTCTTAGCATGATAAAGAAGATTCAAAGAGAGTGAGATGTCAGCTCCTTTCATTCAGTCAGTAGCTTCAAACATTTCTGGTATATGAATAACATGATGTTTTTCAATGGCAAAAATCAATGAATATTGTAAATGCACAAACAGTAATTTCTCCGCATTGCAAGGCGCAATTCTGAAATTTTTTGCTTTTTCCTGCTCCTCTTAGCATGATAAAGAAGATTCAAAGAGAGTGAGATGCCAGCTCCTTTCATTCAGTCAGTAGCTTCAATCATTTCTGGACGTTTTTCAATGGCAAAAATCAATGAATATTGTAAATGCACAAACAGTAATTTCTCTGCATTGCAAGGTGCAATTCTGAAATTTTTTGCTTTTTCCTGCTCCTCTTAGCATCATAAAGAAGATTCAAAGAGAGTGAGATGCCAGCTCCTTTCGTTCAGTCAGTAGCTTCAATCATTTCTGGACGTTTTTCAATGGCAAAAATCATTGAATATTATAAATGCACAAACAGTAATTTCTCCGCATTGCAAGGTGCAATTCTGAAATTTTTTACTTTTTCCTGCTCCTCTTAGCATGATAAAGAAGATTCAAAGAGAGTGAGATGCCAGCTCCTTTCATTCAGTCAGTAGCTTCAATCATTTCTGGTATATGAATAACATGATGTTTTTCAATGGCAAAAATCAATGAATATTGTAAATGCACAAACAGTAATTTCTCCGCATTGCAAGGTGCAATTCTGAAATTTTTTGCTTTTTCCTGCTCCTCTTAGCATGATAAAGAAGATTCAAAGAGAGTGAGATGCCAGCTCCTTTCATTCAGTCAGTAGCTTCAATCATTTCTGGACGTTTTTCAATGGCAAAAATCAATGAATATTGTAAATGCACAAACAGTAATTTCTCCGCATTGCAAGGTGCAATTCTGAAATTTTTTGATTTTTCCTGCTCCTCTTAGCATGATAAAGAAGATTCAAAGAGAGTGAGATGCCAGCTACTTTCATTCAGTCAGTAGCTTCAAACATTTCTGGTATATGAATAACATGATGTTTTTCAATGGCAAAAATCAATGAATATTGTAAATGCACAAACAGTAATTTCTCCGCATTGCAAGGTGCAAGTCTGAAATTTTTTGCTTTTTCCTGCTCCTCTTAGCATGATAAAGAAGATTCAAAGAGAGTGAGATGCCAGCTACTTTCATTCAGTCAGTAGCTTCAATCATTTCTGGACATTTTTCAATGGTAAAAATCAATGAATATTGTAAATGTACAAACAGTAATTTCTCCACATTGCAAGGTGCAATTCTGAAATTTTTTGCTTTTTCCTGCTCCTCTTAGCATGATAAAGAAGATTCAAAGAGAGTGAGATGCCAGCTCCTTTCATTCAGTCAGTAGCTTCAAACATTTCTGGTATATGAATAACATGATGTTTTTCAATGGCAAAAATCAATGAATATTGTAAATGCACAAACAGTAATTTCTCCGCATTGCAAGGTGCAAGTCTGAAATTTTTTGCTTTTTCCTGCTCCTCTTAGCATGATAAAGAAGATTCAAAGAGAGTGAGATGCCAGCTACTTTCATTCAGTCAGTAGCTTCAATCATTTCTGGACGTTTTTCAATGGTAAAAATCAATGAATATTGTAAATGTACAAACAGTAATTTCTCCACATTGCAAGGTGCAATTCTGAAATTTTTTGCTTTTTCCTGCTCCTCTTAGCATGATAAAGAAGATTCAAAGAGAGTGAGATGCCAGCTCCTTTCATAGAGTCAGTAGCTTCAAACATTTCTGGTATATGAATAACATGATGTTTTTCAATGGAAAAAATCAATGAATATTGTAAATGCACAAACAGTAATTTCTCCGCATTGCAAGGTGCAATTCTGAAATTTTTTGCTTTTTCCTGCTCCTCTTAGCATGATAAAGAAGATTCAAAGAGAGTGAGATGCCAGCTCCTTTCATTCAGTCAGTAGCTTCAAACATTTCTGGTATATGAATAACATGTTTTTCAATGGCAAAAATCAATGAATATTGTAAATGCACAAACAGTAATTTCTCCGCATTGCAAGGTGCAAGTCTGAAATTTTTTGCTTTTTCCTGCTCCTCTTAGCATGATAAAGAAGATTCAAAGAGAGTGAGATGCCAGCTACTTTCATTCAGTCAGTAGCTTCAATCATTTCTGGACGTTTTTCAATGGTAAAAATCAATGAATATTGTAAATGCACAAACAGTAATTTCTCCACATTGCAAGGTGCAATTCTGAAATTTTTTGCTTTTTCCTGCTCCTCTTAGCATGATAAAGAAGATTCAAAGAGAGTGAGATGCCAGCTGCTTTCATTCAGTCAGTAGCTTCAAACATTTCTGGTATATGAATAACATGATGTTTTTCAATGGCAAAAATCAATGAATATTGTAAATTCACAAACAGTAATTTCTCCGCATTGCAAGGTGCAATTCTGAAATTTTTTGCTTTTTCCTGCTCCTCTTAGCATGATAAAGAAGATTCAAAGAGAGTGAGATGCCAGCTACTTTCATTCAGTCAGTAGCTTCAATCATTTCTGGACGTTTTTCAATGGTAAAAATCAATGAATATTGTAAATGTACAAACAGTAATTTCTCCACATTGCAAGGTGCAATTCTGAAATTTTTTGCTTTTTCCTGCTCCTCTTAGCATGATAAAGAAGATTCAAAGAGAGTGAGATGCCAGCTCCTTTCATTCAGTCAGTAGCTTCAATCATTTCTGGATGTTTTTCAATGGCAAAAATCAATGAATATTGTAAATGCACAAACTGTAATTTCTCCGCATTGCAAGGTGCAATTCTGAAATTTTTTGCTTTTTCCTGCTCCTCTTAGCATGATAAAGAAGATTCAAAGAGAGTGAGATGCCAGCTACTTTCATTCAGTCAGTAGCTTCAATCATTTCTGGACGTTTTTCAATGGTAAAAATCAATGAATATTGTAAATGTACAAACAGTAATTTCTCCACATTGCAAGGTGCAATTCTGAAATTTTTTGCTTTTTCCTGCTCCTCTTAGCATGATAAAGAAGATTCAAAGAGAGTGAGATGCCAGCTCCTTTCATTCAGTCAGTAGCTTCAAACATTTCTGGTATATGAATAACATGATGTTTTTCAATGGCAAAAATCAATGAATATTGTAAATGCACAAACAGTAATTTCTCCGCATTGCAAGGTGCAAGTCTGAAATTTTTTGCTTTTTCCTGCTCCTCTTAGCATGATAAAGAAGATTCAAAGAGAGTGAGATGCCAGCTACTTTCATTCAGTCAGTAGCTTCAATCATTTCTGGACGTTTTTCAATGGTAAAAATCAATGAATATTGTAAATGTACAAACAGTAATTTCTCCACATTGCAAGGTGCAATTCTGAAATTTTTTGCTTTTTCCTGCTCCTCTTAGCATGATAAAGAACATTCAAAGAGAGTGAGATGCCAGCTCCTTTCATACAGTCAGTAGCTTCAAACATTTCTGGTATATGAATAACATGATGTTTTTCAATGGCAAAAATCAATGAATATTGTAAATGCACAAACAGTAATTTCTCCGCATTGCAAGGTGCAATTCTGAAATTTTTTGCTTTTTCCTGCTCCTCTTAGCATGATAAAGAAGATTCAAAGAGAGTGAGATGCCAGCTACTTTCATTCAGTCAGTAGCTTCAATCATTTCTGGACGTTTTTCAATGGTAAAAATCAATGAATATTGTAAATGCACAAACAGTAATTTCTCCACATTGCAAGGTGCAATTCTGAAATTTTTTGCTTTTTCCTGCTCCTCTTAGCATGATAAAGAAGATTCAAAGAGAGTGAGATGCCAGCTGCTTTCATTCAGTCAGTAGCTTCAAACATTTCTGGTATATGAATAACATGATGTTTTTCAATGGCAAAAATCAATGAATATTGTAAATTCACAAACAGTAATTTCTCCGCATTGCAAGGTGCAATTCTGAAATTTTTTGCTTTTTCCTGCTCCTCTTAGCATGATAAAGAAGATTCAAAGAGAGTGAGATGCCAGCTCCTTTCATTCAGTCAGTAGCTTCAATCATTTCTGGATGTTTTTCAATGGCAAAAATCAATGAATATTGTAAATGCACAAACTGTAATTTCTCCGCATTGCAAGGTGCAATTCTGAAATTTTTTGCTTTTTCCTGCTCCTCTTAGCATGATAAAGAAGATTCAAAGAGAGTGAGATGCCAGCTCCTTTCATTCAGTCAGTAGCTTCAATCATTTCTGGACGTTTTTCAATGGCAAAAATCAATGAATATTGTAAATGCACAAACAGTAATTTCTCCGCATTGCAAGGTGCAATTCTGAAATTTTTTGCTTTTTCCTGCTCCTCTTAGCATGATAAAGAAGATTCAAAGAGAGTGAGATGCCAGCTCCTTTCATTCAGTGAGTACCTTCAATCATTTCTGGACGTTTTTCAATGGCAAAAATCAATGAATATTGTAAATGCACAAACAGTAATTTCTCCGCATTGCAAGGTGCAATTCTGAAATTTTTTGCTTTTTCCCGCTCCTCTTAGCATGATAAAGAAGATTCAAAGAGAGTGAGGTGCCAGCTCCTTTCATTCAGTCAGTAGCTTCAAACATTTCTGGTATATGAATAACATGTTTTTCAATGGCAAAAATCAATGAATATTGTAAATGCACAAACAGTAATTTCTCCGCATTGCAAGGTGCAATTCTGAAATTTTTTGCTTTTTCCTGCTCCTCTTAGCATGATAAAGAAGATTCAAAGAGAGTGAGATGCCAGCTCCTTTCATTCAGTCAGTAGCTTCAATCATTTCTGGACGTTTTTCAATGGCAAAAATCAATGAATATTGTAAATGCACAAACAGTAATTTCTCCGCATTGCAAGGTGCAATTCTGAAATTTTTTGCTTTTTCCTGCTCCTCTTAGCATGATAAAGAAGATTCAAAGAGAGTGAGATGCCAGCTCCTTTCATTCAGTCAGTAGCTTCAATCATTTCTGGACGTTTTTCAATGGCAAAAATCAATGAATATTGTAAATGCACAAACAGTAATTTCTCTGCATTGCAAGGTGCAATTCTGAAATTTTTTGCTTTTTCCTGCTCCTCTTAGCATGATAAAGAAGATTCAAAGAGAGTGAGATGTCAGCTCCTTTCATTCAGTCAGTAGCTTCAAACATTTCTGGTATATGAATAACATGATGTTTTTCAATGGCAAAAATCAATGAATATTGTAAATGCACAAACAGTAATTTCTCCGCATTGCAAGGTGCAATTCTGAAATTTTTTGCTTTTTCCTGCTCCACTTAGCATGATAAAGAAGATTCAAAGAGAGTGAGATGCCAGCTCCTTTCATTCAGTCAGTAGCTTCAATCATTTCTGGACCTTTTTCAATGGCAAAAATCAATGAATATTGTAAATGCACAAACAGTAATTTCTCCGCATTGCAAGGTGCAATTCTGAAATTTTTTGCTTTTTCCTGCTCCTCTTAGCATGATAAAGAAGATTCAAAGAGAGTGAGATGCCAGCTCCTTTCGTTCAGTCAGTAGCTTCAATCATTTCTGGACGTTTTTCAATGGCAAAAATCATTGAATATTATAAATGCACAAACAGTAATTTCTCCGCATTGCAAGGTGCAATTCTGAAATTTTTTACTTTTTCCTGCTCCTCTTAGCATGATAAAGAAGATTCAAAGAGAGTGAGATGCCAGCTCCTTTCATTCAGTCAGTAGCTTCAATCATTTCTGGACGTTTTTCAATGGCAAAAATCAATGAATATTGTAAATGCACAAACAGTAATTTCTCCGCATTGCAAGGTGCAATTCTGAAATTTTTTGATTTTTCCTGCTCCTCTTAGCATGATAAAGAAGATTCAAAGAGAGTGAGATGCCAGCTCCTTTCATTCAGTCAGTAGCTTCAAACATTTCTGGTATATGAATAACATGATGTTTTTCAATGGCAAAAATCAATGAATATTGTAAATGCACAAACAGTAATTTCTCCGCATTGCAAGGTGCAAGTCTGAAATTTTTTGCTTTTTCCTGCTCCTCTTAGCATGATAAAGAAGATTCAAAGAGAGTGAGATGCCAGCTCCTTTCATTCAGTGAGTACCTTCAATCATTTCTGGACGTTTTTCAATGGCAAAAATCAATGAATATTGTAAATGCACAAACAGTAATTTCTCCGCATTGCAAGGTGCAATTCTGAAATTTTTTGCTTTTTCCCGCTCCTCTTAGCATGATAAAGAAGATTCAAAGAGAGTGAGGTGCCAGCTCCTTTCATTCAGTCAGTAGCTTCAAACATTTCTGGTATATGAATAACATGTTTTTCAATGGCAAAAATCAATGAATATTGTAAATGCACAAACAGTAATTTCTCCGCATTGCAAGGTGCAATTCTGAAATTTTTTGCTTTTTCCTGCTCCTCTTAGCATGATAAAGAAGATTCAAAGAGAGTGAGATGCCAGCTCCTTTCATTCAGTCAGTAGCTTCAAACATTTCTGGTATATGAATAACATGTTTTTCAATGGCAAAAATCAATGAATATTGTAAATGCACAAACAGTAATTTCTCCGCATTGCAAGGTGCAAGTCTGAAATTTTTTGCTTTTTCCTGCTCCTCTTAGCATGATAAAGAAGATTCAAAGAGAGTGAGATGCCAGCTACTTTCATTCAGTCAGTAGCTTCAATCATTTCTGGACGTTTTTCAATGGTAAAAATCAATGAATATTGTAAATGCACAAACAGTAATTTCTCCACATTGCAAGGTGCAATTCTGAAATTTTTTGCTTTTTCCTGCTCCTCTTAGCATGATAAAGAAGATTCAAAGAGAGTGAGATGCCAGCTGCTTTCATTCAGTCAGTAGCTTCAAACATTTCTGGTATATGAATAACATGATGTTTTTCAATGGCAAAAATCAATGAATATTGTAAATTCACAAACAGTAATTTCTCCGCATTGCAAGGTGCAATTCTGAAATTTTTTGCTTTTTCCTGCTCCTCTTAGCATGATAAAGAAGATTCAAAGAGAGTGAGATGCCAGCTACTTTCATTCAGTCAGTAGCTTCAATCATTTCTGGACGTTTTTCAATGGTAAAAATCAATGAATATTGTAAATGTACAAACAGTAATTTCTCCACATTGCAAGGTGCAATTCTGAAATTTTTTGCTTTTTCCTGCTCCTCTTAGCATGATAAAGAAGATTCAAAGAGAGTGAGATGCCAGCTCAATTCATTCAGTCAGTAGCTTCAATCATTTCTGGATGTTTTTCAATGGCAAAAATCAATGAATATTGTAAATGCACAAACTGTAATTTCTCCGCATTGCAAGGTGCAATTCTGAAATTTTTTGCTTTTTCCTGCTCCTCTTAGCATGATAAAGAAGATTCAAAGAGAGTGAGATGCCAGCTACTTTCATTCAGTCAGTAGCTTCAATCATTTCTGGACGTTTTTCAATGGTAAAAATCAATGAATATTGTAAATGTACAAACAGTAATTTCTCCACATTGCAAGGTGCAATTCTGAAATTTTTTGCTTTTTCCTGCTCCTCTTAGCATGATAAAGAAGATTCAAAGAGAGTGAGATGCCAGCTCCTTTCATTCAGTCAGTAGCTTCAAACATTTCTGGTATATGAATAACATGATGTTTTTCAATGGCAAAAATCAATGAATATTGTAAATGCACAAACAGTAATTTCTCCGCATTGCAAGGTGCAAGTCTGAAATTTTTTGCTTTCTCCTGCTCCTCTTAGCATGATAAAGAAGATTCAAAGAGAGTGAGATGCCAGCTACTTTCATTCAGTCAGTAGCTTCAATCATTTCTGGACGTTTTTCAATGGTAAAAATCAATGAATATTGTAAATGTACAAACAGTAATTTCTCCACATTGCAAGGTGCAATTCTGAAATTTTTTGCTTTTTCCTGCTCCTCTTAGCATGATAAAGAAGATTCAAAGAGAGTGAGATGCCAGCTCCTTTCATACAGTCAGTAGCTTCAAACATTTCTGGTATATGAATAACATGATGTTTTTCAATGGCAAAAATCAATGAATATTGTAAATGCACAAACAGTAATTTCTCCGCATTGCAAGGTGCAATTCTGAAATTTTTTGCTTTTTCCTGCTCCTCTTAGCATGATAAAGAAGATTCAAAGAGAGTGAGATGCCAGCTACTTTCATTCAGTCAGTAGCTTCAATCATTTCTGGACGTTTTTCAATGGTAAAAATCAATGAATATTGTAAATGCACAAACAGTAATTTCTCCACATTGCAAGGTGCAATTCTGAAATTTTTTGCTTTTTCCTGCTCCTCTTAGCATGATAAAGAAGATTCAAAGAGAGTGAGATGCCAGCTGCTTTCATTCAGTCAGTAGCTTCAAACATTTCTGGTATATGAATAACATGATGTTTTTCAATGGCAAAAATGAATGAATATTGTAAATTCACAAACAGTAATTTCTCCGCATTGCAAGGTGCAATTCTGAAATTTTTTGCTTTTTCCTGCTCCTCTTAGCATGATAAAGAAGATTCAAAGAGAGTGAGATGCCAGCTCCTTTCATTCAGTCAGTAGCTTCAATCATTTCTGGATGTTTTTCAATGGCAAAAATCAATGAATATTGTAAATGCACAAACTGTAATTTCTCCGCATTGCAAGGTGCAATTCTGAAATTTTTTGCTTTTTCCTGCTCCTCTTAGCATGATAAAGAAGATTCAAAGAGAGTGAGATGCCAGCTCCTTTCATTCAGTCAGTAGCTTCAATCATTTCTGGACGTTTTTCAATGGCAAAAATCAATGAATATTGTAAATGCACAAACAGTAATTTCTCCGCATTGCAAGGTGCAATTCTGAAATTTTTTGCTTTTTCCTGCTCCTCTTAGCATGATAAAGAAGATTCAAAGAGAGTGAGATGCCAGCTCCTTTCATTCAGTGAGTACCTTCAATCATTTCTGGACGTTTTTCAATGGCAAAAATCAATGAATATTGTAAATGCACAAACAGTAATTTCTCCGCATTGCAAGGTGCAATTCTGAAATTTTTTGCTTTTTCCCGCTCCTCTTAGCATGATAAAGAAGATTCAAAGAGAGTGAGGTGCCAGCTCCTTTCATTCAGTCAGTAGCTTCAAACATTTCTGGTATATGAATAACATGTTTTTCAATGGCAAAAATCAATGAATATTGTAAATGCACAAACAGTAATTTCTCCGCATTGCAAGGTGCAATTCTGAAATTTTTTGCTTTTTCCTGCTCCTCTTAGCATGATAAAGAAGATTCAAAGAGAGTGAGATGCCAGCTCCTTTCATTCAGTCAGTAGCTTCAATCATTTCTGGACGTTTTTCAATGGCAAAAATCAATGAATATTGTAAATGCACAAACAGTAATTTCTCCGCATTGCAAGGTGCAATTCTGAAATTTTTTGCTTTTTCCTGCTCCTCTTAGCATGATAAAGAAGATTCAAAGAGAGTGAGATGCCAGCTCCTTTCATTCAGTCAGTAGCTTCAATCATTTCTGGACGTTTTTCAATGGCAAAAATCAATGAATATTGTAAATGCACAAACAGTAATTTCTCTGCATTGCAAGGTGCAATTCTGAAATTTTTTGCTTTTTCCTGCTCCTCTTAGCATGATAAAGAAGATTCAAAGAGAGTGAGATGTCAGCTCCTTTCATTCAGTCAGTAGCTTCAAACATTTCTGGTATATGAATAACATGATGTTTTTCAATGGCAAAAATCAATGAATATTGTAAATGCACAAACAGTAATTTCTCCGCATTGCAAGGTGCAATTCTGAAATTTTTTGCTTTTTCCTGCTCCACTTAGCATGATAAAGAAGATTCAAAGAGAGTGAGATGCCAGCTCCTTTCATTTAGTCAGTAGCTTCAATCATTTCTGGACCTTTTTCAATGGCAAAAATCAATGAATATTGTAAATGCACAAACAGTAATTTCTCCGCATTGCAAGGTGCAATTCTGAAATTTTTTGCTTTTTCCTGCTCCTCTTAGCATGATAAAGAAGATTCAAAGAGAGTGAGATGCCAGCTCCTTTCGTTCAGTCAGTAGCTTCAATCATTTCTGGACGTTTTTCAATGGCAAAAATCATTGAATATTATAAATGCACAAACAGTAATTTCTCCGCATTGCAAGGTGCAATTCTGAAATTTTTTACTTTTTCCTGCTCCTCTTAGCATGATAAAGAAGATTCAAAGAGAGTGAGATGCCAGCTCCTTTCATTCAGTCAGTAGCTTCAATCATTTCTGGTATATGAATAACATGATGTTTTTCAATGGCAAAAATCAATGAATATTGTAAATGCACAAACAGTAATTTCTCCGCATTGCAAGGTGCAATTCTGAAATTTTTTGCTTTTTCCTGCTCCTCTTAGCATGATAAAGAAGATTCAAAGAGAGTGAGATGCCAGCTCCTTTCATTCAGTGAGTACCTTCAATCATTTCTGGACGTTTTTCAATGGCAAAAATCAATGAATATTGTAAATGCACAAACAGTAATTTCTCCGCATTGCAAGGTGCAATTCTGAAATTTTTTGCTTTTTCCCGCTCCTCTTAGCATGATAAAGAAGATTCAAAGAGAGTGAGGTGCCAGCTCCTTTCATTCAGTCAGTAGCTTCAAACATTTCTGGTATATGAATAACATGTTTTTCAATGGCAAAAATCAATGAATATTGTAAATGCACAAACAGTAATTTCTCCGCATTGCAAGGTGCAATTCTGAAATTTTTTGCTTTTTCCTGCTCCTCTTAGCATGATAAAGAAGATTCAAAGAGAGTGAGATGCCAGCTCCTTTCATTCAGTCAGTAGCTTCAATCATTTCTGGACGTTTTTCAATGGCAAAAATCAATGAATATTGTAAATGCACAAACAGTAATTTCTCCGCATTGCAAGGTGCAATTCTGAAATTTTTTGCTTTTTCCTGCTCCTCTTAGCATGATAAAGAAGATTCAAAGAGAGTGAGATGCCAGCTCCTTTCATTCAGTCAGTAGCTTCAATCATTTCTGGACGTTTTTCAATGGCAAAAATCAATGAATATTGTAAATGCACAAACAGTAATTTCTCTGCATTGCAAGGTGCAATTCTGAAATTTTTTGCTTTTTCCTGCTCCTCTTAGCATGATAAAGAAGATTCAAAGAGAGTGAGATGTCAGCTCCTTTCATTCAGTCAGTAGCTTCAAACATTTCTGGTATATGAATAACATGATGTTTTTCAATGGCAAAAATCAATGAATATTGTAAATGCACAAACAGTAATTTCTCCGCATTGCAAGGTGCAATCCTGAAATTTTTTGCTTTTTCCTGCTCCACTTAGCATGATAAAGAAGATTCAAAGAGAGTGAGATGCCAGCTCCTTTCATTCAGTCAGTAGCTTCAATCATTTCTGGACCTTTTTCAATGGCAAAAATCAATGAATATTGTAAATGCACAAACAGTAATTTCTCCGCATTGCAAGGTGCAATTCTGAAATTTTTTGCTTTTTCCTGCTCCTCTTAGCATGATAAAGAAGATTCAAAGAGAGTGAGATGCCAGCTCCTTTCGTTCAGTCAGTAGCTTCAATCATTTCTGGACGTTTTTCAATGGCAAAAATCATTGAATATTATAAATGCAAAAACAGTAATTTCTCCGCATTGCAAGGTGCAATTCTGAAATTTTTTACTTTTTCCTGCTCCTCTTAGCATGATAAAGAAGATTCAAAGAGAGTGAGATGCCAGCTCCTTTCATTCAGTCAGTAGCTTCAATCATTTCTGGTATATGAATAACATGATGTTTTTCAATGGCAAAAATCAATGAATATTGTAAATGCACAAACAATTTCTCCGCATTGCAAGGTGCAATTCTGAAATTTTTTGCTTTTTCCTGCTCCTCTTAGCATGATAAAGAAGATTCAAAGAGAGTGAGATGCCAGCTCCTTTCATTCAGTCAGTAGCTTCAATCATTTCTGGACGTTTTTCAATGGCAAAAATCAATGAATATTGTAAATGCACAAACAGTAATTTCTCCGCATTGCAAGGTGCAATTCTGAAATTTTTTGATTTTTCCTGCTCCTCTTAGCATGATAAAGAAGATTCAAAGAGAGTGAGATGCCAGCTCCTTTCATTCAGTCAGTAGCTTCAAACATTTCTGGTATATGAATAACATGATGTTTTTCAATGGCAAAAATCAATGAATATTGTAAATGCACAAACAGTAATTTCTCCGCATTGCAAGGTGCAAGTCTGAAATTTTTTGCTTTTTCCTGCTCCTCTTAGCATGATAAAGAAGATTCAAAGAGAGTGAGATGCCAGCTACTTTCATTCAGTCAGTAGCTTCAATCATTTCTGGACGTTTTTCAATGGTAAAAATCAATGAATATTGTAAATGTACAAACAGTAATTTCTCCACATTGCAAGGTGCAATTCTGAAATTTTTTGCTTTTTCCTGCTCCTCTTAGCATGATAAAAAAGATTCAAAGAGAGTGAGATGCCAGCTCCTTTCATTCAGTCAGTAGCTTCAAACATTTCTGGTATATGAATAACATGATGTTTTTCAATGGCAAAAATCAATGAATATTGTAAATGCACAAACAGTAATTTCTCCGCATTGCAAGGTGCAATTCTGAAATTTTTTGCTTTTTCCTGCTCCTCTTAGCATGATAAAGAAGATTCAAAGAGAGTGAGATGCCAGCTCCTTTCATTCAGTCAGTAGCTTCAAACATTTCTGGTATATGAATAACATGATGTTTTTCAATGGCAAAAATCAATGAATATTGTAAATGCACAAACAGTAATTTCTCCGCATTGCAAGGTGCAAGTCTGAAATTTTTTGCTTTTTCCTGCTCCTCTTAGCATGATAAAGAAGATTCAAAGAGAGTGAGATGCCAGCTCCTTTCATTCAGTCAGTAGCTTCATTCATTTCTGGACGTTTTTCAATGGCAAAAATCAATGAATATTGTAAATGCACAAACAGTAATTTCTCTGCATTGCAAGGTGCAATTCTGAAATTTTTTGCTTTTTCCTGCTCCTCTTAGCATGATAAAGAAGATTCAAAGAGAGTGAGATGTCAGCTCCTTTCATTCAGTCAGTAGCTTCAAACATTTCTGGTATATGAATAACATGATGTTTTTCAATGGCAAAAATCAATGAATATTGTAAATGCACAAACAGTAATTTCTCCGCATTGCAAGGTGCAATTCTGAAATTTTTTGCTTTTTCCTGCTCCACTTAGCATGATAAAGAAGATTCAAAGAGAGTGAGATGCCAGCTCCTTTCATTCAGTCAGTAGCTTCAATCATTTCTGGACCTTTTTCAATGGCAAAAATCAATGAATATTGTAAATGCACAAACAGTAATTTCTCCGCATTGCAAGGTGCAATTCTGAAATTTTTTGCTTTTTCCTGCTCCTCTTAGCATGATAAAGAAGATTCAAAGAGAGTGAGATGCCAGCTCCTTTCGTTCAGTCAGTAGCTTCAATCATTTCTGGACGTTTTTCAATGGCAAAAATCATTGAATATTATAAATGCACAAACAGTAATTTCTCCGCATTGCAAGGTGCAATTCTGAAATTTTTTACTTTTTCCTGCTCCTCTTAGCATGATAAAGAAGATTCAAAGAGAGTGAGATGCCAGCTCCTTTCATTCAGTCAGTAGCTTCAATCATTTCTGGTATATGAATAACATGATGTTTTTCAATGGCAAAAATCAATGAATATTGTAAATGCACAAACAGTAATTTCTCCGCATTGCAAGGTGCAATTCTGAAATTTTTTGCTTTTTCCTGCTCCTCTTAGCATGATAAAGAAGATTCAAAGAGAGTGAGATGCCAGCTCCTTTCATTCAGTCAGTAGCTTCAATCATTTCTGGACGTTTTTCAATGGCAAAAATCAATGAATATTGTAAATGCACAAACAGTAATTTCTCCGCATTGCAAGGTGCAATTCTGAAATTTTTTGATTTTTCCTGCTCCTCTTAGCATGATAAAGAAGATTCAAAGAGAGTGAGATGCCAGCTCCTTTCATTCAGTCAGTAGCTTCAAACATTTCTGGTATATGAATAACATGATGTTTTTCAATGGCAAAAATCAATGAATATTGTAAATGCACAAACAGTAATTTCTCCGCATTGCAAGGTGCAAGTCTGAAATTTTTTCTTTTTCCTGCTCCTCTTAGCATGATAAAGAAGATTCAAAGAGAGTGAGATGCCAGCTACTTTCATTCAGTCAGTAGCTTCAATCATTTCTGGACGTTTTTCAATGGTAAAAATCAATGAATATTGTAAATGTACAAACAGTAATTTCTCCACATTGCAAGGTGCAATTCTGAAATTTTTTGCTTTTTCCTGCTCCTCTTAGCATGATAAAGAAGATTCAAAGAGAGTGAGATGCCAGCTCCTTTCATTCAGTCAGTAGCTTCAATCATTTCTGGACGTTTTTCAATGGCAAAAATCAATGAATATTGTAAATGCACAAACAGTAATTTCTCTGCATTGCAAGGTGCAATTCTGAAATTTTTTGCTTTTTCCTGCTCCTCTTAGCATCATAAAGAAGATTCAAAGAGAGTGAGATGCCAGCTCCTTTCGTTCAGTCAGTAGCTTCAATCATTTCTGGACGTTTTTCAATGGCAAAAATCATTGAATATTATAAATGCACAAACAGTAATTTCTCCGCATTGCAAGGTGCAATTCTGAAATTTTTTACTTTTTCCTGCTCCTCTTAGCATGATAAAGAAGATTCAAAGAGAGTGAGATGCCAGCTCCTTTCATTCAGTCAGTAGCTTCAATCATTTCTGGTATATGAATAACATGATGTTTTTCAATGGCAAAAATCAATGAATATTGTAAATGCACAAACAGTAATTTCTCCGCATTGCAAGGTGCAATTCTGAAATTTTTTGCTTTTTCCTGCTCCTCTTAGCATGATAAAGAAGATTCAAAGAGAGTGAGATGCCAGCTCCTTTCATTCAGTCAGTAGCTTCAATCATTTCTGGACGTTTTTCAATGGCAAAAATCAATGAATATTGTAAATGCACAAACAGTAATTTCTCCGCATTGCAAGGTGCAATTCTGAAATTTTTTGATTTTTCCTGCTCCTCTTAGCATGATAAAGAAGATTCAAAGAGAGTGAGATGCCAGCTACTTTCATTCAGTCAGTAGCTTCAAACATTTCTGGTATATGAATAACATGATGTTTTTCAATGGCAAAAATCAATGAATATTGTAAATGCACAAACAGTAATTTCTCCGCATTGCAAGGTGCAATTCTGAAATTTTTTGCTTTTTCCTGCTCCTCTTAGCATGATAAAGAAGATTCAAAGAGAGTGAGATGCCAGCTACTTTCATTCAGTCAGTAGCTTCAATCATTTCTGGACATTTTTCAATGGTAAAAATCAATGAATATTGTAAATGTACAAACAGTAATTTCTCCACATTGCAAGGTGCAATTCTGAAATTTTTTGCTTTTTCCTGCTCCTCTTAGCATGATAAAGAAGATTCAAAGAGAGTGAGATGCCAGCTCCTTTCATTCAGTCAGTAGCTTCAAACATTTCTGGTATATGAATAACATGATGTTTTTCAATGGCAAAAATCAATGAATATTGTAAATGCACAAACAGTAATTTCTCCGCATTGCAAGGTGCAAGTCTGAAATTTTTTGCTTTTTCCTGCTCCTCTTAGCATGATAAAGAAGATTCAAAGAGAGTGAGATGCCAGCTACTTTCATTCAGTCAGTAGCTTCAATCATTTCTGGACGTTTTTCAATGGTAAAAATCAATGAATATTGTAAATGTACAAACAGTAATTTCTCCACATTGCAAGGTGCAATTCTGAAATTTTTTGCTTTTTCCTGCTCCTCTTAGCATGATAAAGAAGATTCAAAGAGAGTGAGATGCCAGCTCCTTTCATAGAGTCAGTAGCTTCAAACATTTCTGGTATATGAATAACATGATGTTTTTCAATGGAAAAAATCAATGAATATTGTAAATGCACAAACAGTAATTTCTCCGCATTGCAAGGTGCAATTCTGAAATTTTTTGCTTTTTCCTGCTCCTCTTAGCATGATAAAGAAGATTCAAAGAGAGTGAGATGCCAGCTCCTTTCATTCAGTCAGTAGCTTCAAACATTTCTGGTATATGAATAACATGTTTTTCAATGGCAAAAATCAATGAATATTGTAAATGCACAAACAGTAATTTCTCCGCATTGCAAGGTGCAAGTCTGAAATTTTTTGCTTTTTCCTGCTCCTCTTAGCATGATAAAGAAGATTCAAAGAGAGTGAGATGCCAGCTACTTTCATTCAGTCAGTAGCTTCAATCATTTCTGGACGTTTTTCAATGGTAAAAATCAATGAATATTGTAAATGCACAAACAGTAATTTCTCCACATTGCAAGGTGCAATTCAGAAATTTTTTGCTTTTTCCTGCTCCTCTTAGCATGATAAAGAAGATTCAAAGAGAGTGAGATGCCAGCTGCTTTCATTCAGTCAGTAGCTTCAAACATTTCTGGTATATGAATAACATGATGTTTTTCAATGGCAAAAATCAATGAATATTGTAAATTCACAAACAGTAATTTCTCCGCATTGCAAGGTGCAATTCTGAAATTTTTTGCTTTTTCCTGCTCCTCTTAGCATGATAAAGAAGATTCAAAGAGAGTGAGATGCCAGCTACTTTCATTCAGTCAGTAGCTTCAATCATTTCTGGACGTTTTTCAATGGTAAAAATCAATGAATATTGTAAATGTACAAACAGTAATTTCTCCACATTGCAAGGTGCAATTCTGAAATTTTTTGCTTTTTCCTGCTCCTCTTAGCATGATAAAGAAGATTCAAAGAGAGTGAGATGCCAGCTCCTTTCATTCAGTCAGTAGCTTCAATCATTTCTGGATGTTTTTCAATGGCAAAAATCAATGAATATTGTAAATGCACAAACTGTAATTTCTCCGCATTGCAAGGTGCAATTCTGAAATTTTTTGCTTTTTCCTGCTCCTCTTAGCATGATAAAGAAGATTCAAAGAGAGTGAGATGCCAGCTACTTTCATTCAGTCAGTAGCTTCAATCATTTCTGGACGTTTTTCAATGGTAAAAATCAATGAATATTGTAAATGTACAAACAGTAATTTCTCCACATTGCAAGGTGCAATTCTGAAATTTTTTGCTTTTTCCTGCTCCTCTTAGCATGATAAAGAAGATTCAAAGAGAGTGAGATGCCAGCTCCTTTCATACAGTCAGTAGCTTCAAACATTTCTGGTATATGAATAACATGATGTTTTTCAATGGCAAAAATCAATGAATATTGTAAATGCACAAACAGTAATTTCTCCGCATTGCAAGGTGCAATTCTGAAATTTTTTGCTTTTTCCTGCTCCTCTTAGCATGATAAAGAAGATTCAAAGAGAGTGAGATGCCAGCTACTTTCATTCAGTCAGTAGCTTCAATCATTTCTGGACGTTTTTCAATGGTAAAAATCAATGAATATTGTAAATGCACAAACAGTAATTTCTCCACATTGCAAGGTGCAATTCTGAAATTTTTTGCTTTTTCCTGCTCCTCTTAGCATGATAAAGAAGATTCAAAGAGAGTGAGATGCCAGCTGCTTTCATTCAGTCAGTAGCTTCAAACATTTCTGGTATATGAATAACATGATGTTTTTCAATGGCAAAAATCAATGAATATTGTAAATTCACAAACAGTAATTTCTCCGCATTGCAAGGTGCAATTCTGAAATTTTTTGCTTTTTCCTGCTCCTCTTAGCATGATAAAGAAGATTCAAAGAGAGTGAGATGCCAGCTCCTTTCATTCAGTCAGTAGCTTCAATCATTTCTGGATGTTTTTCAATGGCAAAAATCAATGAATATTGTAAATGCACAAACTGTAATTTCTCCGCATTGCAAGGTGCAATTCTGAAATTTTTTGCTTTTTCCTGCTCCTCTTAGCATGATAAAGAAGATTCAAAGAGAGTGAGATGCCAGCTCCTTTCATTCAGTCAGTAGCTTCAATCATTTCTGGACGTTTTTCAATGGCAAAAATCAATGAATATTGTAAATGCACAAACAGTAATTTCTCCGCATTGCAAGGTGCAATTCTGAAATTTTTTGCTTTTTCCTGCTCCTCTTAGCATGATAAAGAAGATTCAAAGAGAGTGAGATGCCAGCTCCTTTCATTCAGTGAGTACCTTCAATCATTTCTGGACGTTTTTCAATGGCAAAAATCAATGAATATTGTAAATGCACAAACAGTAATTTCTCCGCATTTCAAGGTGCAATTCTGAAATTTTTTGCTTTTTCCCGCTCCTCTTAGCATGATAAAGAAGATTCAAAGAGAGTGAGGTGCCAGCTCCTTTCATTCAGTCAGTAGCTTCAAACATTTCTGGTATATGAATAACATGTTTTTCAATGGCAAAAATCAATGAATATTGTAAATGCACAAACAGTAATTTCTCCGCATTGCAAGGTGCAATTCTGAAATTTTTTGCTTTTTCCTGCTCCTCTTAGCATGATAAAGAAGATTCAAAGAGAGTGAGATGCCAGCTCCTTTCATTCAGTCAGTAGCTTCAATCATTTCTGGACGTTTTTCAATGGCAAAAATCAATGAATATTGTAAATGCACAAACAGTAATTTCTCCGCATTGCAAGGTGCAATTCTGAAATTTTTTGCTTTTTCCTGCTCCTCTTAGCATGATAAAGAAGATTCAAAGAGAGTGAGATGCCAGCTCCTTTCGTTCAGTCAGTAGCTTCAATCATTTCTGGACGTTTTTCAATGGCAAAAATCATTGAATATTATAAATGCACAAACAGTAATTTCTCCGCATTGCAAGGTGCAATTCTGAAATTTTTTACTTTTTCCTGCTCCTCTTAGCATGATAAAGAAGATTCAAAGAGAGTGAGATGCCAGCTCCTTTCATTCAGTCAGTAGCTTCAATCATTTCTG
Organism: Phyllobates terribilis; assembly: GCF_046119375.1. Classification (NCBI taxonomy): domain Eukaryota; kingdom Metazoa; phylum Chordata; class Amphibia; order Anura; family Dendrobatidae; genus Phyllobates; species Phyllobates terribilis. The sequence goes on along the minus strand of NW_027363304.1, from coordinate 830,085 downwards.
GTATATGAATAACATGATGTTTTTCAATGGCAAAAATCAATGAATATTGTAAATGCACAAACAGTAATTTCTGCGCATTGCAAGGTGCAATTCTGAAATTTTTTGCTTTTTCCTGCTCCTCTTAGCATGATAAAGAAGATTCAAAGAGAGTGAGATGCCAGCTCCTTTCATTCAGTCAGTAGCTTCAATCATTTCTGGACGTTTTTCAATGGCAAAAATCAATGAATATTGTAAATGCACAAACAGTAATTTCTCCGCATTGCAAGGTGCAATTCTGAAATTTTTTGATTTTTCCTGCTCCTCTTAGCATGATAAAGAAGATTCAAAGAGAGTGAGATGCCAGCTCCTTTCATTCAGTCAGTAGCTTCAAACATTTCTGGTATATGAATAACATGATGTTTTTCAATGGCAAAAATCAATGAATATTGTAAATGCACAAACAGTAATTTCTCCGCATTGCAAGGTGCAAGTCTGAAATTTTTTGCTTTTTCCTGCTCCTCTTAGCATGATAAAGAAGATTCAAAGAGAGTGAGATGCCAGCTACTTTCATTCAGTCAGTAGCTTCAATCATTTCTGGACATTTTTCAATGGTAAAAATCAATGAATATTGTAAATGTACAAACAGTAATTTCTCCACATTGCAAGGTGCAATTCTGAAATTTTTTGCTTTTTCCTGCTCCTCTTAGCATGATAAAGAAGATTCAAAGAGAGTGAGATGCCAGCTCCTTTCATTCAGTCAGTAGCTTCAAACATTTCTGGTATATGAATAACATGATGTTTTTCAATGGCAAAAATCAATGAATATTGTAAATGCACAAACAGTAATTTCTCCGCATTGCAAGGTGCAATTCTGAAATTTTTTGCTTTTTCCTGCTCCTCTTAGCATGATAAAGAAGATTCAAAGAGAGTGAGATGCCAGCTCCTTTCATTCAGTGAGTACCTTCAATCATTTCTGGACGTTTTTCAATGGCAAAAATCAATGAATATTGTAAATGCACAAACAGTAATTTCTCCGCATTGCAAGGTGCAATTCTGAAATTTTTTGCTTTTTCCCGCTCCTCTTAGCATGATAAAGAAGATTCAAAGAGAGTGAGGTGCCAGCTCCTTTCATTCAGTCAGTAGCTTCAAACATTTCTGGTATATGAATAACATGTTTTTCAATTTCAAAAATCAATGAATATTGTAAATGCACAAACAGTAATTTCTCCGCATTGCAAGGTGCAATTCTGAAATTTTTTGCTTTTTCCTGCTCCTCTTAGCATGATAAAGAAGATTCAAAGAGAGTGAGATGCCAGCTCCTTTCATTCAGTCAGTAGCTTCAATCATTTCTGGACGTTTTTCAATGGCAAAAATCAATGAATATTGTAAATGCACAAACAGTAATTTCTCCGCATTGCAAGGTGCAATTCTGAAATTTTTTGCTTTTTCCTGCTCCTCTTAGCATGATAAAGAAGATTCAAAGAGAGTGAGATGCCAGCTCCTTTCATTCAGTCAGTAGCTTCAATCATTTCTGGACGTTTTTCAATGGCAAAAATCAATGAATATTGTAAATGCACAAACAGTAATTTCTCTGCATTGCAAGGTGCAATTCTGAAATTTTTTGCTTTTTCCTGCTCCTCTTAGCATGATAAAGAAGATTCAAAGAGAGTGAGATGTCAGCTCCTTTCATTCAGTCAGTAGCTTCAAACATTTCTGGTATATGAATAACATGATGTTTTTCAATGGCAAAAATCAATGAATATTGTAAATGCACAAACAGTAATTTCTCCGCATTGCAAGGTGCAATTCTGAAATTTTTTGCTTTTTCCTGCTCCACTTAGCATGATAAAGAAGATTCAAAGAGAGTGAGATGCCAGCTCCTTTCATTCAGTCAGTAGCTTCAATCATTTCTGGACCTTTTTCAATGGCAAAAATCAATGAATATTGTAAATGCACAAACAGTAATTTCTCCGCATTGCAAGGTGCAATTCTGAAATTTTTTGCTTTTTCCTGCTCCTCTTAGCATGATAAAGAAGATTCAAAGAGAGTGAGATGCCAGCTCCTTTCGTTCAGTCAGTAGCTTCAATCATTTCTGGACGTTTTTCAATGGCAAAAATCATTGAATATTATAAATGCACAAACAGTAATTTCTCCGCATTGCAAGGTGCAATTCTGAAATTTTTTACTTTTTCCTGCTCCTCTTAGCATGATAAAGAAGATTCAAAGAGAGTGAGATGCCAGCTCCTTTCATTCAGTCAGTAGCTTCAATCATTTCTGGTATATGAATAACATGATGTTTTTCAATGGCAAAAATCAATGAATATTGTAAATGCACAAACAATTTCTCCGCATTGCAAGGTGCAATTCTGAAATTTTTTGCTTTTTCCTGCTCCTCTTAGCATGATAAAGAAGATTCAAAGAGAGTGAGATGCCAGCTCCTTTCATTCAGTCAGTAGCTTCAATCATTTCTGGACGTTTTTCAATGGCAAAAATCAATGAATATTGTAAATGCACAAACAGTAATTTCTCCGCATTGCAAGGTGCAATTCTGAAATTTTTTGATTTTTCCTGCTCCTCTTAGCATGATAAAGAAGATTCAAAGAGAGTGAGATGCCAGCTCCTTTCATTCAGTCAGTAGCTTCAAACATTTCTGGTATATGAATAACATGATGTTTTTCAATGGCAAAAATCAATGAATATTGTAAATGCACAAACAGTAATTTCTCCGCATTGCAAGGTGCAAGTCTGAAATTTTTTGCTTTTTCCTGCTCCTCTTAGCATGATAAAGAAGATTCAAAGAGAGTGAGATGCCAGCTACTTTCATTCAGTCAGTAGCTTCAATCATTTCTGGACGTTTTTCAATGGTAAAAATCAATGAATATTGTAAATGTACAAACAGTAATTTCTCCACATTGCAAGGTGCAATTCTGAAATTTTTTGCTTTTTCCTGCTCCTCTTAGCATGATAAAGAAGATTCAAAGAGAGTGAGATGCCAGCTCCTTTCATTCAGTCAGTAGCTTCAAACATTTCTGGTATATGAATAACATGATGTTTTTCAATGGCAAAAATCAATGAATATTGTAAATGCACAAACAGTAATTTCTCCGCATTGCAAGGTGCAATTCTGAAATTTTTTGCTTTTTCCTGCTCCTCTTAGCATGATAAAGAAGATTCAAAGAGAGTGAGATGCCAGCTCCTTTCATTCAGTCAGTAGCTTCAAACATTTCTGGTATATGAATAACATGATGTTTTTCAATGGCAAAAATCAATGAATATTGTAAATGCACAAACAGTAATTTCTCCGCATTGCAAGGTGCAAGTCTGAAATTTTTTGCTTTTTCCTGCTCCTCTTAGCATGATAAAGAAGATTCAAAGAGAGTGAGATGCCAGCTCCTTTCATTCAGTCAGTAGCTTCATTCATTTCTGGACGTTTTTCAATGGCAAAAATCAATGAATATTGTAAATGCACAAACAGTAATTTCTCTGCATTGCAAGGTGCAATTCTGAAATTTTTTGCTTTTTCCTGCTCCTCTTAGCATGATAAAGAAGATTCAAAGAGAGTGAGATGTCAGCTCCTTTCATTCAGTCAGTAGCTTCAAACATTTCTGGTATATGAATAACATGATGTTTTTCAATGGCAAAAATCAATGAATATTGTAAATGCACAAACAGTAATTTCTCCGCATTGCAAGGTGCAATTCTGAAATTTTTTGCTTTTTCCTGCTCCACTTAGCATGATAAAGAAGATTCAAAGAGAGTGAGATGCCAGCTCCTTTCATTCAGTCAGTAGCTTCAATCATTTCTGGACCTTTTTCAATGGCAAAAATCAATGAATATTGTAAATGCACAAACAGTAATTTCTCCGCATTGCAAGGTGCAATTCTGAAATTTTTTGCTTTTTCCTGCTCCTCTTAGCATGATAAAGAAGATTCAAAGAGAGTGAGATGCCAGCTCCTTTCGTTCAGTCAGTAGCTTCAATCATTTCTGGACGTTTTTCAATGGCAAAAATCATTGAATATTATAAATGCACAAACAGTAATTTCTCCGCATTGCAAGGTGCAATTCTGAAATTTTTTACTTTTTCCTGCTCCTCTTAGCATGATCAAGAAGATTCAAAGAGAGTGAGATGCCAGCTCCTTTCATTCAGTCAGTAGCTTCAATCATTTCTGGTATATGAATAACATGATGTTTTTCAATGGCAAAAATCAATGAATATTGTAAATGCACAAACAGTAATTTCTCCGCATTGCAAGGTGCAATTCTGAAATTTTTTGCTTTTTCCTGCTCCTCTTAGCATGATAAAGAAGATTCAAAGAGAGTGAGATGCCAGCTCCTTTCATTCAGTCAGTAGCTTCAATCATTTCTGGACGTTTTTCAATGGCAAAAATCAATGAATATTGTAAATGCACAAACAGTAATTTCTCTGCATTGCAAGGTGCAATTCTGAAATTTTTTGCTTTTTCCTGCTCCTCTTAGCATGATAAAGAAGATTCAAAGAGAGTGAGATGTCAGCTCCTTTCATTCAGTCAGTAGCTTCAAACATTTCTGGTATATGAATAACATGATGTTTTTCAATGGCAAAAATCAATGAATATTGTAAATGCACAAACAGTAATTTCTCCGCATTGCAAGGTGCAATTCTGAAATTTTTTGCTTTTTCCTGCTCCACTTAGCATGATAAAGAAGATTCAAAGAGAGTGAGATGCCAGCTCCTTTCATTCAGTCAGTAGCTTCAATCATTTCTGGACCTTTTTCAATGGCAAAAATCAATGAATATTGTAAATGCACAAACAGTAATTTCTCCGCATTGCAAGGTGCAATTCTGAAATTTTTTGCTTTTTCCTGCTCCTCTTAGCATGATAAAGAAGATTCAAAGAGAGTGAGATGCCAGCTCCTTTCGTTCAGTCAGTAGCTTCAATCATTTCTGGACGTTTTTCAATGGCAAAAATCAATGAATATTGTAAATGCACAAACAGTAATTTCTCCGCATTGCAAGGTGCAATTCTGAAATTTTTTGATTTTTCCTGCTCCTCTTAGCATGATAAAGAAGATTCAAAGAGAGTGAGATGCCAGCTCCTTTCATTCAGTCAGTAGCTTCAAACATTTCTGGTATATGAATAACATGATGTTTTTCAATGGCAAAAATCAATGAATATTGTAAATGCACAAACAGTAATTTCTCCGCATTGCAAGGTGCAAGTCTGAAATTTTTTGCTTTTTCCTGCTCCTCTTAGCATGATAAAGAAGATTCAAAGAGAGTGAGATGCCAGCTACTTTCATTCAGTCAGTAGCTTCAATCATTTCTGGACGTTTTTCAATGGTAAAAATCAATGAATATTGTAAATGTACAAACAGTAATTTCTCCACATTGCAAGGTGCAATTCTGAAATTTTTTGCTTTTTCCTGCTCCTCTTAGCATGATAAAGAAGATTCAAAGAGAGTGAGATGCCAGCTCCTTTCATTCAGTCAGTAGCTTCAAACATTTCTGGTATATGAATAACATGATGTTTTTCAATGGCAAAAATCAATGAATATTGTAAATGCACAAACAGTAATTTCTCCGCATTGCAAGGTGCAATTCTGAAATTTTTTGCTTTTTCCTGCTCCTCTTAGCATGATAAAGAAGATTCAAAGAGAGTGAGATGCCAGCTCCTTTCATTCAGTCAGTAGCTTCAAACATTTCTGGTATATGAATAACATGATGTTTTTCAATGGCAAAAATCAATGAATATTGTAAATGCACAAACAGTAATTTCTCCGCATTGCAAGGTGCAAGTCTGAAATTTTTTGCTTTTTCCTGCTCCTCTTAGCATGATAAAGAAGATTCAAAGAGAGTGAGATGCCAGCTCCTTTCATTCAGTCAGTAGCTTCATTCATTTCTGGACGTTTTTCAATGGCAAAAATCAATGAATATTGTAAATGCACAAACAGTAATTTCTCTGCATTGCAAGGTGCAATTCTGAAATTTTTTGCTTTTTCCTGCTCCTCTTAGCATGATAAAGAAGATTCAAAGAGAGTGAGATGTCAGCTCCTTTCATTCAGTCAGTAGCTTCAAACATTTCTGGTATATGAATAACATGATGTTTTTCAATGGCAAAAATCAATGAATATTGTAAATGCACAAACAGTAATTTCTCCGCATTGCAAGGTGCAATTCTGAAATTTTTGGCTTTTTCCTGCTCCACTTAGCATGATAAAGAAGATTCAAAGAGAGTGAGATGCCAGCTCCTTTCATTCAGTCAGTAGCTTCAATCATTTCTGGACCTTTTTCAATGGCAAAAATCAATGAATATTGTAAATGCACAAACAGTAATTTCTCCGCATTGCAAGGTGCAATTCTGAAATTTTTTGCTTTTTCCTGCTCCTCTTAGCATGATAAAGAAGATTCAAAGAGAGTGAGATGCCAGCTCCTTTCGTTCAGTCAGTAGCTTCAATCATTTCTGGACGTTTTTCAATGGCAAAAATCATTGAATATTATAAATGCACAAACAGTAATTTCTCCGCATTGCAAGGTGCAATTCTGAAATTTTTTACTTTTTCCTGCTCCTCTTAGCATGATAAAGAAGATTCAAAGAGAGTGAGATGCCAGCTCCTTTCATTCAGTCAGTAGCTTCAATCATTTCTGGTATATGAATAACATGATGTTTTTCAATGGCAAAAATCAATGAATATTGTAAATGCACAAACAGTAATTTCTCCGCATTGCAAGGTGCAATTCTGAAATTTTTTGCTTTTTCCTGCTCCTCTTAGCATGATAAAGAAGATTCAAAGAGAGTGAGATGCCAGCTCCTTTCATTCAGTCAGTAGCTTCAATCATTTCTGGACGTTTTTCAATGGCAAAAATCAATGAATATTGTAAATGCACAAACAGTAATTTCTCCGCATTGCAAGGTGCAATTCTGAAATTTTTTGATTTTTCCTGCTCCTCTTAGCATGATAAAGAAGATTCAAAGAGAGTGAGATGCCAGCTCCTTTCATTCAGTCAGTAGCTTCAAACATTTCTGGTATATGAATAACATGATGTTTTTCAATGGCAAAAATCAATGAATATTGTAAATGCACAAACAGTAATTTCTCCGCATTGCAAGGTGCAAGTCTGAAATTTTTTGCTTTTTCCTGCTCCTCTTAGCATGATAAAGAAGATTCAAAGAGAGTGAGATGCCAGCTACTTTCATTCAGTCAGTAGCTTCAATCATTTCTGGACGTTTTTCAATGGTAAAAATCAATGAATATTGTAAATGTACAAACAGTAATTTCTCCACATTGCAAGGTGCAATTCTGAAATTTTTTGCTTTTTCCTGCTCCTCTTAGCATGATAAAGAAGATTCAAAGAGAGTGAGATGCCAGCTCCTTTCATTCAGTCAGTAGCTTCAAACATTTCTGGTATATGAATAACATGATGTTTTTCAATGGCAAAAATCAATGAATATTGTAAATGCACAAACAGTAATTTCTCCGCATTGCAAGGTGCAATTCTGAAATTTTTTGCTTTTTCCTGCTCCTCTTAGCATGATAAAGATTCAAAGAGAGTGAGATGCCAGCTCCTTTCATTCAGTCAGTAGCTTCAAACATTTCTGGTATATGAATAACATGATGTTTTTCAATGGCAAAAATCAATGAATATTGTAAATGCACAAACAGTAATTTCTCCGCATTGCAAGGTGCAAGTCTGAAATTTTTTGCTTTTTCCTGCTCCTCTTAGAATGATAAAGAAGATTCAAAGAGAGTGAGATGCCAGCTACTTTCATTCAGTCAGTAGCTTCAATCATTTCTGGACGTTTTTCAATGGTAAAAATCAATGAATATTGTAAATGCACAAACAGTAATTTCTCCACATTGCAAGGTGCAATTCTGAAATTTTTTGCTTTTTCCTGCTCCTCTTAGCATGATAAAGAAGATTCAAAGAGAGTGAGATGCCAGCTCCTTTCATTCAGTCAGTAGCTTCAAACATTTCTGGTATATGAATAACATGATGTTTTTCAATGGCAAAAATCAATGAATATTGTAAATGCACAAACAGTAATTTCTCCGCATTGCAAGGTGCAATTCTGAAATTTTTTGCTTTTTCCTGCTCCTCTTAGCATGATAAAGAAGATTCAAAGAGAGTGAGATGCCAGCTCCTTTCATTCAGTCAGTAGCTTCAATCATTTCTGGATGTTTTTCAATGGCAAAAATCAATGAATATTGTAAATGCACAAACTGTAATTTCTCCGCATTGCAAGGTGCAATTCTGAAATTTTTTACTTTTTCCTGCTCCTCTTAGCATGATAAAGAAGATTCAAAGAGAGTGAGATGCCAGCTCCTTTCATTCAGTCAGTAGCTTCAATCATTTCTGGTATATGAATAACATGATGTTTTTCAATGGCAAAAATCAATGAATATTGTAAATGCACAAACAGTAATTTCTCCGCATTGCAAGGTGCAATTCTGAAATTTTTTGCTTTTTCCTGCTCCTCTTAGCATGATAAAGAAGATTCAAAGAGAGTGAGATGCCAGCTCCTTTCATTCAGTCAGTAGCTTCAATCATTTCTGGACGTTTTTCAATGGCAAAAATCAATGAATATTGTAAATGCACAAACAGTAATTTCTCCGCATTGCAAGGTGCAATTCTGAAATTTTTTGATTTTTCCTGCTCCTCTTAGCATGATAAAGAAGATTCAAAGAGAGTGAGATGCCAGCTCCTTTCATTCAGTCAGTAGCTTCAAACATTTCTGGTATATGAATAACATGATGTTTTTCAATGGCAAAAATCAATGAATATTGTAAATGCACAAACAGTAATTTCTCCGCATTGCAAGGTGCAAGTTTGAAATTTTTTGCTTTTTCCTGCTCCTCTTAGCATGATAAAGAAGATTCAAAGAGAGTGAGATGCCAGCTACTTTCATTCAGTCAGTAGCTTCAATCATTTCTGGACGTTTTTCAATGGTAAAAATCAATGAATATTGTAAATGTACAAACAGTAATTTCTCCACATTGCAAGGTGCAATTCTGAAATTTTTTGCTTTTTCCTGCTCCTCTTAGCATGATAAAGAAGATTCAAAGAGAGTGAGATGCCAGCTCCTTTCATTCAGTCAGTAGCTTCAAACATTTCTGGTATATGAATAACATGATGTTTTTCAATGGCAAAAATCAATGAATATTGTAAATGCACAAACAGTAATTTCTCCGCATTGCAAGGTGCAATTCTGAAATTTTTTGCTTTTTCCTGCTCCTCTTAGCATGATAAAGATTCAAAGAGAGTGAGATGCCAGCTCCTTTCATTCAGTCAGTAGCTTCAAACATTTCTGGTATATGAATAACATGATGTTTTTCAATGGCAAAAATCAATGAATATTGTAAATGCACAAACAGTAATTTCTCCGCATTGCAAGGTGCAAGTCTGAAATTTTTTGCTTTTTCCTGCTCCTCTTAGAATGATAAAGAAGATTCAAAGAGAGTGAGATGCCAGCTACTTTCATTCAGTCAGTAGCTTCAATCATTTCTGGACGTTTTTCAATGGTAAAAATCAATGAATATTGTAAATGCACAAACAGTAATTTCTCCACATTGCAAGGTGCAATTCTGAAATTTTTTGCTTTTTCCTGCTCCTCTTAGCATGATAAAGAAGATTCAAAGAGAGTGAGATGCCAGCTCCTTTCATTCAGTCAGTAGCTTCAAACATTTCTGGTATATGAATAACATGATGTTTTTCAATGGCAAAAATCAATGAATATTGTAAATGCACAAATAGTAATTTCTCCGCATTGCAAGGTGCAATTCTGAAATTTTTTGCTTTTTCCTGCTCCTCTTAGCATGATAAAGAAGATTCAAAGAGAGTGAGATGCCAGCTCCTTTCATTCAGTCAGTAGCTTCAATCATTTCTGGATGTTTTTCAATGGCAAAAATCAATGAATATTGTAAATGCACAAACTGTAATTTCTCCGCATTGCAAGGTGCAATTCTGAAATTTTTTACTTTTTCCTGCTCCTCTTAGCATGATAAAGAAGATTCAAAGAGAGTGAGATGCCAGCTCCTTTCATTCAGTCAGTAGCTTCAATCATTTCTGGTATATGAATAACATGATGTTTTTCAATGGCAAAAATCAATGAATATTGTAAATGCACAAACAGTAATTTCTCCGCATTGCAAGGTGCAATTCTGAAATTTTTTGCTTTTTCCTGCTCCTCTTAGCATGATAAAGAAGATTCAAAGAGAGTGAGATGCCAGCTCCTTTCATTCAGTCAGTAGCTTCAATCATTTCTGGACGTTTTTCAATGGCAAAAATCAATGAATATTGTAAATGCACAAACAGTAATTTCTCCGCATTGCAAGGTGCAATTCTGAAATTTTTTGATTTTTCCTGCTCCTCTTAGCATGATAAAGAGGATTCAAAGAGAGTGAGATGCCAGCTCCTTTCATTCAGTCAGTAGCTTCAAACATTTCTGGTATATGAATAACATGATGTTTTTCAATGGCAAAAATCAATGAATATTGTAAATGCACAAACAGTAATTTCTCCACATTGCAAGGTGCAAGTCTGAAATTTTTTGCTTTTTCCTGCTCCTCTTAGCATGATAAAGAAGATTCAAAGAGAGTGAGATGCCAGCTACTTTCATTCAGTCAGTAGCTTCAATCATTTCTGGACGTTTTTCAATGGTAAAAATCAATGAATATTGTAAATGTACAAACAGTAATTTCTCCACATTGCAAGGTGCAATTCTGAAATTTTTTGCTTTTTCCTGCTCCTCTTAGCATGATAAAGAAGATTCAAAGAGAGTGAGATGCCAGCTCCTTTCATTCAGTCAGTAGCTTCAAACATTTCTGGTATATGAATAACATGATGTTTTTCAATGGCAAAAATCAATGAATATTGTAAATGCACAAACAGTAATTTCTCCGCATTGCAAGGTGCAATTCTGAAATTTTTTGCTTTTTCCTGCTCCTCTTAGCATGATAAAGAAGATTCAAAGAGAGTGAGATGCCAGCTCCTTTCATTCAGTCAGTAGCTTCAAACATTTCTGGTATATGAATAACATGATGTTTTTCAATGGCAAAAATCAATGAATATTGTAAATGCACAAACAGTAATTTCTCCGCATTGCAAGGTGCAAGTCTGAAATTTTTTGCTTTTTCCTGCTCCTCTTAGCATGATAAAGAAGATTCAAAGAGAGTGAGATGCCAGCTCCTTTCATTCAGTCAGTAGCTTCAATCATTTCTGGACGTTTTTCAATGGCAAAAATCAATGAATATTGTAAATGCACAAACAGTAATTTCTCTGCATTGCAAGGTGCAATTCTGAAATTTTTTGCTTTTTCCTGCTCCTCTTAGCATGATAAAGAAGATTCAAAGAGAGTGAGATGTCAGCTCCTTTCATTCAGTCAGTAGCTTCAAACATTTCTGGTATATGAATAACATGATGTTTTTCAATGGCAAAAATCAATGAATATTGTAAATGCACAAACAGTAATTTCTCCGCATTGCAAGGTGCAATTCTGAAATTTTTTGCTTTTTCCTGCTCCACTTAGCATGATAAAGAAGATTCAAAGAGAGTGAGATGCCAGCTCCTTTCATTCAGTCAGTAGCTTCAATCATTTCTGGACCTTTTTCAATGGCAAAAATCAATGAATATTGTAAATGCACAAACAGTAATTTCTCCGCATTGCAAGGTGCAATTCTGAAATTTTTTGCTTTTTCCTGCTCCTCTTAGCATGATAAAGAAGATTCAAAGAGAGTGAGATGCCAGCTCCTTTCGTTCAGTCAGTAGCTTCAATCATTTCTGGACGTTTTTCAATGGCAAAAATCATTGAATATTATAAATGCACAAACAGTAATTTCTCCGCATTGCAAGGTGCAATTCTGAAATTTTTTACTTTTTCCTGCTCCTCTTAGCATGATAAAGAAGATTCAAAGAGAGTGAGATGCCAGCTCCTTTCATTCAGTCAGTAGCTTCAATCATTTCTGGTATATGAATAACATGATGTTTTTCAATGGCAAAAATCAATGAATATTGTAAATGCACAAACAGTAATTTCTCCGCATTGCAAGGTGCAATTCTGAAATTTTTTGCTTTTTCCTGCTCCTCTTAGCATGATAAAGAAGATTCAAAGAGAGTGAGATGCCAGCTCCTTTCATTCAGTCAGTAGCTTCAATCATTTCTGGACGTTTTTCAATGGCAAAAATCAATGAATATTGTAAATGCACAAACAGTAATTTCTCCGCATTGCAAGGTGCAATTCTGAAATTTTTTGATTTTTCCTGCTCCTCTTAGCATGATAAAGAAGATTCAAAGAGAGTGAGATGCCAGCTCCTTTCATTCAGTCAGTAGCTTCAAACATTTCTGGTATATGAATAACATGATGTTTTTCAATGGCAAAAATCAATGAATATTGTAAATGCACAAACAGTAATTTCTCCGCATTGCAAGGTGCAAGTCTGAAATTTTTTGCTTTTTCCTGCTCCTCTTAGCATGATAAAGAAGATTCAAAGAGAGTGAGATGCCAGCTACTTTCATTCAGTCAGTAGCTTCAATCATTTCTGGACGTTTTTCAATGGTAAAAATCAATGAATATTGTAAATGTACAAACAGTAATTTCTCCACATTGCAAGGTGCAATTCTGAAATTTTTTGCTTTTTCCTGCTCCTCTTAGCATGATAAAGAAGATTCAAAGAGAGTGAGATGCCAGCTCCTTTCATTCAGTCAGTAGCTTCAAACATTTCTGGTATATGAATAACATGATGTTTTTCAATGGCAAAAATCAATGAATATTGTAAATGCACAAACAGTAATTTCTCCGCATTGCAAGGTGCAATTCTGAAATTTTTTGCTTTTTCCTGCTCCTCTTAGCATGATAAAGAAGATTCAAAGAGAGTGAGATGCCAGCTCCTTTCATTCAGTCAGTAGCTTCAAACATTTCTGGTATATGAATAACATGATGTTTTTCAATGGCAAAAATCAATGAATATTGTAAATGCACAAACAGTAATTTCTCCGCATTGCAAGGTGCAAGTCTGAAATTTTTTGCTTTTTCCTGCTCCTCTTAGAATGATAAAGAAGATTCAAAGAGAGTGAGATGCCAGCTACTTTCATTCAGTCAGTAGCTTCAATCATTTCTGGACGTTTTTCAATGGTAAAAATCAATGAATATTGTAAATGCACAAACAGTAATTTCTCCACATTGCAAGGTGCAATTCTGAAATTTTTTGCTTTTTCCTGCTCCTCTTAGCATGATAAAGAAGATTCAAAGAGAGTGAGATGCCAGCTCCTTTCATTCAGTCAGTAGCTTCAAACATTTCTGGTATATGAATAACATGATGTTTTACAATGGCAAAAATCAATGAATATTGTAAATGCACAAACAGTAATTTCTCCGCATTGCAAGGTGCAATTCTGAAATTTTTTGCTTTTTCCTGCTCCTCTTAGCATGATAAAGAAGATTCAAAGAGAGTGAGATGCCAGCTCCTTTCATTCAGTCAGTAGCTTCAATCATTTCTGGATGTTTTTCAATGGCAAAAATCAATGAATATTGTAAATGCACAAACTGTAATTTCTCCGCATTGCAAGGTGCAATTCTGAAATTTTTTGCTTTTTCCTGCTCCTCTTAGCATTATAAAGAAGATTCAAAGAGAGTGAGATGCCAGCTCCTTTCATTCAGTCAGTAGCTTCAATCATTTCTGGACGTTTTTCAATGGCAAAAATCAATGAATATTGTAAATGCACAAACAGTAATTTCTCCGCATTGCAAGGTGCAATTCTGAAATTTTTTGCTTTTTCCTGCTCCTCTTAGCATGATAAAGAAGATTCAAAGAGAGTGAGATGCCAGCTCCTTTCATTCAGTCAGTACCTTCAATCATTTCTGGACGTTTTTCAATGGCAAAAATCAATGAATATTGTAAATGCACAAACAGTAATTTCTCCGCATTGCAAGGTGCAATTCTGAAATTTTTTGCTTTTTCCCGCTCCTCTTAGCATGATAAAGAAGATTCAAAGAGAGTGAGGTGCCAGCTCCTTTCATTCAGTCAGTAGCTTCAAACATTTCTGGTATATGAATAACATGTTTTTCAATGGCAAAAATCAATGAATATTGTAAATGCACAAACAGTAATTTCTCCGCATTGCAAGGTGCAATTCTGAAATTTTTTGATTTTTCCTGCTCCTCTTAGCATGATAAAGAAGATTCAAAGAGAGTGAGATGCCAGCTCCTTTCATTCAGTCAGTAGCTTCAATCATTTCTGGACGTTTTTCAATGGCAAAAATCAATGAATATTGTAAATGCACAAACAGTAATTTCTCCGCATTGCAAGGTGCAATTCTGAAATTTTTTGCTTTTTCCTGCTCCTCTTAGCATGATAAAGAAGATTCAAAGAGAGTGAGATGCCAGCTCCTTTCATTCAGTCAGTAGCTTCAAACATTTCTGGTATATGAATAACATGATGTTTTTCAATGGCAAAAATCAATGAATATTGTAAATGCACAAACAGTAATTTCTCCGCATTGCAAGGTGCAAGTCTGAAATTTTTTGCTTTTTCCTGCTCCTCTTAGCATGATAAAGAAGATTCAAAGAGAGTGAGATGCCAGCTCCTTTCATTCAGTCAGTAGCTTCAATCATTTCTGGACGTTTTTCAATGGCAAAAATCAATGAATATTGTAAATGCACAAACAGTAATTTCTCCGCATTGCAAGGTGCAATTCTGAAATTTTTTGATTTTTCCTGCTCCTCTTAGCATGATAAAGAAGATTCAAAGAGAGTGAGATGCCAGCTCCTTTCATTCAGTCAGTAGCTTCAAACATTTCTGGTATATGAATAACATGATGTTTTTCAATGGCAAAAATCAATGAATATTGTAAATGCACAAACAGTAATTTCTCCGCATTGCAAGGTGCAAGTCTGAAATTTTTTGCTTTTTCCTGCTCCTCTTAGCATGATAAAGAAGATTCAAAGAGAGTGAGATGCCAGCTACTTTCATTCAGTCAGTAGCTTCAATCATTTCTGGACGTTTTTCAATGGTAAAAATCAATGAATATTGTAAATGTACAAACAGTAATTTCTCCACATTGCAAGGTGCAATTCTGAAATTTTTTGCTTTTTCCTGCTCCTCTTAGCATGATAAAGAAGATTCAAAGAGAGTGAGATGCCAGCTCCTTTCATTCAGTCAGTAGCTTCAAACATTTCTGGTATATGAATAACATGATGTTTTTCAATGGCAAAAATCAATGAATATTGTAAATGCACAAACAGTAATTTCTCCGCATTGCAAGGTGCAATTCTGAAATTTTTTGCTTTTTCCTGCTCCTCTTAGCATGATAAAGAAGATTCAAAGAGAGTGAGATGCCAGCTCCTTTCATTCAGTCAGTAGCTTCAAACATTTCTGGTATATGAATAACATGATGTTTTTCAATGGCAAAAATCAATGAATATTGTAAATGCACAAACAGTAATTTCTCCGCATTGCAAGGTGCAAGTCTGAAATTTTTTGCTTTTTCCTGCTCCTCTTAGCATGATAAAGAAGATTCAAAGAGAGTGAGATGCCAGCTCCTTTCATTCAGTCAGTAGCTTCAATCATTTCTGGACGTTTTTCAATGGCAAAAATCAATGAATATTGTAAATGCACAAACAGTAATTTCTCTGCATTGCAAGGTGCAATTCTGAAATTTTTTGCTTTTTCCTGCTCCTCTTAGCATGATAAAGAAGATTCAAAGAGAGTGAGATGTCAGCTCCTTTCATTCAGTCAGTAGCTTCAAACATTTCTGGTATATGAATAACATGATGTTTTTCAATGGCAAAAATCAATGAATATTGTAAATGCACAAACAGTAATTTCTCCGCATTGCAAGGTGCAATTCTGAAATTTTTTGCTTTTTCCTGCTCCACTTAGCATGATAAAGAAGATTCAAAGAGAGTGAGATGCCAGCTCCTTTCATTCAGTCAGTAGCTTCAATCATTTCTGGACCTTTTTCAATGGCAAAAATCAATGAATATTGTAAATGCACAAACAGTAATTTCTCCGCATTGCAAGGTGCAATTCTGAAATTTTTTGCTTTTTCCTGCTCCTCTTAGCATGATAAAGAAGATTCAAAGAGAGTGAGATGCCAGCTCCTTTCGTTCAGTCAGTAGCTTCAATCATTTCTGGACGTTTTTCAATGGCAAAAATCATTGAATATTATAAATGCACAAACAGTAATTTCTCCGCATTGCAAGGTGCAATTCTGAAATTTTTTACTTTTTCCTGCTCCTCTTAGCATGATAAAGAAGATTCAAAGAGAGTGAGATGCCAGCTCCTTTCATTCAGTCAGTAGCTTCAAACATTTCTGGTATATGAATAACATGATGTTTTTCAATGGCAAAAATCAATGAATATTGTAAATGCACAAACAGTAATTTCTCCGCATTGCAAGGTGCAATTCTGAAATTTTTTGCTTTTTCCTGCTCCTCTTAGCATGATAAAGAAGATTCAAAGAGAGTGAGATGCCAGCTCCTTTCATTCAGTCAGTAGCTTCAAACATTTCTGGTATATGAATAACATGATGTTTTTCAATGGCAAAAATCAATGAATATTGTAAATGCACAAACAGTAATTTCTCCGCATTGCAAGGTGCAAGTCTGAAATTTTTTGCTTTTTCCTGCTCCTCTTAGCATGATAAAGAAGATTCAAAGAGAGTGAGATGCCAGCTACTTTCATTCAGTCAGTAGCTTCAATCATTTCTGGACGTTTTTCAATGGTAAAAATCAATGAATATTGTAAATGTACAAACAGTAATTTCTCCACATTGCAAGGTGCAATTCTGAAATTTTTTGCTTTTTCCTGCTCCTCTTAGCATGATAAAGAAGATTCAAAGAGAGTGAGATGCCAGCTCCTTTCATTCAGTCAGTAGCTTCAAACATTTCTGGTATATGAATAACATGATGTTTTTCAATGGCAAAAATCAATGAATATTGTAAATGCACAAACAGTAATTTCTCCGCATTGCAAGGTGCAATTCTGAAATTTTTTGCTTTTTCCTGCTCCTCTTAGCATGATAAAGAAGATTCAAAGAGAGTGAGATGCCAGCTCCTTTCATTCAGTCAGTAGCTTCAAACATTTCTGGTATATGAATAACATGATGTTTTTCAATGGCAAAAATCAATGAATATTGTAAATGCACAAACAGTAATTTCTCCGCATTGCAAGGTGCAAGTCTGAAATTTTTTGCTTTTTCCTGCTCCTCTTAGAATGATAAAGAAGATTCAAAGAGAGTGAGATGCCAGCTACTTTCATTCAGTCAGTAGCTTCAATCATTTCTGGACGTTTTTCAATGGTAAAAATCAATGAATATTGTAAATGCACAAACAGTAATTTCTCCACATTGCAATGTGCAATTCTGAAATTTTTTGCTTTTTCCTGCTCCTCTTAGCATGATAAAGAAGATTCAAAGAGAGTGAGATGCCAGCTCCTTTCATTCAGTCAGTAGCTTCAAACATTTCTGGTATATGAATAACATGATGTTTTACAATGGCAAAAATCAATGAATATTGTAAATGCACAAACAGTAATTTCTCCGCATTGCAAGGTGCAATTCTGAAATTTTTTGCTTTTTCCTGCTCCTCTTAGCATGATAAAGAAGATTCAAAGAGAGTGAGATGCCAGCTCCTTTCATTCAGTCAGTAGCTTCAATCATTTCTGGATGTTTTTCAATGGCAAAAATCAATGAATATTGTAAATGCACAAACTGTAATTTCTCCGCATTGCAAGGTGCAATTCTGAAATTTTTTGCTTTTTCCTGCTCCTCTTAGCATTATAAAGAAGATTCAAAGAGAGTGAGATGCAAGCTCCTTTCATTCAGTCAGTAGCTTCAATCATTTCTGGACGTTTTTCAATGGCAAAAATCAATGAATATTGTAAATGCACAAACAGTAATTTCTCCGCATTGCAAGGTGCAATTCTGAAATTTTTTGCTTTTTCCTGCTCCTCTTAGCATGATAAAGAAGATTCAAAGAGAGTGAGATGCCAGCTCCTTTCATTCAGTCAGTACCTTCAATCATTTCTGGACGTTTTTCAATGGCAAAAATCAATGAATATTGTAAATGCACAAACAGTAATTTCTCCGCATTGCAAGGTGCAATTCTGAAATTTTTTGCTTTTTCCCGCTCCTCTTAGCATGATAAAGAAGATTCAAAGAGAGTGAGGTGCCAGCTCCTTTCATTCAGTCAGTAGCTTCAAACATTTCTCGTATATGAATAACATGTTTTTCAATGGCAAAAATCAATGAATATTGTAAATGCACAAACAGTAATTTCTCCGCATTGCAAGGTGCAATTCTGAAATTTTTTGATTTTTCCTGCTCCTCTTAGCATGATAAAGAAGATTCAAAGAGAGTGAGATGCCAGCTCCTTTCATTCAGTCAGTAGCTTCAATCATTTCTGGACGTTTTTCAATGGCAAAAATCAATGAATATTGTAAATGCACAAACAGTAATTTCTCCGCATTGCAAGGTGCAATTCTGAAATTTTTTGCTTTTTCCTGCTCCTCTTAGCATGATAAAGAAGATTCAAAGAGAGTGAGATGCCAGCTCCTTTCATTCAGTCAGTAGCTTCAAACATTTCTGGTATATGAATAACATGAAGTTTTTCAATGGCAAAAATCAATGAATATTGTAAATGCACAAACAGTAATTTCTCCGCATTGCAAGGTGCAAGTCTGAAATTTTTTGCTTTTTCCTGCTCCTCTTAGCATGATAAAGAAGATTCAAAGAGAGTGAGATGCCAGCTACTTTCATTCAGTCAGTAGCTTCAATCATTTCTGGACGTTTTTCAATGGTAAAAATCAATGAATATTGTAAATGCACAAACAGTAATTTCTCCACATTGCAAGGTGCAATTCTGAAATTTTTTGCTTTTTCCTGCTCCTCTTAGCATGATAAAGAAGATTCAAAGAGAGTGAGATGCCAGCTCCTTTCATTCAGTCAGTAGCTTCAAACATTTCTGGTATATGAATAACATGATGTTTTTCAATGGCAAAAATCAATGAATATTGTAAATGCACAAACAGTAATTTCTCCGCATTGCAAGGTGCAATTCTGAAATTTTTTGCTTTTTCCTGCTCCTCTTAGCATGATAAAGAAGATTCAAAGAGAGTGAGATGCCAGCTCCTTTCATTCAGTCAGTAGCTTCAATCATTTCTGGACGTTTTTCAGTGGCAAAAATCAATGAATATTGTAAATGCACAAACAGTAATTTCTCCGCATTGCAAGGTGCAATTCTGAAATTTTTTGCTTTTTCCTGCTCCTCTTAGCATGATAAAGAAGATTCAAAGAGAGTGAGATGCCAGCTCCTTTCATTCAGTCAGTACCTTCAATCATTTCTGGACGTTTTTCAATGGCAAAAATCAATGAATATTGTAAATGCACAAACAGTAATTTCTCCGCATTGCAAGGTGCAAGTCTGAAATTTTTTGATTTTTCCTGCTCCTCTTAGCATGATAAAGAAGATTCAAAGAGAGTGAGATGTCAGCTACTTTCATTCAGTCAGTAGCTTCAATCATTTCTGGACGTTTTTCAATGGTAAAAATCAATGAATATTGTAAATGCACAAACAGTAATTTCTCCACATTGCAAGGTGCAATTCTGAAATTTTTTGCTTTTTCCTGCTCCTCTTAGCATGATAAAGAAGATTCAAAGAGAGTGAGATGCCAGCTCCTTTCATTCAGTCAGTAGCTTCAAACATTTCTGGTATATGAATAACATGATGTTTTTCAATGGCAAAAATCAATGAATATTGTAAATGCACAAACAGTAATTTCTCCGCATTGCAAGGTGCAATTCTGAAATTTTTTGCTTTTTCCTGCTCCTCTTAGCATGATAAAGAAGATTCAAAGAGAGTGAGATGCCAGCTCCTTTCATTCAGTCAGTAGCTTCAATCATTTCTGGATGTTTTTCAAAGGCAAAAATCAATGAATATTGTAAATGCACAAACTGTAATTTCTCCGCATTGCAAGGTGCAATTCTGAAATTTTTTGCTTTTTCCTGCTCCTCTTAGCATGATAAAGAAGATTCAAAGAGAGTGAGATGCCAGCTCCTTTCATTCAGTCAGTAGCTTCAATCATTTCTGGACGTTTTTCAATGGCAAAAATCAATGAATATTGTAAATGCACAAACAGTAATTTCTCCGCATTGCAAGGTGCAATTCTGAAATTTTTTGCTTTTTCCTGCTCCTCTTAGCATGATAAAGAAGATTCAAAGAGAGTGAGATGCCAGCTCCTTTCATTCAGTCAGTACCTTCAATCATTTCTGGACGTTTTTCAATGGCAAAAATCAATGAATATTGTATATGCACAAACAGTAATTTCTCCGCATTGCAAGGTGCAATTCTGAAATTTTTTGCTTTTTCCCGCTCCTCTTAGCATGATAAAGAAGATTCAAAGAGAGTGAGGTGCCAGCTCCTTTCATTCAGTCAGTAGCTTCAAACATTTCTGGTATATGAATAACATGTTTTTCAATGGCAAAAATCAATGAATATTGTAAATGCACAAACAGTAATTTCTCCGCATTGCAAGGTGCAATTCTGAAATTTTTTGATTTTTCCTGCTCCTCTTAGCATGATAAAGAAGATTCAAAGAGAGTGAGATGCCAGCTCCTTTCATTCAGTCAGTAGCTTCAATCATTTCTGTACGTTTTTCAATGGCAAAAATCAATGAATATTGTAAATGCACAAACAGTAATTTCTCCGCATTGCAAGGTGCAATTCTGAAATTTTTTGCTTTTTCCTGCTCCTCTTAGCATGATAAAGAAGATTCAAAGAGAGTGAGATGCCAGCTCCTTTCATTCAGTCAGTAGCTTCAAACATTTATGGTATATGAATAACATGATGTTTTTCAATGGCAAAAATCAATGAATATTGTAAATGCACAAACAGTAATTTCTCCGCATTGCAAGGTGCAATTCTGAAATTTTTTGCTTTTTCCTGCTCCTCTTAGCATGATAAAGAAGATTCAAAGAGAGTGAGATGCCAGCTCCTTTCATTCAGTCAGTAGCTTCAAACATTTCTGGTATATGAATAACATGATGTTTTTCAATGGCAAAAATCAATGAATATTGTAAATGCACAAACAGTAATTTCTCCGCATTGCAAGGTGCAAGTCTGAAATTTTTTGCTTTTTCCTGCTCCTCTTAGCATGATAAAGAAGATTCAAAGAGAGTGAGATGCCAGCTACTTTCATTCAGTCAGTAGCTTCAATCATTTCTGGACGTTTTTCAATGGTAAAAATCAATGAATATTGTAAATGCACAAACAGTAATTTCTCCACATTGCAAGGTGCAATTCTGAAATTTTTTGCTTTTTCCTGCTCCTCTTAGCATGATAAAGAAGATTCAAAGAGAGTGAGATGCCAGCTCCTTTCATTCAGTCAGTAGCTTCAAACATTTCTGGTATATGAATAACATGATGTTTTTCAATGGCAAAAATCAATGAATATTGTAAATGCACAAACAGTAATTTCTCCGCATTGCAAGGTGCAATTCTGAAATTTTTTGCTTTTTCCTGCTCCTCTTAGCATGATAAAGAAGATTCAAAGAGAGTGAGATGCCAGCTCCTTTCATTCAGTCAGTAGCTTCAATCATTTCTGGATGTTTTTCAATGGCAAAAATCAATGAATATTGTAAATGCACAAACTGTAATTTCTCCGCATTGCAAGGTGCAATTCTGAAATTTTTTGCTTTTTCCTGCTCCTCTTAGCATGATAAAGAAGATTCAAAGAGAGTGAGATGCCAGCTCCTTTCATTCAGTCAGTAGCTTCAATCATTTCTGGACGTTTTTCAGTGGCAAAAATCAATGAATATTGTAAATGCACAAACAGTAATTTCTCCGCATTGCAAGGTGCAATTCTGAAATTTTTTGCTTTTTCCTGCTCCTCTTAGCATGATAAAGAAGATTCAAAGAGAGTGAGATGCCAGCTCCTTTCATTCAGTCAGTACCTTCAATCATTTCTGGACGTTTTTCAATGGCAAAAATCAATGAATATTGTAAATGCACAAACAGTAATTTCTCCGCATTGCAAGGTGCAATTCTGTAATTTTTTGCTTTTTCCCGCTCCTCTTAGCATGATAAAGAAGATTCAAAGAGAGTGAGGTGCCAGCTCCTTTCATTCAGTCAGTAGCTTCAAACATTTCTGGTATATGAATAACATGTTTTTCAATGGCAAAAATCAATGAATATTGTAAATGCACAAACAGTAATTTCTCCGCATTGCAAGGTGCAATTCTGAAATTTTTTGATTTTTCCTGCTCCTCTTAGCATGATAAAGAAGATTCAAAGAGAGTGAGATGCCAGCTCCTTTCATTCAGTCAGTAGCTTCAATCATTTCTGGACGTTTTTCAATGGCAAAAATCAATGAATATTGTAAATGCACAAACAGTAATTTCTCCGCATTGCAAGGTGCAATTCTGAAATTTTTTGCTTTTTCCTGCTCCTCTTAGCATGATAAAGAAGATTCAAAGAGAGTGAGATGCCAGCTCCTTTCATTCAGTCAGTAGCTTCAATCATTTCTGGACGTTTTTCAATGGCAAAAATCAATGAATATTGTAAATGCACAAACAGTAATTTCTCCGCATTGCAAGGTGCAATTCTGAAATTTTTTGCTTTTTCCTGCTCCTCTTAGCATGATAAAGAAGATTCAAAGAGAGTGAGATGCCAGCTCCTTTCATTCAGTCAGTAGCTTCAAACATTTCTGGTATATGAATAACATGATGTTTTTCAATGGCAAAAATCAATGAATATTGTAAATGCACAAACAGTAATTTCTCCGCATTGCAAGGTGCAAGTCTGAAATTTTTTGCTTTTTCCTGCTCCTCTTAGCATGATAAAGAAGATTCAAAGAGAGTGAGATGCCAGTTACTTTCATTCAGTCAGTAGCTTCAATCATTTCTGGACGTTTTTCAATGGTAAAAATCAATGAATATTGTAAATGCACAAACAGTAATTTCTCCACATTGCAAGGTGCAATTCTGAACTTTTTTGCTTTTTCCTTCTCCTCTTAGCATGATAAAGAAGATTCAAAGAGAGTGAGATGCCAGCTCCTTTCATTCAGTCAGTAGCTTCAAACATTTCTGGTATATGAATAACATGATGTTTTTCAATGGCAAAAATCAATGAATATTGTAAATGCACAAACAGTAATTTCTCCGCATTGCAAGGTGCAATTCTGAAATTTTTTGCTTTTTCCTGCTCCTCTTAGCATGATAAAGAAGATTCAAAGAGAGTGAGATGCCAGCTCCTTTCATTCAGTCAGTAGCTTCAAACATTTCTGGTATATGAATAACGATGTTTTTCAATGGCAAAAATCAATGAATATTGTAAATGCACAAACAGTAATTTCTCCGCATTGCAAGGTGCAATTCTGAAATTTTTTGCTTTTTCCTGCTCCTCTTAGCATGATAAAGAAGATTCAAAGAGAGTGAGATGCCAGCTCCTTTCATTCAGTCAGTAGCTTCAATCATTTCTGGACGTTTTTCAATGGTAAAAATCAATGAATATTGTAAATGCACAAACAGTAATTTCTCCACATTGCAAGGTGCAATTCTGAAATTTTTTGCTTTTTCCTGCTCCTCTTAGCATGATAAAGAAGATTCAAAGAGAGTGAGATGCCAGCTCCTTTCATTCAGTCAGTAGCTTCAAACATTTCTGGTATATGAATAACATGATGTTTTTCAATGGCAAAAATCAATGAATATTGTAAATGCACAAACAGTAATTTCTCCGCATTGCAAGGTGCAATTCTGAAATTTTTTGCTTTTTCCTGCTCCTCTTAGCATGATAAAGAAGATTCAAAGAGAGTGAGATGCCAGCTCCTTTCATTCAGTCAGTAGCTTCAATCATTTCTGGATGTTTTTCAAAGGCAAAAATCAATGAATATTGTAAATGCACAAACTGTAATTTCTCCGCATTGCAAGGTGCAATTCTGAAATTTTTTGCTTTTTCCTGCTCCTCTTAGCATGATAAAGAAGATTCAAAGAGAGTGAGATGCCAGCTCCTTTCATTCAGTCAGTAGCTTCAATCATTTCTGGACGTTTTTCAATGGCAAAAATCAATGAATATTGTAAATGCACAAACAGTAATTTCTCCGCATTGCAAGGTGCAATTCTGAAATTTTTTGCTTTTTCCTGCTCCTCTTAGCATGATAAAGAAGATTCAAAGAGAGTGAGATGCCAGCTCCTTTCATTCAGTCAGTACCTTCAATCATTTCTGGACGTTTTTCAATGGCAAAAATCAATGAATATTGTATATGCACAAACAGTAATTTCTCCGCATTGCAAGGTGCAATTCTGAAATTTTTTGCTTTTTCCCGCTCCTCTTAGCATGATAAAGAAGATTCAAAGAGAGTGAGGTGCCAGCTCCTTTCATTCAGTCAGTAGCTTCAAACATTTCTGGTATATGAATAACATGTTTTTCAATGGCAAAAATCAATGAATATTGTAAATGCACAAACAGTAATTTCTCCGCATTGCAAGGTGCAATTCTGAAATTTTTTGATTTTTCCTGCTCCTCTTAGCATGATAAAGAAGATTCAAAGAGAGTGAGATGCCAGCTCCTTTCATTCAGTCAGTAGCTTCAATCATTTCTGGACGTTTTTCAATGGCAAAAATCAATGAATATTGTAAATGCACAAACAGTAATTTCTCCGCATTGCAAGGTGCAATTCTGAAATTTTTTGCTTTTTCCTGCTCCTCTTAGCATGATAAAGAAGAATCAAAGAGAGTGAGATGCCAGCTCCTTTCATTCAGTCAGTAGCTTCAAACATTTATGGTATATGAATAACATGATGTTTTTCAATGGCAAAAATCAATGAATATTGTAAATGCACAAACAGTAATTTCTCCGCATTGCAAGGTGCAATTCTGAAATTTTTTGCTTTTTCCTGCTCCTCTTAGCATGATAAAGAAGATTCAAAGAGAGTGAGATGCCAGCTCCTTTCATTCAGTCAGTAGCTTCAAACATTTCTGGTATATGAATAACATGATGTTTTTCAATGGCAAAAATCAATGAATATTGTAAATGCACAAACAGTAATTTCTCCGCATTGCAAGGTGCAAGTCTGAAATTTTTTGCTTTTTCCTGCTCCTCTTAGCATGATAAAGAAGATTCAAAGAGAGTGAGATGCCAGCTACTTTCATTCAGTCAGTAGCTTCAATCATTTCTGGACGTTTTTCAATGGTAAAAATCAATGAATATTGTAAATGCACAAACAGTAATTTCTCCACATTGCAAGGTGCAATTCTGAAATTTTTTGCTTTTTCCTGCTCCTCTTAGCATGATAAAGAAGATTCAAAGAGAGTGAGATGCCAGCTCCTTTCATTCAGTCAGTAGCTTCAAACATTTCTGGTATATGAATAACATGATGTTTTTCAATGGCAAAAATCAATGAATATTGTAAATGCACAAACAGTAATTTCTCCGCATTGCAAGGTGCAATTCTGAAATTTTTTGCTTTTTCCTGCTCCTCTTAGCATGATAAAGAAGATTCAAAGAGAGTGAGATGCCAGCTCCTTTCATTCAGTCAGTAGCTTCAATCATTTCTGGATGTTTTTCAATGGCAAAAATCAATGAATATTGTAAATGCACAAACTGTAATTTCTCCGCATTGCAAGGTGCAATTCTGAAATTTTTTGCTTTTTCCTGCTCCTCTTAGCATGATAAAGAAGATTCAAAGAGAGTGAGATGCCAGCTCCTTTCATTCAGTCAGTAGCTTCAATCATTTCTGGACGTTTTTCAGTGGCAAAAATCAATGAATATTGTAAATGCACAAACAGTAATTTCTCCGCATTGCAAGGTGCAATTCTGAAATTTTTTGCTTTTTCCTGCTCCTCTTAGCATGATAAAGAAGATTCAAAGAGAGTGAGATGCCAGCTCCTTTCATTCAGTCAGTACCTTCAATCATTTCTGGACGTTTTTCAATGGCAAAAATCAATGAATATTGTAAATGCACAAACAGTAATTTCTCCGCATTGCAAGGTGCAATTCTGTAATTTTTTGCTTTTTCCCGCTCCTCTTAGCATGATAAAGAAGATTCAAAGAGAGTGAGGTGCCAGCTCCTTTCATTCAGTCAGTAGCTTCAAACATTTCTGGTATATGAATAACATGTTTTTCAATGGCAAAAATCAATGAATATTGTAAATGCACAAACAGTAATTTCTCCGCATTGCAAGGTGCAATTCTGAAATTTTTTGATTTTTCCTGCTCCTCTTAGCATGATAAAGAAGATTCAAAGAGAGTGAGATGCCAGCTCCTTTCATTCAGTCAGTAGCTTCAATCATTTCTGGACGTTTTTCAATGGCAAAAATCAATGAATATTGTAAATGCACAAACAGTAATTTCTCCGCATTGCAAGGTGCAATTCTGAAATTTTTTGCTTTTTCCTGCTCCTCTTAGCATGATAAAGAAGATTCAAAGAGAGTGAGATGCCAGCTCCTTTCATTCAGTCAGTAGCTTCAATCATTTCTGGACGTTTTTCAATGGCAAAAATCAA
This sequence comes from Phyllobates terribilis, assembly GCF_046119375.1. Taxonomy (NCBI): domain Eukaryota; kingdom Metazoa; phylum Chordata; class Amphibia; order Anura; family Dendrobatidae; genus Phyllobates; species Phyllobates terribilis. The sequence goes on along the minus strand of NW_027363304.1, from coordinate 803,637 downwards.
TGAATATTGTAAATGCACAAACAGTAATTTCTCCGCATTGCAAGGTGCAATTCTGAAATTTTTTGCTTTTTCCTGCTCCTCTTAGCATGATAAAGAAGATTCAAAGAGAGTGAGATGCCAGCTCCTTTCATTCAGTCAGTAGCTTCAAACATTTCTGGTATATGAATAACATGATGTTTTTCAATGGCAAAAATCAATGAATATTGTAAATGCACAAACAGTAATTTCTCCGCATTGCAAGGTGCAAGTCTGAAATTTTTTGCTTTTTCCTGCTCCTCTTAGCATGATAAAGAAGATTCAAAGAGAGTGAGATGCCAGTTACTTTCATTCAGTCAGTAGCTTCAATCATTTCTGGACGTTTTTCAATGGTAAAAATCAATGAATATTGTAAATGCACAAACAGTAATTTCTCCACATTGCAAGGTGCAATTCTGAACTTTTTTGCTTTTTCCTTCTCCTCTTAGCATGATAAAGAAGATTCAAAGAGAGTGAGATGCCAGCTCCTTTCATTCAGTCAGTAGCTTCAAACATTTCTGGTATATGAATAACATGATGTTTTTCAATGGCAAAAATCAATGAATATTGTAAATGCACAAACAGTAATTTCTCCGCATTGCAAGGTGCAATTCTGAAATTTTTTGCTTTTTCCTGCTCCTCTTAGCATGATAAAGAAGATTCAAAGAGAGTGAGATGCCAGCTCCTTTCATTCAGTCAGTAGCTTCAAACATTTCTGGTATATGAATAACGATGTTTTTCAATGGCAAAAATCAATGAATATTGTAAATGCACAAACAGTAATTTCTCCGCATTGCAAGGTGCAATTCTGAAATTTTTTGCTTTTTCCTGCTCCTCTTAGCATGATAAAGAAGATTCAAAGAGAGTGAGATGCCAGCTCCTTTCATTCAGTCAGTAGCTTCAATCATTTCTGGACGTTTTTCAATGGTAAAAATCAATGAATATTGTAAATGTACAAACAGTAATTTCTCCACATTGCAAGGTGCAATTCTGAAATTTTTTGCTTTTTCCTGCTCCTCTTAGCATGATAAAGAAGATTCAAAGAGAGTGAGATGCCAGCTCCTTTCATTCAGTCAGTAGCTTCAAACATTTCTGGTATATGAATAACATGATGTTTTTCAATGGCAAAAATCAATGAATATTGTAAATGCACAAACAGTAATTTCTCCGCATTGCAAGGTGCAATTCTGAAATTTTTTGCTTTTTCCTGCTCCTCTTAGCATGATAAAGAAGATTCAAAGAGAGTGAGATGCCAGCTCCTTTCATTCAGTCAGTAGCTTCAAACATTTCTGGTATATGAATAACATGATGTTTTTCAATGGCAAAAATCAATGAATATTGTAAATGCACAAACAGTAATTTCTCCCCATTGCAAGGTGCAAGTCTGAAATTTTTTGCTTTTTCCTGCTCCTCTTAGAATGATAAAGAAGATTCAAAGAGAGTGAGATGCCAGCTACTTTCATTCAGTCAGTAGCTTCAATCATTTCTGGACGTTTTTCAATGGTAAAAATCAATGAATATTGTAAATGCACAAACAGTAATTTCTCCACATTGCAAGGTGCAATTCTGAAATTTTTTGCTTTTTCCTGCTCCTCTTAGCATGATAAAGAAGATTCAAAGAGAGTGAGATGCCAGCTCCTTTCATTCAGTCAGTAGCTTCAAACATTTCTGGTATATGAATAACATGATGTTTTTCAATTGCAAAAATCAATGAATATTGTAAATGCACAAACAGTAATTTCTCCGCATTGCAAGGTGCAATTCTGAAATTTTTTGCTTTTTCCTGCTCCTCTTAGCATGATAAAGAAGATTCAAAGAGAGTGAGATGCCAGCTCCTTTCATTCAGTCAGTAGCTTCAATCATTTCTGGATGTTTTTCAATGGCAAAAATCAATGAATATTGTAAATGCACAAACTGTAATTTCTCCGCATTGCAAGGTGCAATTCTGAAATTTTTTGCTTTTTCCTGCTCCTCTTAGCATGATAAAGAAGATTCAAAGAGAGTGAGATGCCAGCTCCTTTCATTCAGTCAGTAGCTTCAATCATTTCTGGACGTTTTTCAATGGCAAAAATCAATGAATATTGTAAATGCACAAACAGTAATTTCTCCGCATTGCAAGGTGCAATTCTGAAATTTTTTGCTTTTTCCTGCTCCTCTTAGCATGATAAAGAAGATTCAAAGAGAGTGAGATGCCAGCTCCTTTCATTCAGTCAGTACCTTCAATCATTTCTGGACGTTTTTCAATGGCAAAAATCAATGAATATTGTAAATGCACAAACAGTAATTTCTCCGCATTGCAAGGTGCAATTCTGAAATTTTTTGCTTTTTCCCGCTCCTCTTAGCATGATAAAGAAGATTCAAAGAGAGTGAGGTGCCAGCTCCTTTCATTCAGTCAGTAGCTTCAAACATTTCTGGTATATGAATAACATGTTTTTCAATGGCAAAAATCAATGAATATTGTAAATGCACAAACAGTAATTTCTCCGCATTGCAAGGTGCAATTCTGAAATTTTTTGATTTTTCCTGCTCCTCTTAGCATGATAAAGAAGATTCAAAGAGAGTGAGATGCCAGCTCCTTTCATTCAGTCAGTAGCTTCAATCATTTCTGGACGTTTTTCAATGGCAAAAATCAATGAATATTGTAAATGCACAAACAGTAATTTCTCCGCATTGCAAGGTGCAATTCTGAAATTTTTTGCTTTTTCCTGCTCCTCTTACCATGATAAAGAAGATTCAAAGAGAGTGAGATGCCAGCTCCTTTCATTCAGTCAGTAGCTTCAAACATTTCTGGTATATGAATAACATGATGTTTTTCAATGGCAAAAATCAATGAATATTGTAAATGCACAAACAGTAATTTCTCCGCATTGCAAGGTGCAATTCTGAAATTTTTTGCTTTTTCCTGCTCCTCTTAGCATGATAAAGAAGATTCAAAGAGAGTGAGATGCCAGCTCCTTTCATTCAGTCAGTAGCTTCAAACATTTCTGGTATATGAATAACATGATGTTTTTCAATGGCAAAAATCAATGAATATTGTAAATGCACAAACAGTAATTTCTCCGCATTGCAAGGTGCAAGTCTGAAATTTTTTGCTTTTTCCTGCTCCTCTTAGCATGATAAAGAAGATTCAAAGAGAGTGAGATGCCAGCTACTTTCATTCAGTCAGTAGCTTCAATCATTTCTGGACGTTTTTCAATGGTAAAAATCAATGAATATTGTAAATGCACAAACAGTAATTTCTCCACATTGCAAGGTGCAATTCTGAAATTTTTTGCTTTTTCCTGCTCCTCTTAGCATGATAAAGAAGATTCAAAGAGAGTGAGATGCCAGCTCCTTTCATTCAGTCAGTAGCTTCAAACATTTCTGGTATATGAATAACATGATGTTTTTCAATGGCAAAAATCAATGAATATTGTAAATGCACAAACAGTAATTTCTCCGCATTGCAAGGTGCAATTCTGAAATTTTTGCTTTTTCCTGCTCCTCTTAGCATGATAAAGAAGATTCAAAGAGAGTGAGATGCCAGCTCCTTTCATTCAGTCAGTAGCTTCAATCATTTCTGGATTTTTTTCAATGGCAAAAATCAATGAATATTGTAAATGCACAAACTGTAATTTCTCCGCATTGCAAGGTGCAATTCTGAAATTTTTTGCTTTTTCCTGCTCCTCTTAGCATGATAAAGAAGATTCAAAGAGAGTGAGATGCCAGCTCCTTTCATTCAGTCAGTAGCTTCAATCATTTCTGGACGTTTTTCAGTGGCAAAAATCAATGAATATTGTAAATGCACAAACAGTAATTTCTCCGCATTGCAAGGTGCAATTCTGAAATTTTTTGCTTTTTCCTGCTCCTCTTAGCATGATAAAGAAGATTCAAAGAGAGTGAGATGCCAGCTCCTTTCATTCAGTCAGTACCTTCAATCATTTCTGGACGTTTTTCAATGGCAAAAATCAATGAATTTTGTAAATGCACAAACAGTAATTTCTCCGCATTGCAAGGTGCAAGTCTGAAATTTTTTGCTTTTTCCTGCTCCTCTTAGCATGATAAAGAAGATTCAAAGAGAGTGAGATGTCAGCTACTTTCATTCAGTCAGTAGCTTCAATCATTTCTGGACGTTTTTCAATGGTAAAAATCAATGAATATTGTAAATGCACAAACAGTAATTTCTCCACATTGCAAGGTGCAATTCTGAAATTTTTTGCTTTTTCCTGCTCCTCTTAGCATGATAAAGAAGATTCAAAGAGAGTGAGATGCCAGCTCCTTTCATTCAGTCAGTAGCTTCAAACATTTATGGTATATGAATAACATGATGTTTTTCAATGGCAAAAATCAATGAATATTGTAAATGCACAAACAGTAATTTCTCCGCATTGCAAGGTGCAATTCTGAAATTTTTTGCTTTTTCCTGCTCCTCTTAGCATGATAAAGAAGATTCAAAGAGAGTGAGATGCCAGCTCCTTTCATTCAGTCAGTAGCTTCAAACATTTCTGGTATATGAATAACATGATGTTTTTCAATGGCAAAAATCAATGAATATTGTAAATGCACAAACAGTAATTTCTCCGCATTGCAAGGTGCAAGTCTGAAATTTTTTGCTTTTTCCTGCTCCTCTTAGCATGATAAAGAAGATTCAAAGAGAGTGAGATGCCAGCTCCTTTCATTCAGTCAGTAGCTTCAAACATTTCTGGTATATGAATAACATGATGTTTTTCAATGGCAAAAATCAATGAATATTGTAAATGCACAAACAGTAATTTCTCCGCATTGCAAGGTGCAATTCTGAAATTTTTTGCTTTTTCCTGCTCCTCTTAGCATGATAAAGAAGATTCAAAGAGAGTGAGATGCCAGCTCCTTTCATTCAGTCAGTAGCTTCAAACATTTCTGGTATATGAATAACATGATGTTTTTCAATGGCAAAAATCAATGAATATTGTAAATGCACAAACAGTAATTTCTCCGCATTGCAAGGTGCAAGTCTGAAATTTTTTGCTTTTTCCTGCTCCTCTTAGCATGATAAAGAAGATTCAAAGAGAGTGAGATGCCAGCTACTTTCATTCAGTCAGTAGCTTCAATCATTTCTGGACGTTTTTCAATGGTAAAAATCAATGAATATTGTAAATGCACAAACAGTAATTTCTCCACATTGCAAGGTGCAATTCTGAAATTTTTTGCTTTTTCCTGCTCCTCTTAGCATGATAAAGAAGATTCAAAGAGAGTGAGATGCCAGCTCCTTTCATTCAGTCAGTAGCTTCAAACATTTCTGGTATATGAATAACATGATGTTTTTCAATGGCAAAAATCAATGAATATTGTAAATGCACAAACAGTAATTTCTCCGCATTGCAAGGTGCAATTCTGAAATTTTTTGCTTTTTCCTGCTCCTCTTAGCATGATAAAGAAGATTCAAAGAGAGTGAGATGCCAGCTCCTTTCATTCAGTCAGTAGCTTCAATCATTTCTGGATGTTTTTCAATGGCAAAAATCAATGAATATTGTAAATGCACAAACTGTAATTTCTCCGCATTGCAAGGTGCAATTCTGAAATTTTTTGCTTTTTCCTGCTCCTCTTAGCATGATAAAGAAGATTCAAAGAGAGTGAGATGCCAGCTCCTTTCATTCAGTCAGTAGCTTCAATCATTTCTGGACGTTTTTCAGTGGCAAAAATCAATGAATATTGTAAATGCACAAACAGTAATTTCTCCGCATTGCAAGGTGCAATTCTGAAATTTTTTGCTTTTTCCTGCTCCTCTTAGCATGATAAAGAAGATTCAAAGAGAGTGAGATGCCAGCTCCTTTCATTCAGTCAGTACCTTCAATCATTTCTGGACGTTTTTCAATGGCAAAAATCAATGAATATTGTAAATGCACAAACAGTAATTTCTCCGCATTGCAAGGTGCAATTCTGTAATTTTTTGCTTTTTCCCGCTCCTCTTAGCATGATAAAGAAGATTCAAAGAGAGTGAGGTGCCAGCTCCTTTCATTCAGTCAGTAGCTTCAAACATTTCTGGTATATGAATAACATGTTTTTCAATGGCAAAAATCAATGAATATTGTAAATGCACAAACAGTAATTTCTCCGCATTGCAAGGTGCAATTCTGAAATTTTTTGATTTTTCCTGCTCCTCTTAGCATGATAAAGAAGATTCAAAGAGAGTGAGATGCCAGCTCCTTTCATTCAGTCAGTAGCTTCAATCATTTCTGGACGTTTTTCAATGGCAAAAATCAATGAATATTGTAAATGCACAAACAGTAATTTCTCCGCATTGCAAGGTGCAATTCTGAAATTTTTTGCTTTTTCCTGCTCCTCTTAGCATGATAAAGAAGATTCAAAGAGAGTGAGATGCCAGCTCCTTTCATTCAGTCAGTAGCTTCAATCATTTCTGGACGTTTTTCAATGGCAAAAATCAATGAATATTGTAAATGCACAAACAGTAATTTCTCCGCATTGCAAGGTGCAATTCTGAAATTTTTTGCTTTTTCCTGCTCCTCTTAGCATGATAAAGAAGATTCAAAGAGAGTGAGATGCCAGCTCCTTTCATTCAGTCAGTAGCTTCAAACATTTCTGGTATATGAATAACATGATGTTTTTCAATGGCAAAAATCAATGAATATTGTAAATGCACAAACAGTAATTTCTCCCCATTGCAAGGTGCAATTCTGAAATTTTTTGCTTTTTCCTGCTCCTCTTAGCATGATAAAGAAGATTCAAAGAGAGTGAGATGCCAGCTCCTTTCATTCAGTCAGTAGCTTCAATCATTTCTGGATGTTTTTCAATGGCAAAAATCAATGAATATTGTAAATGCACAAACTGTAATTTCTCCGCATTGCAAGGTGCAATTCTGAAATTTTTTGCTTTTTCCTGCTCCTCTTAGCATTATAAAGAAGATTCAAAGAGAGTGAGATGCCAGCTCCTTTCATTCAGTCAGTAGCTTCAATCATTTCTGGACGTTTTTCAATGGCAAAAATCAATGAATATTGTAAATGCACAAACAGTAATTTCTCCGCATTGCAAGGTGCAATTCTGAAATTTTTTGCTTTTTCCTGCTCCTCTTAGCATGATAAAGAAGATTCAAAGAGAGTGAGATGCCAGCTCCTTTCATTCAGTCAGTACCTTCAATCATTTCTGGACGTTTTTCAATGGCAAAAATCAATGAATATTGTAAATGCACAAACAGTAATTTCTCCGCATTGCAAGGTGCAATTCTGAAATTTTTTGCTTTTTCCCGCTCCTCTTAGCATGATAAAGAAGATTCAAAGAGAGTGAGGTGCCAGCTCCTTTCATTCAGTCAGTAGCTTCAAACATTTCTGGTATATGAATAACATGTTTTTCAATGGCAAAAATCAATGAATATTGTAAATGCACAAACAGTAATTTCTCCGCATTGCAAGGTGCAATTCTGAAATTTTTTGATTTTTCCTGCTCCTCTTAGCATGATAAAGAAGATTCAAAGAGAGTGAGATGCCAGCTCCTTTCATTCAGTCAGTAGCTTCAATCATTTCTGGACGTTTTTCAATGGCAAAAATCAATGAATATTGTAAATGCACAAACAGTAATTTCTCCGCATTGCAAGGTGCAATTCTGAAATTTTTTGCTTTTTCCTGCTCCTCTTAGCATGATAAAGAAGATTCAAAGAGAGTGAGATGCCAGCTCCTTTCATTCAGTCAGTAGCTTCAAACATTTCTGGTATATGAATAACATGATGTTTTTCAATGGCAAAAATCAATGAATATTGTAAATGCACAAACAGTAATTTCTCCGCATTGCAAGGTGCAAGTCTGAAATTTTTTGCTTTTTCCTGCTCCTCTTAGCATGATAAAGAAGATTCAAAGAGAGTGAGATGCCAGCTACTTTCATTCAGTCAGTAGCTTCAATCATTTCTGGACGTTTTTCAATGGTAAAAATCAATGAATATTGTAAATGCACAAACAGTAATTTCTCCACATTGCAAGGTGCAATTCTGAAATTTTTTGCTTTTTCCTGCTCCTCTTAGCATGATAAAGAAGATTCAAAGAGAGTGAGATGCCAGCTCCTTTCATTCAGTCAGTAGCTTCAAACATTTCTGGTATATGAATAACATGATGTTTTTCAATGGCAAAAATCAATGAATATTGTAAATGCACAAACAGTAATTTCTCCGCATTGCAAGGTGCAATTCTGAAATTTTTTGCTTTTTCCTGCTCCTCTTAGCATGATAAAGAAGATTCAAAGAGAGTGAGATGCCAGCTCCTTTCATTCAGTCAGTAGCTTCAATCATTTCTGGACGTTTTTCAGTGGCAAAAATCAATGAATATTGTAAATGCACAAACAGTAATTTCTCCGCATTGCAAGGTGCAATTCTGAAATTTTTTGCTTTTTCCTGCTCCTCTTAGCATGATAAAGAAGATTCAAAGAGAGTGAGATGCCAGCTCCTTTCATTCAGTCAGTACCTTCAATCATTTCTGGACGTTTTTCAATGGCAAAAATCAATGAATATTGTAAATGCACAAACAGTAATTTCTCCGCATTGCAAGGTGCAATTCTGAAATTTTTTGCTTTTTCCTGCTCCTCTTAGCATGATAAAGAAGATTCAAAGAGAGTGAGATGCCAGCTCCTTTCATTCAGTCAGTAGCTTCAAACATTTCTGGTATATGAATAACATGATGTTTTTCAATGGCAAAAATCAATGAATATTGTAAATGCACAAACAGTAATTTCTCCCCATTGCAAGGTGCAATTCTGAAATTTTTTGCTTTTTCCTGCTCCTCTTAGCATGATAAAGAAGATTCAAAGAGAGTGAGATGCCAGCTCCTTTCATTCAGTCAGTAGCTTCAATCATTTCTGGATGTTTTTCAATGGCAAAAATCAATGAATATTGTAAATGCACAAACTGTAATTTCTCCGCATTGCAAGGTGCAATTCTGAAATTTTTTGCTTTTTCCTGCTCCTCTTAGCATTATAAAGAAGATTCAAAGAGAGTGAGATGCCAGCTCCTTTCATTCAGTCAGTAGCTTCAATCATTTCTGGACGTTTTTCAATGGCAAAAATCAATGAATATTGTAAATGCACAAACAGTAATTTCTCCGCATTGCAAGGTGCAATTCTGAAATTTTTTGCTTTTTCCTGCTCCTCTTAGCATGATAAAGAAGATTCAAAGAGAGTGAGATGCCAGCTCCTTTCATTCAGTCAGTACCTTCAATCATTTCTGGACGTTTTTCAATGGCAAAAATCAATGAATATTGTAAATGCACAAACAGTAATTTCTCCGCATTGCAAGGTGCAATTCTGAAATTTTTTGCTTTTTCCCGCTCCTCTTAGCATGATAAAGAAGATTCAAAGAGAGTGAGGTGCCAGCTCCTTTCATTCAGTCAGTAGCTTCAAACATTTCTGGTATATGAATAACATGTTTTTCAATGGCAAAAATCAATGAATATTGTAAATGCACAAACAGTAATTTCTCCGCATTGCAAGGTGCAATTCTGAAATTTTTTGATTTTTCCTGCTCCTCTTAGCATGATAAAGAAGATTCAAAGAGAGTGAGATGCCAGCTCCTTTCATTCAGTCAGTAGCTTCAATCATTTCTGGACGTTTTTCAATGGCAAAAATCAATGAATATTGTAAATGCACAAACAGTAATTTCTCCGCATTGCAAGGTGCAATTCTGAAATTTTTTGCTTTTTCCTGCTCCTCTTAGCATGATAAAGAAGATTCAAAGAGAGTGAGATGCCAGCTCCTTTCATTCAGTCAGTAGCTTCAAACATTTCTGGTATATGAATAACATGATGTTTTTCAATGGCAAAAATCAATGAATATTGTAAATGCACAAACAGTAATTTCTCCGCATTGCAAGGTGCAAGTCTGAAATTTTTTGCTTTTTCCTGCTCCTCTTAGCATGATAAAGAAGATTCAAAGAGAGTGAGATGCCAGCTACTTTCATTCAGTCAGTAGCTTCAATCATTTCTGGACGTTTTTCAATGGTAAAAATCAATGAATATTGTAAATGCACAAACAGTAATTTCTCCACATTGCAAGGTGCAATTCTGAAATTTTTTGCTTTTTCCTGCTCCTCTTAGCATGATAAAGAAGATTCAAAGAGAGTGAGATGCCAGCTCCTTTCATTCAGTCAGTAGCTTCAAACATTTCTGGTATATGAATAACATGATGTTTTTCAATGGCAAAAATCAATGAATATTGTAAATGCACAAACAGTAATTTCTCCGCATTGCAAGGTGCAATTCTGAAATTTTTTGCTTTTTCCTGCTCCTCTTAGCATGATAAAGAAGATTCAAAGAGAGTGAGATGCCAGCTCCTTTCATTCAGTCAGTAGCTTCAATCATTTCTGGACGTTTTTCAGTGGCAAAAATCAATGAATATTGTAAATGCACAAACAGTAATTTCTCCGCATTGCAAGGTGCAATTCTGAAATTTTTTGCTTTTTCCTGCTCCTCTTAGCATGATAAAGAAGATTCAAAGAGAGTGAGATGCCAGCTCCTTTCATTCAGTCAGTACCTTCAATCATTTCTGGACGTTTTTCAATGGCAAAAATCAATGAATATTGTAAATGCACAAACAGTAATTTCTCCGCATTGCAAGGTGCAAGTCTGAAATTTTTTGATTTTTCCTGCTCCTCTTAGCATGATAAAGAAGATTCAAAGAGAGTGAGATGTCAGCTACTTTCATTCAGTCAGTAGCTTCAATCATTTCTGGACGTTTTTCAATGGTAAAAATCAATGAATATTGTAAATGCACAAACAGTAATTTCTCCACATTGCAAGGTGCAATTCTGAAATTTTTTGCTTTTTCCTGCTCCTCTTAGCATGATAAAGAAGATTCAAAGAGAGTGAGATGCCAGCTCCTTTCATTCAGTCAGTAGCTTCAAACATTTCTGGTATATGAATAACATGATGTTTTTCAATGGCAAAAATCAATGAATATTGTAAATGCACAAACAGTAATTTCTCCGCATTGCAAGGTGCAATTCTGAAATTTTTTGCTTTTTCCTGCTCCTCTTAGCATGATAAAGAAGATTCAAAGAGAGTGAGATGCCAGCTCCTTTCATTCAGTCAGTAGCTTCAATCATTTCTGGATGTTTTTCAAAGGCAAAAATCAATGAATATTGTAAATGCACAAACTGTAATTTCTCCGCATTGCAAGGTGCAATTCTGAAATTTTTTGCTTTTTCCTGCTCCTCTTAGCATGATAAAGAAGATTCAAAGAGAGTGAGATGCCAGCTCCTTTCATTCAGTCAGTAGCTTCAATCATTTCTGGACGTTTTTCAATGGCAAAAATCAATGAATATTGTAAATGCACAAACAGTAATTTCTCCGCATTGCAAGGTGCAATTCTGAAATTTTTTGCTTTTTCCTGCTCCTCTTAGCATGATAAAGAAGATTCAAAGAGAGTGAGATGCCAGCTCCTTTCATTCAGTCAGTACCTTCAATCATTTCTGGACGTTTTTCAATGGCAAAAATCAATGAATATTGTATATGCACAAACAGTAATTTCTCCGCATTGCAAGGTGCAATTCTGAAATTTTTTGCTTTTTCCCGCTCCTCTTAGCATGATAAAGAAGATTCAAAGAGAGTGAGGTGCCAGCTCCTTTCATTCAGTCAGTAGCTTCAAACATTTCTGGTATATGAATAACATGTTTTTCAATGGCAAAAATCAATGAATATTGTAAATGCACAAACAGTAATTTCTCCGCATTGCAAGGTGCAATTCTGAAATTTTTTGATTTTTCCTGCTCCTCTTAGCATGATAAAGAAGATTCAAAGAGAGTGAGATGCCAGCTCCTTTCATTCAGTCAGTAGCTTCAATCATTTCTGGACGTTTTTCAATGGCAAAAATCAATGAATATTGTAAATGCACAAACAGTAATTTCTCCGCATTGCAAGGTGCAATTCTGAAATTTTTTGCTTTTTCCTGCTCCTCTTAGCATGATAAAGAAGATTCAAAGAGAGTGAGATGCCAGCTCCTTTCATTCAGTCAGTAGCTTCAAACATTTCTGGTATATGAATAACATGATGTTTTTCAATGGCAAAAATCAATGAATATTGTAAATGCACAAACAGTAATTTCTCCGCATTGCAAGGTGCAATTCTGAAATTTTTTGCTTTTTCCTGCTCCTCTTAGCATGATAAAGAAGATTCAAAGAGAGTGAGATGCCAGCTCCTTTCATTCAGTCAGTAGCTTCAAACATTTCTGGTATATGAATAACATGATGTTTTTCAATGGCAAAAATCAATGAATATTGTAAATGCACAAACAGTAATTTCTCCGCATTGCAAGGTGCAAGTCTGAAATTTTTTGCTTTTTCCTGCTCCTCTTAGCATGATAAAGAAGATTCAAAGAGAGTGAGATGCCAGCTACTTTCATTCAGTCAGTAGCTTCAATCATTTCTGGACGTTTTTCAATGGTAAAAATCAATGAATATTGTAAATGCACAAACAGTAATTTCTCCACATTGCAAGGTGCAATTCTGAAATTTTTTGCTTTTTCCTGCTCCTCTTAGCATGATAAAGAAGATTCAAAGAGAGTGAGATGCCAGCTCCTTTCATTCAGTCAGTAGCTTCAAACATTTCTGGTATATGAATAACATGATGTTTTTCAATGGCAAAAATCAATGAATATTGTAAATGCACAAACAGTAATTTCTCCGCATTGCAAGGTGCAATTCTGAAATTTTTTGCTTTTTCCTGCTCCTCTTAGCATGATAAAGAAGATTCAAAGAGAGTGAGATGCCAGCTCCTTTCATTCAGTCAGTAGCTTCAATCATTTCTGGATGTTTTTCAATGGCAAAAATCAATGAATATTGTAAATGCACAAACTGTAATTTCTCCGCATTGCAAGGTGCAATTCTGAAATTTTTTGCTTTTTCCTGCTCCTCTTAGCATGATAAAGAAGATTCAAAGAGAGTGAGATGCCAGCTCCTTTCATTCAGTCAGTAGCTTCAATCATTTCTGGACGTTTTTCAGTGGCAAAAATCAATGAATATTGTAAATGCACAAACAGTAATTTCTCCGCATTGCAAGGTGCAATTCTGAAATTTTTTGCTTTTTCCTGCTCCTCTTAGCATGATAAAGAAGATTCAAAGAGAGTGAGATGCCAGCTCCTTTCATTCAGTCAGTACCTTCAATCATTTCTGGACGTTTTTCAATGGCAAAAATCAATGAATATTGTAAATGCACAAACAGTAATTTCTCCGCATTGCAAGGTGCAATTCTGTAATTTTTTGCTTTTTCCCGCTCCTCTTAGCATGATAAAGAAGATTCAAAGAGAGTGAGGTGCCAGCTCCTTTTATTCAGTCAGTAGCTTCAAACATTTCTGGTATATGAATAACATGTTTTTCAATGGCAAAAATCAATGAATATTGTAAATGCACAAACAGTAATTTCTCCGCATTGCAAGGTGCAATTCTGAAATTTTTTGATTTTTCCTGCTCCTCTTAGCATGATAAAGAAGATTCAAAGAGAGTGAGATGCCAGCTCCTTTCATTCAGTCAGTAGCTTCAATCATTTCTGGACGTTTTTCAATGGCAAAAATCAATGAATATTGTAAATGCACAAACAGTAATTTCTCCGCATTGCAAGGTGCAATTCTGAAATTTTTTGCTTTTTCCTGCTCCTCTTAGCATGATAAAGAAGATTCAAAGAGAGTGAGATGCCAGCTCCTTTCATTCAGTCAGTAGCTTCAATCATTTCTGGACGTTTTTCAATGGCAAAAATCAATGAATATTGTAAATGCACAAACAGTAATTTCTCCGCATTGCAAGGTGCAATTCTGAAATTTTTTGCTTTTTCCTGCTCCTCTTAGCATGATAAAGAAGATTCAAAGAGAGTGAGATGCCAGCTCCTTTCATTCAGTCAGTAGCTTCAAACATTTCTGGTATATGAATAACATGATGTTTTTCAATGGCAAAAATCAATGAATATTGTAAATGCACAAACAGTAATTTCTCCCCATTGCAAGGTGCAATTCTGAAATTTTTTGCTTTTTCCTGCTCCTCTTAGCATGATAAAGAAGATTCAAAGAGAGTGAGATGCCAGCTCCTTTCATTCAGTCAGTAGCTTCAATCATTTCTGGATGTTTTTCAATGGCAAAAATCAATGAATATTGTAAATGCACAAACTGTAATTTCTCCGCATTGCAAGGTGCAATTCTGAAATTTTTTGCTTTTTCCTGCTCCTCTTAGCATTATAAAGAAGATTCAAAGAGAGTGAGATGCCAGCTCCTTTCATTCAGTCAGTAGCTTCAATCATTTCTGGACGTTTTTCAATGGCAAAAATCAATGAATATTGTAAATGCACAAACAGTAATTTCTCCGCATTGCAAGGTGCAATTCTGAAATTTTTTGCTTTTTCCTGCTCCTCTTAGCATGATAAAGAAGATTCAAAGAGAGTGAGATGCCAGCTCCTTTCATTCAGTCAGTACCTTCAATCATTTCTGGACGTTTTTCAATGGCAAAAATCAATGAATATTGTAAATGCACAAACAGTAATTTCTCCGCATTGCAAGGTGCAATTCTGAAATTTTTTGCTTTTTCCCGCTCCTCTTAGCATGATAAAGAAGATTCAAAGAGAGTGAGGTGCCAGCTCCTTTCATTCAGTCAGTAGCTTCAAACATTTCTGGTATATGAATAACATGTTTTTCAATGGCAAAAATCAATGAATATTGTAAATGCACAAACAGTAATTTCTCCGCATTGCAAGGTGCAATTCTGAAATTTTTTGATTTTTCCTGCTCCTCTTAGCATGATAAAGAAGATTCAAAGAGAGTGAGATGCCAGCTCCTTTCATTCAGTCAGTAGCTTCAATCATTTCTGGACGTTTTTCAATGGCAAAAATCAATGAATATTGTAAATGCACAAACAGTAATTTCTCCGCATTGCAAGGTGCAATTCTGAAATTTTTTGCTTTTTCCTGCTCCTCTTAGCATGATAAAGAAGATTCAAAGAGAGTGAGATGCCAGCTCCTTTCATTCAGTCAGTAGCTTCAAACATTTCTGGTATATGAATAACATGATGTTTTTCAATGGCAAAAATCAATGAATATTGTAAATGCACAAACAGTAATTTCTCCGCATTGCAAGGTGCAAGTCTGAAATTTTTTGCTTTTTCCTGCTCCTCTTAGCATGATAAAGAAGATTCAAAGAGAGTGAGATGCCAGCTACTTTCATTCAGTCAGTAGCTTCAATCATTTCTGGACGTTTTTCAATGGTAAAAATCAATGAATATTGTAAATGCACAAACAGTAATTTCTCCACATTGCAAGGTGCAATTCTGAAATTTTTTGCTTTTTCCTGCTCCTCTTAGCATGATAAAGAAGATTCAAAGAGAGTGAGATGCCAGCTCCTTTCATTCAGTCAGTAGCTTCAAACATTTCTGGTATATGAATAACATGATGTTTTTCAATGGCAAAAATCAATGAATATTGTAAATGCACAAACAGTAATTTCTCCGCATTGCAAGGTGCAATTCTGAAATTTTTTGCTTTTTCCTGCTCCTCTTAGCATGATAAAGAAGATTCAAAGAGAGTGAGATGCCAGCTCCTTTCATTCAGTCAGTAGCTTTAATCATTTCTGGACGTTTTTCAGTGGCAAAAATCAATGAATATTGTAAATGCACAAACAGTAATTTCTCCGCATTGCAAGGTGCAATTCTGAAATTTTTTGCTTTTTCCTGCTCCTCTTAGCATGATAAAGAAGATTCAAAGAGAGTGAGATGCCAGCTCCTTTCATTCAGTCAGTACCTTCAATCATTTCTGGACGTTTTTCAATGGCAAAAATCAATGAATATTGTAAATGCACAAACAGTAATTTCTCCGCATTGCAAGGTGCAATTCTGAAATTTTTTGCTTTTTCCTGCTCCTCTTAGCATGATAAAGAAGATTCAAAGAGAGTGAGATGCCAGCTCCTTTCATTCAGTCAGTAGCTTCAAACATTTCTGGTATATGAATAACATGATGTTTTTCAATGGCAAAAATCAATGAATATTGTAAATGCACAAACAGTAATTTCTCCCCATTGCAAGGTGCAATTCTGAAATTTTTTGCTTTTTCCTGCTCCTCTTAGCATGATAAAGAAGATTCAAAGAGAGTGAGATGCCAGCTCCTTTCATTCAGTCAGTAGCTTCAATCATTTCTGGATGTTTTTCAATGGCAAAAATCAATGAATATTGTAAATGCACAAACTGTAATTTCTCCGCATTGCAAGGTGCAATTCTGAAATTTTTTGCTTTTTCCTGCTCCTCTTAGCATTATAAAGAAGATTCAAAGAGAGTGAGATGCCAGCTCCTTTCATTCAGTCAGTAGCTTCAATCATTTCTGGACGTTTTTCAATGGCAAAAATCAATGAATATTGTAAATGCACAAACAGTAATTTCTCCGCATTGCAAGGTGCAATTCTGAAATTTTTTGCTTTTTCCTGCTCCTCTTAGCATGATAAAGAAGATTCAAAGAGAGTGAGATGCCAGCTCCTTTCATTCAGTCAGTACCTTCAATCATTTCTGGACGTTTTTCAATGGCAAAAATCAATGAATATTGTAAATGCACAAACAGTAATTTCTCCGCATTGCAAGGTGCAATTCTGAAATTTTTTGCTTTTTCCCGCTCCTCTTAGCATGATAAAGAAGATTCAAAGAGAGTGAGGTGCCAGCTCCTTTCATTCAGTCAGTAGCTTCAAACATTTCTGGTATATGAATAACATGTTTTTCAATGGCAAAAATCAATGAATATTGTAAATGCACAAACAGTAATTTCTCCGCATTGCAAGGTGCAATTCTGAAATTTTTTGATTTTTCCTGCTCCTCTTAGCATGATAAAGAAGATTCAAAGAGAGTGAGATGCCAGCTCCTTTCATTCAGTCAGTAGCTTCAATCATTTCTGGACGTTTTTCAATGGCAAAAATCAATGAATATTGTAAATGCACAAACAGTAATTTCTCCGCATTGCAAGGTGCAATTCTGAAATGTTTTGCTTTTTCCTGCTCCTCTTAGCATGATAAAGAAGATTCAAAGAGAGTGAGATGCCAGCTCCTTTCATTCAGTCAGTAGCTTCAAACATTTCTGGTATATGAATAACATGATGTTTTTCAATGGCAAAAATCAATGAATATTGTAAATGCACAAACAGTAATTTCTCCGCATTGCAAGGTGCAAGTCTGAAATTTTTTGCTTTTTCCTGCTCCTCTTAGCATGATAAAGAAGATTCAAAGAGAGTGAGATGCCAGCTACTTTCATTCAGTCAGTAGCTTCAATCATTTCTGGACGTTTTTCCATGGTAAAAATCAATGAATATTGTAAATGCACAAACAGTAATTTCTCCACATTGCAAGGTGCAATTCTGAAATTTTTTGCTTTTTCCTGCTCCTCTTAGCATGATAAAGAAGATTCAAAGAGAGTGAGATGCCAGCTCCTTTCATTCAGTCAGTAGCTTCAAACATTTCTGGTATATGAATAACATGATGTTTTTCAATGGCAAAAATCAATGAATATTGTAAATGCACAAACAGTAATTTCTCCGCATTGCAAGGTGCAATTCTGAAATTTTTTGCTTTTTCCTGCTCCTCTTAGCATGATAAAGAAGATTCAAAGAGAGTGAGATGCCAGCTCCTTTCATTCAGTCAGTAGCTTCAATCATTTCTGGACGTTTTTCAGTGGCAAAAATCAATGAATATTGTAAATGCACAAACAGTAATTTCTCCGCATTGCAAGGTGCAATTCTGAAATTTTTTGCTTTTTCCTGCTCCTCTTAGCATGATAAAGAAGATTCAAAGAGAGTGAGATGCCAGCTCCTTTCATTCAGTCAGTACCTTCAATCATTTCTCTACGTTTTTCAATGGCAAAAATCAATGAATATTGTAAATGCACAAACAGTAATTTCTCCGCATTGCAAGGTGCAAGTCTGAAATTTTTTGATTTTTCCTGCTCCTCTTAGCATGATAAAGAAGATTCAAAGAGAGTGAGATGTCAGCTACTTTCATTCAGTCAGTAGCTTCAATCATTTCTGGACGTTTTTCAATGGTAAAAATCAATGAATATTGTAAATGCACAAACAGTAATTTCTCCACATTGCAAGGTGCAATTCTGAAATTTTTTGCTTTTTCCTGCTCCTCTTAGCATGATAAAGAAGATTCAAAGAGAGTGAGATGCCAGCTCCTTTCATTCAGTCAGTAGCTTCAAACATTTCTGGTATATGAATAACATGTTTTTCAATGGCAAAAATCAATGAATATTGTAAATGCACAAACAGTAATTTCTCCGCATTGCAAGGTGCAATTCTGAAATTTTTTGATTTTTCCTGCTCCTCTTAGCATGATAAAGAAGATTCAAAGAGAGTGAGATGCCAGCTCCTTTCATTCAGTCAGTAGCTTCAATCATTTCTGGACGTTTTTCAATGGCAAAAATCAATGAATATTGTAAATGCACAAACAGTAATTTCTCCGCATTGCAAGGTGCAATTCTGAAATTTTTTGCTTTTTCCTGCTCCTCTTAGCATGATAAAGAAGATTCAAAGAGAGTGAGATGCCAGCTCCTTTCATTCAGTCAGTAGCTTCAAACATTTATGGTATATGAATAACATGATGTTTTTCAATGGCAAAAATCAATGAATATTGTAAATGCACAAACAGTAATTTCTCCGCATTGCAAGGTGCAATTCTGAAATTTTTTGCTTTTTCCTGCTCCTCTTAGCATGATAAAGAAGATTCAAAGAGAGTGAGATGCCAGCTCCTTTCATTCAGTCAGTAGCTTCAAACATTTCTGGTATATGAATAACATGATGTTTTTCAATGGCAAAAATCAATGAATATTGTAAATGCACAAACAGTAATTTCTCCGCATTGCAAGGTGCAAGTCTGAAATTTTTTGCTTTTTCCTGCTCCTCTTAGCATGATAAAGAAGATTCAAAGAGAGTGAGATGCCAGCTACTTTCATTCAGTCAGTAGCTTCAATCATTTCTGGACGTTTTTCAATGGTAAAAATCAATGAATATTGTAAATGCACAAACAGTAATTTCTCCACATTGCAAGGTGCAATTCTGAAATTTTTTGCTTTTTCCTGCTCCTCTTAGCATGATAAAGAAGATTCAAAGAGAGTGAGATGCCAGCTCCTTTCATTCAGTCAGTAGCTTCAAACATTTCTGGTATATGAATAACATGATGTTTTTCAATGGCAAAAATCAATGAATATTGTAAATGCACAAACAGTAATTTCTCCGCATTGCAAGGTGCAATTCTGAAATTTTTTGCTTTTTCCTGCTCCTCTTAGCATGATAAAGAAGATTCAAAGAGAGTGAGATGCCAGCTCCTTTCATTCAGTCAGTAGCTTCAATCATTTCTGGATGTTTTTCAATGGCAAAAATCAATGAATATTGTAAATGCACAAACTGTAATTTCTCCGCATTGCAAGGTGCAATTCTGAAATTTTTTGCTTTTTCCTGCTCCTCTTAGCATGATAAAGAAGATTCAAAGAGAGTGAGATGCCAGCTCCTTTCATTCAGTCAGTAGCTTCAATCATTTCTGGACGTTTTTCAGTGGCAAAAATCAATGAATATTGTAAATGCACAAACAGTAATTTCTCCGCATTGCAAGGTGCAATTCTGAAATTTTTTGCTTTTTCCTGCTCCTCTTAGCATGATAAAGAAGATTCAAAGAGAGTGAGATGCCAGCTCCTTTCATTCAGTCAGTACCTTCAATCATTTCTGGACGTTTTTCAATGGCAAAAATCAATGAATATTGTAAATGCACAAACAGTAATTTCTCCGCATTGCAAGGTGCAATTCTGTAATTTTTTGCTTTTTCCCGCTCCTCTTAGCATGATAAAGAAGATTCAAAGAGAGTGAGGTGCCAGCTCCTTTCATTCAGTCAGTAGCTTCAAACATTTCTGGTATATGAATAACATGTTTTTCAATGGCAAAAATCAATGAATATTGTAAATGCACAAACAGTAATTTCTCCGCATTGCAAGGTGCAATTCTGAAATTTTTTGATTTTTCCTGCTCCTCTTAGCATGATAAAGAAGATTCAAAGAGAGTGAGATGCCAGCTCCTTTCATTCAGTCAGTAGCTTCAATCATTTCTGGACGTTTTTCAATGGCAAAAATCAATGAATATTGTAAATGCACAAACAGTAATTTCTCCGCATTGCAAGGTGCAATTCTGAAATTTTTTGCTTTTTCCTGCTCCTCTTAGCATGATAAAGAAGATTCAAAGAGAGTGAGATGCCAGCTCCTTTCATTCAGTCAGTAGCTTCAATCATTTCTGGACGTTTTTCAATGGCAAAAATCAATGAATATTGTAAATGCACAAACAGTAATTTCTCCGCATTGCAAGGTGCAATTCTGAAATTTTTTGCTTTTTCCTGCTCCTCTTAGCATGATAAAGAAGATTCAAAGAGAGTGAGATGCCAGCTCCTTTCATTCAGTCAGTAGCTTCAAACATTTCTGGTATATGAATAACATGATGTTTTTCAATGGCAAAAATCAATGAATATTGTAAATGCACAAACAGTAATTTCTCCGCATTGCAAGGTGCAAGTCTGAAATTTTTTGCTTTTTCCTGCTCCTCTTAGCATGATAAAGAAGATTCAAAGAGAGTGAGATGCCAGTTACTTTCATTCAGTCAGTAGCTTCAATCATTTCTGGACGTTTTTCAATGGTAAAAATCAATGAATATTGTAAATGCACAAACAGTAATTTCTCCACATTGCAAGGTGCAATTCTGAACTTTTTTGCTTTTTCCTTCTCCTCTTAGCATGATAAAGAAGATTCAAAGAGAGTGAGATGCCAGCTCCTTTCATTCAGTCAGTAGCTTCAAACATTTCTGGTATATGAATAACATGATGTTTTTCAATGGCAAAAATCAATGAATATTGTAAATGCACAAACAGTAATTTCTCCGCATTGCAAGGTGCAATTCTGAAATTTTTTGCTTTTTCCTGCTCCTCTTAGCATGATAAAGAAGATTCAAAGAGAGTGAGATGCCAGCTCCTTTCATTCAGTCAGTAGCTTCAAACATTTCTGGTATATGAATAACGATGTTTTTCAATGGCAAAAATCAATGAATATTGTAAATGCACAAACAGTAATTTCTCCGCATTGCAAGGTGCAATTCTGAAATTTTTTGCTTTTTCCTGCTCCTCTTAGCATGATAAAGAAGATTCAAAGAGAGTGAGATGCCAGCTCCTTTCATTCAGTCAGTAGCTTCAATCATTTCTGGACGTTTTTCAATGGTAAAAATCAATGAATATTGTAAATGTACAAACAGTAATTTCTCCACATTGCAAGGTGCAATTCTGAAATTTTTTGCTTTTTCCTGCTCCTCTTAGCATGATAAAGAAGATTCAAAGAGAGTGAGATGCCAGCTCCTTTCATTCAGTCAGTAGCTTCAAACATTTCTGGTATATGAATAACATGATGTTTTTCAATGGCAAAAATCAATGAATATTGTAAATGCACAAACAGTAATTTCTCCGCATTGCAAGGTGCAATTCTGAAATTTTTTGCTTTTTCCTGCTCCTCTTAGCATGATAAAGAAGATTCAAAGAGAGTGAGATGCCAGCTCCTTTCATTCAGTCAGTAGCTTCAAACATTTCTGGTATATGAATAACATGATGTTTTTCAATGGCAAAAATCAATGAATATTGTAAATGCACAAACAGTAATTTCTCCCCATTGCAAGGTGCAAGTCTGAAATTTTTTGCTTTTTCCTGCTCCTCTTAGAATGATAAAGAAGATTCTAAGAGAGTGAGATGCCAGCTACTTTCATTCAGTCAGTAGCTTCAATCATTTCTGGACGTTTTTCAATGGTAAAAATCAATGAATATTGTAAATGCACAATCAGTAATTTCTCCACATTGCAAGGTGCAATTCTGAAATTTTTTGCTTTTTCCTGCTCCTCTTAGCATGATAAAGAAGATTCAAAGAGAGTGAGATGCCAGCTCCTTTCATTCAGTCAGTAGCTTCAAACATTTCTGGTATATGAATAACATGATGTTTTTCAATTGCAAAAATCAATGAATATTGTAAATGCACAAACAGTAATTTCTCCGCATTGCAAGGTGCAATTCTGAAATTTTTTGCTTTTTCCTGCTCCTCTTAGCATGATAAAGAAGATTCAAAGAGAGTGAGATGCCAGCTCCTTTCATTCAGTCAGTAGCTTCAATCATTTCTGGATGTTTTTCAATGGCAAAAATCAATGAATATTGTAAATGCACAAACTGTAATTTCTCCGCATTGCAAGGTGCAATTCTGAAATTTTTTGCTTTTTCCTGCTCCTCTTAGCATGATAAAGAAGATTCAAAGAGAGTGAGATGCCAGCTCCTTTCATTCAGTCAGTAGCTTCAATCATTTCTGGACGTTTTTCAATGGCAAAAATCAATGAATATTGTAAATGCACAAACAGTAATTTCTCCGCATTGCAAGGTGCAATTCTGAAATTTTTTGCTTTTTCCTGCTCCTCTTAGCATGATAAAGAAGATTCAAAGAGAGTGAGATGCCAGCTCCTTTCATTCAGTCAGTAGCTTCAAACATTTCTGGTATATGAATAACATGATGTTTTTCAATTGCAAAAATCAATGAATATTGTAAATGCACAAACAGTAATTTCTCCGCATTGCAAGGTGCAATTCTGAAATTTTTTGCTTTTTCCTGCTCCTCTTAGCATGATAAAGAAGATTCAAAGAGAGTGAGATGCCAGCTCCTTTCATTCAGTCAGTAGCTTCAATCATTTCTGGATGTTTTTCAATGGCAAAAATCAATGAATATTGTAAATGCACAAACTGTAATTTCTCCGCATTGCAAGGTGCAATTCTGAAATTTTTTGCTTTTTCCTGCTCCTCTTAGCATGATAAAGAAGATTCAAAGAGAGTGAGATGCCAGCTCCTTTCATTCAGTCAGTAGCTTCAATCATTTCTGGACGTTTTTCAATGGCAAAAATCAATGAATATTGTAAATGCACAAACAGTAATTTCTCCGCATTGCAAGGTGCAATTCTGAAATTTTTTGCTTTTTCCTGCTCCTCTTAGCATGATAAAGAAGATTCAAAGAGAGTGAGATGCCAGCTCCTTTCATTCAGTCAGTACCTTCAATCATTTCTGGACGTTTTTCAATGGCAAAAATCAATGAATATTGTAAATGCACAAACAGTAATTTCTCCGCATTGCAAGGTGCAATTCTGAAATTTTTTGCTTTTTCCCGCTCCTCTTAGCATGATAAAGAAGATTCAAAGAGAGTGAGGTGCCAGCTCCTTTCATTCAGTCAGTAGCTTCAAACATTTCTGGTATATGAATAACATGTTTTTCAATGGCAAAAATCAATGAATATTGTAAATGCACAAACAGTAATTTCTCCGCATTGCAAGGTGCAATTCTGAAATTTTTTGATTTTTCCTGCTCCTCTTAGCATGATAAAGAAGATTCAAAGAGAGTGAGATGCCAGCTCCTTTCATTCAGTCAGTAGCTTCAATCATTTCTGGACGTTTTTCAATGGCAAAAATCAATGAATATTGTAAATGCACAAACAGTAATTTCTCCGCATTGCAAGGTGCAATTCTGAAATTTTTTGCTTTTTCCTGCTCCTCTTACCATGATAAAGAAGATTCAAAGAGAGTGAGATGCCAGCTCCTTTCATTCAGTCAGTAGCTTCAAACATTTCTGGTATATGAATAACATGATGTTTTTCAATGGCAAAAATCAATGAATATTGTAAATGCACAAACAGTAATTTCTCCGCATTGCAAGGTGCAAGTCTGAAATTTTTTGCTTTTTCCTGCTCCTCTTAGCATGATAAAGAAGATTCAAAGAGAGTGAGATGCCAGTTACTTTCATTCAGTCAGTAGCTTCAATCATTTCTGGACGTTTTTCAATGGTAAAAATCAATGAATATTGTAAATGCACAAACAGTAATTTCTCCACATTGCAAGGTGCAATTCTGAACTTTTTTGCTTTTTCCTTCTCCTCTTAGCATGATAAAGAAGATTCAAAGAGAGTGAGATGCCAGCTCCTTTCATTCAGTCAGTAGCTTCAAACATTTCTGGTATATGAATAACATGATGTTTTTCAATGGCAAAAATCAATGAATATTGTAAATGCACAAACAGTAATTTCTCCGCATTGCAAGGTGCAATTCTGAAATTTTTTGCTTTTTCCTGCTCCTCTTAGCATGATAAAGAAGATTCAAAGAGAGTGAGATGCCAGCTCCTTTCATTCAGTCAGTAGCTTCAAACATTTCTGGTATATGAATAACGATGTTTTTCAATGGCAAAAATCAATGAATATTGTAAATGCACAAACAGTAATTTCTCCGCATTGCAAGGTGCAATTCTGAAATTTTTTGCTTTTTCCTGCTCCTCTTAGCATGATAAAGAAGATTCAAAGAGAGTGAGATGCCAGCTCCTTTCATTCAGTCAGTAGCTTCAATCATTTCTGGACGTTTTTCAATGGTAAAAATCAATGAATATTGTAAATGTACAAACAGTAATTTCTCCACATTGCAAGGTGCAATTCTGAAATTTTTTGCTTTTTCCTGCTCCTCTTAGCATGATAAAGAAGATTCAAAGAGAGTGAGATGCCAGCTCCTTTCATTCAGTCAGTAGCTTCAAACATTTCTGGTATATGAATAACATGATGTTTTTCAATGGCAAAAATCAATGAATATTGTAAATGCACAAACAGTAATTTCTCCGCATTGCAAGGTGCAATTCTGAAATTTTTTGCTTTTTCCTGCTCCTCTTAGCATGATAAAGAAGATTCAAAGAGAGTGAGATGCCAGCTCCTTTCATTCAGTCAGTAGCTTCAAACATTTCTGGTATATGAATAACATGATGTTTTTCAATGGCAAAAATCAATGAATATTGTAAATGCACAAACAGTAATTTCTCCCCATTGCAAGGTGCAAGTCTGAAATTTTTTGCTTTTTCCTGCTCCTCTTAGAATGATAAAGAAGATTCTAAGAGAGTGAGATGCCAGCTACTTTCATTCAGTCAGTAGCTTCAATCATTTCTGGACGTTTTTCAATGGTAAAAATCAATGAATATTGTAAATGCACAATCAGTAATTTCTCCACATTGCAAGGTGCAATTCTGAAATTTTTTGCTTTTTCCTGCTCCTCTTAGCATGATAAAGAAGATTCAAAGAGAGTGAGATGCCAGCTCCTTTCATTCAGTCAGTAGCTTCAAACATTTCTGGTATATGAATAACATGATGTTTTTCAATTGCAAAAATCAATGAATATTGTAAATGCACAAACAGTAATTTCTCCGCATTGCAAGGTGCAATTCTGAAATTTTTTGCTTTTTCCTGCTCCTCTTAGCATGATAAAGAAGATTCAAAGAGAGTGAGATGCCAGCTCCTTTCATTCAGTCAGTAGCTTCAATCATTTCTGGATGTTTTTCAATGGCAAAAATCAATGAATATTGTAAATGCACAAACTGTAATTTCTCCGCATTGCAAGGTGCAATTCTGAAATTTTTTGCTTTTTCCTGCTCCTCTTAGCATGATAAAGAAGATTCAAAGAGAGTGAGATGCCAGCTCCTTTCATTCAGTCAGTAGCTTCAATCATTTCTGGACGTTTTTCAATGGCAAAAATCAATGAATATTGTAAATGCACAAACAGTAATTTCTCCGCATTGCAAGGTGCAATTCTGAAATTTTTTGCTTTTTCCTGCTCCTCTTAGCATGATAAAGAAGATTCAAAGAGAGTGAGATGCCAGCTCCTTTCATTCAGTCAGTAGCTTCAAACATTTCTGGTATATGAATAACATGATGTTTTTCAATTGCAAAAATCAATGAATATTGTAAATGCACAAACAGTAATTTCTCCGCATTGCAAGGTGCAATTCTGAAATTTTTTGCTTTTTCCTGCTCCTCTTAGCATGATAAAGAAGATTCAAAGAGAGTGAGATGCCAGCTCCTTTCATTCAGTCAGTAGCTTCAATCATTTCTGGATGTTTTTCAATGGCAAAAATCAATGAATATTGTAAATGCACAAACTGTAATTTCTCCGCATTGCAAGGTGCAATTCTGAAATTTTTTGCTTTTTCCTGCTCCTCTTAGCATGATAAAGAAGATTCAAAGAGAGTGAGATGCCAGCTCCTTTCATTCAGTCAGTAGCTTCAATCATTTCTGGACGTTTTTCAATGGCAAAAATCAATGAATATTGTAAATGCACAAACAGTAATTTCTCCGCATTGCAAGGTGCAATTCTGAAATTTTTTGCTTTTTCCTGCTCCTCTTAGCATGATAAAGAAGATTCAAAGAGAGTGAGATGCCAGCTCCTTTCATTCAGTCAGTACCTTCAATCATTTCTGGACGTTTTTCAATGGCAAAAATCAATGAATATTGTAAATGCACAAACAGTAATTTCTCCGCATTGCAAGGTGCAATTCTGAAATTTTTTGCTTTTTCCCGCTCCTCTTAGCATGATAAAGAAGATTCAAAGAGAGTGAGGTGCCAGCTCCTTTCATTCAGTCAGTAGCTTCAAACATTTCTGGTATATGAATAACATGTTTTTCAATGGCAAAAATCAATGAATATTGTAAATGCACAAACAGTAATTTCTCCGCATTGCAAGGTGCAATTCTGAAATTTTTTGATTTTTCCTGCTCCTCTTAGCATGATAAAGAAGATTCAAAGAGAGTGAGATGCCAGCTCCTTTCATTCAGTCAGTAGCTTCAATCATTTCTGGACGTTTTTCAATGGCAAAAATCAATGAATATTGTAAATGCACAAACAGTAATTTCTCCGCATTGCAAGGTGCAATTCTGAAATTTTTTGCTTTTTCCTGCTCCTCTTACCATGATAAAGAAGATTCAAAGAGAGTGAGATGCCAGCTCCTTTCATTCAGTCAGTAGCTTCAAACATTTCTGGTATATGAATAACATGATGTTTTTCAATGGCAAAAATCAATGAATATTGTAAATGCACAAACAGTAATTTCTCCGCATTGCAAGGTGCAATTCTGAAATTTTTTGCTTTTTCCTGCTCCTCTTAGCATGATAAAGAAGATTCAAAGAGAGTGAGATGCCAGCTCCTTTCATTCAGTCAGTAGCTTCAAACATTTCTGGTATATGAATAACATGATGTTTTTCAATGGCAAAAATCAATGAATATTGTAAATGCACAAACAGTAATTTCTCCGCATTGCAAGGTGCAAGTCTGAAATTTTTTGCTTTTTCCTGCTCCTCTTAGCATGATAAAGAAGATTCAAAGAGAGTGAGATGCCAGCTACTTTCATTCAGTCAGTAGCTTCAATCATTTCTGGACGTTTTTCAATGGTAAAAATCAATGAATATTGTAAATGCACAAACAGTAATTTCTCCACATTGCAAGGTGCAATTCTGAAATTTTTTGCTTTTTCCTGCTCCTCTTAGCATGATAAAGAAGATTCAAAGAGAGTGAGATGCCAGCTCCTTTCATTCAGTCAGTAGCTTCAAACATTTCTGGTATATGAATAACATGATGTTTTTCAATGGCAAAAATCAATGAATATTGTAAATGCACAAACAGTAATTTCTCCGCATTGCAAGGTGCAATTCTGAAATTTTTTGCTTTTTCCTGCTCCTCTTAGCATGATAAAGAAGATTCAAAGAGAGTGAGATGCCAGCTCCTTTCATTCAGTCAGTAGCTTCAATCATTTCTGGATGTTTTTCAATGGCAAAAATCAATGAATATTGTAAATGCACAAACTGTAATTTCTCCGCATTGCAAGGTGCAATTCTGAAATTTTTTGCTTTTTCCTGCTCCTCTTAGCATGATAAAGAAGATTCAAAGAGAGTGAGATGCCAGCTCCTTTCATTCAGTCAGTAGCTTCAATCATTTCTGGACGTTTTTCAATGGCAAAAATCAATGAATATTGTAAATGCACAAACAGTAATTTCTCCGCATTGCAAGGTGCAATTCTGAAATTTTTTGCTTTTTCCTGCTCCTCTTAGCATGATAAAGAAGATTCAAAGAGAGTGAGATGCCAGCTCCTTTCATTCAGTCAGTAGCTTCAAACATTTCTGGTATATGAATAACATGATGTTTTTCAATTGCAAAAATCAATGAATATTGTAAATGCACAAACAGTAATTTCTCCGCATTGCAAGGTGCAATTCTGAAATTTTTTGCTTTTTCCTGCTCCTCTTAGCATGATAAAGAAGATTCAAAGAGAGTGAGATGCCAGCTCCTTTCATTCAGTCAGTAGCTTCAATCATTTCTGGATGTTTTTCAATGGCAAAAATCAATGAATATTGTAAATGCACAAACTGTAATTTCTCCGCATTGCAAGGTGCAATTCTGAAATTTTTTGCTTTTTCCTGCTCCTCTTAGCATGATAAAGAAGATTCAAAGAGAGTGAGATGCCAGCTCCTTTCATTCAGTCAGTAGCTTCAATCATTTCTGGACGTTTTTCAATGGCAAAAATCAATGAATATTGTAAATGCACAAACAGTAATTTCTCCGCATTGCAAGGTGCAATTCTGAAATTTTTTGCTTTTTCCTGCTCCTCTTAGCATGATAAAGAAGATTCAAAGAGAGTGAGATGCCAGCTCCTTTCATTCAGTCAGTACCTTCAATCATTTCTGGACGTTTTTCAATGGCAAAAATCAATGAATATTGTAAATGCACAAACAGTAATTTCTCCGCATTGCAAGGTGCAATTCTGAAATTTTTTGCTTTTTCCCGCTCCTCTTAGCATGATAAAGAAGATTCAAAGAGAGTGAGGTGCCAGCTCCTTTCATTCAGTCAGTAGCTTCAAACATTTCTGGTATATGAATAACATGTTTTTCAATGGCAAAAATCAATGAATATTGTAAATGCACAAACAGTAATTTCTCCGCATTGCAAGGTGCAATTCTGAAATTTTTTGATTTTTCCTGCTCCTCTTAGCATGATAAAGAAGATTCAAAGAGAGTGAGATGCCAGCTCCTTTCATTCAGTCAGTAGCTTCAATCATTTCTGGACGTTTTTCAATGGCAAAAATCAATGAATATTGTAAATGCACAAACAGTAATTTCTCCGCATTGCAAGGTGCAATTCTGAAATTTTTTGCTTTTTCCTGCTCCTCTTACCATGATAAAGAAGATTCAAAGAGAGTGAGATGCCAGCTCCTTTCATTCAGTCAGTAGCTTCAAACATTTCTGGTATATGAATAACATGATGTTTTTCAATGGCAAAAATCAATGAATATTGTAAATGCACAAACAGTAATTTCTCCGCATTGCAAGGTGCAATTCTGAAATTTTTTGCTTTTTCCTGCTCCTCTTAGCATGATAAAGAAGATTCAAAGAGAGTGAGATGCCAGCTCCTTTCATTCAGTCAGTAGCTTCAAACATTTCTGGTATATGAATAACATGATGTTTTTCAATGGCAAAAATCAATGAATATTGTAAATGCACAAACAGTAATTTCTCCGCATTGCAAGGTGCAAGTCTGAAATTTTTTGCTTTTTCCTGCTCCTCTTAGCATGATAAAGAAGATTCAAAGAGAGTGAGATGCCAGCTACTTTCATTCAGTCAGTAGCTTCAATCATTTCTGGACGTTTTTCAATGGTAAAAATCAATGAATATTGTAAATGCACAAACAGTAATTTCTCCACATTGCAAGGTGCAATTCTGAAATTTTTTGCTTTTTCCTGCTCCTCTTAGCATGATAAAGAAGATTCAAAGAGAGTGAGATGCCAGCTCCTTTCATTCAGTCAGTAGCTTCAAACATTTCTGGTATATGAATAACATGATGTTTTTCAATGGCAAAAATCAATGAATATTGTAAATGCACAAACAGTAATTTCTCCGCATTGCAAGGTGCAATTCTGAAATTTTTTGCTTTTTCCTGCTCCTCTTAGCATGATAAAGAAGATTCAAAGAGAGTGAGATGCCAGCTCCTTTCATTCAGTCAGTAGCTTCAATCATTTCTGGACGTTTTTCAGTGGCAAAAATCAATGAATATTGTAAATGCACAAACAGTAATTTCTCCGCATTGCAAGGTGCAATTCTGAAATTTTTTGCTTTTTCCTGCTCCTCTTAGCATGATAAAGAAGATTCAAAGAGAGTGAGATGCCAGCTCCTTTCATTCAGTCAGTACCTTCAATCATTTCTGGACGTTTTTCAATGGCAAAAATCAATGAATATTGTAAATGCACAAACAGTAATTTCTCCGCATTGCAAGGTGCAAGTCTGAAATTTTTTGCTTTTTCCTGCTCCTCTTAGCATGATAAAGAAGATTCAAAGAGAGTGAGATGTCAGCTACTTTCATTCAGTCAGTAGCTTCAATCATTTCTGGACGTTTTTCAATGGTAAAAATCAATGAATATTGTAAATGCACAAACAGTAATTTCTCCACATTGCAAGGTGCAATTCTGAAATTTTTTGCTTTTTCCTGCTCCTCTTAGCATGATAAAGAAGATTCAAAGAGAGTGAGATGCCAGCTCCTTTCATTCAGTCAGTAGCTTCAAACATTTATGGTATATGAATAACATGATGTTTTTCAATGGCAAAAATCAATGAATATTGTAAATGCACAAACAGTAATTTCTCCGCATTGCAAGGTGCAATTCTGAAATTTTTTGCTTTTTCCTGCTCCTCTTAGCATGATAAAGAAGATTCAAAGAGAGTGAGATGCCAGCTCCTTTCATTCAGTCAGTAGCTTCAAACATTTCTGGTATATGAATAACATGATGTTTTTCAATGGCAAAAATCAATGAATATTGTAAATGCACAAACAGTAATTTCTCCGCATTGCAAGGTGCAAGTCTGAAATTTTTTGCTTTTTCCTGCTCCTCTTAGCATGATAAAGAAGATTCAAAGAGAGTGAGATGCCAGCTCCTTTCATTCAGTCAGTAGCTTCAAACATTTCTGGTATATGAATAACATGATGTTTTTCAATGGCAAAAATCAATGAATATTGTAAATGCACAAACAGTAATTTCTCCGCATTGCAAGGTGCAATTCTGAAATTTTTTGCTTTTTCCTGCTCCTCTTAGCATGATAAAGAAGATTCAAAGAGAGTGAGATGCCAGCTCCTTTCATTCAGTCAGTAGCTTCAAACATTTCTGGTATATGAATAACATGATGTTTTTCAATGGCAAAAATCAATGAATATTGTAAATGCACAAACAGTAATTTCTCCGCATTGCAAGGTGCAAGTCTGAAATTTTTTGCTTTTTCCTGCTCCTCTTAGCATGATAAAGAAGATTCAAAGAGAGTGAGATGCCAGCTACTTTCATTCAGTCAGTAGCTTCAATCATTTCTGGACGTTTTTCAATGGTAAAAATCAATGAATATTGTAAATGCACAAACAGTAATTTCTCCACATTGCAAGGTGCAATTCTGAAATTTTTTGCTTTTTCCTGCTCCTCTTAGCATGATAAAGAAGATTCAAAGAGAGTGAGATGCCAGCTCCTTTCATTCAGTCAGTAGCTTCAAACATTTCTGGTATATGAATAACATGATGTTTTTCAATGGCAAAAATCAATGAATATTGTAAATGCACAAACAGTAATTTCTCCGCATTGCAAGGTGCAATTCTGAAATTTTTTGCTTTTTCCTGCTCCTCTTAGCATGATAAAGAAGATTCAAAGAGAGTGAGATGCCAGCTCCTTTCATTCAGTCAGTAGCTTCAATCATTTCTGGATGTTTTTCAATGGCAAAAATCAATGAATATTGTAAATGCACAAACTGTAATTTCTCCGCATTGCAAGGTGCAATTCTGAAATTTTTTGCTTTTTCCTGCTCCTCTTAGCATGATAAAGAAGATTCAAAGAGAGTGAGATGCCAGCTCCTTTCATTCAGTCAGTAGCTTCAATCATTTCTGGACGTTTTTCAGTGGCAAAAATCAATGAATATTGTAAATGCACAAACAGTAATTTCTCCGCATTGCAAGGTGCAATTCTGAAATTTTTTGCTTTTTCCTGCTCCTCTTAGCATGATAAAGAAGATTCAAAGAGAGTGAGATGCCAGCTCCTTTCATTCAGTCAGTACCTTCAATCATTTCTGGACGTTTTTCAATGGCAAAAATCAATGAATATTGTAAATGCACAAACAGTAATTTCTCCGCATTGCAAGGTGCAATTCTGTAATTTTTTGCTTTTTCCCGCTCCTCTTAGCATGATAAAGAAGATTCAAAGAGAGTGAGGTGCCAGCTCCTTTCATTCAGTCAGTAGCTTCAAACATTTCTGGTATATGAATAACATGTTTTTCAATGGCAAAAATCAATGAATATTGTAAATGCACAAACAGTAATTTCTCCGCATTGCAAGGTGCAATTCTGAAATTTTTTGATTTTTCCTGCTCCTCTTAGCATGATAAAGAAGATTCAAAGAGAGTGAGATGCCAGCTCCTTTCATTCAGTCAGTAGCTTCAATCATTTCTGGACGTTTTTCAATGGCAAAAATCAATGAATATTGTAAATGCACAAACAGTAATTTCTCCGCATTGCAAGGTGCAATTCTGAAATTTTTTGCTTTTTCCTGCTCCTCTTAGCATGATAAAGAAGATTCAAAGAGAGTGAGATGCCAGCTCCTTTCATTCAGTCAGTAGCTTCAATCATTTCTGGACGTTTTTCAATGGCAAAAATCAATGAATATTGTAAATGCACAAACAGTAATTTCTCCGCATTGCAAGGTGCAATTCTGAAATTTTTTGCTTTTTCCTGCTCCTCTTAGCATGATAAAGAAGATTCAAAGAGAGTGAGATGCCAGCTCCTTTCATTCAGTCAGTAGCTTCAAACATTTCTGGTATATGAATAACATGATGTTTTTCAATGGCAAAAATCAATGAATATTGTAAATGCACAAACAGTAATTTCTCCCCATTGCAAGGTGCAAGTCTGAAATTTTTTGCTTTTTCCTGCTCCTCTTAGAATGATAAAGAAGATTCAAAGAGAGTGAGATGCCAGCTACTTTCATTCAGTCAGTAGTTTCAATCATTTCTGGACGTTTTTCAATGGTAAAAATCAATGAATATTGTAAATGCACAAACAGTAATTTCTCCACATTGCAAGGTGCAATTCTGAAATTTTTTGCTTTTTCCTGCTCCTCTTAGCATGATAAAGAAGATTCAAAGAGAGTGAGATGCCAGCTCCTTTCATTCAGTCAGTAGCTTCAAACATTTCTGGTATATGAATAACATGATGTTTTTCAATTGCAAAAATCAATGAATATTGTAAATGCACAAACAGTAATTTCTCCGCATTGCAAGGTGCAATTCTGAAATTTTTTGCTTTTTCCTGCTCCTCTTAGCATGATAAAGAAGATTCAAAGAGAGTGAGATGCCAGCTCCTTTCATTCAGTCAGTAGCTTCAATCATTTCTGGATGTTTTTCAATGGCAAAAATCAATGAATATTGTAAATGCACAAACTGTAATTTCTCCGCATTGCAAGGTGCAATTCTGAAATTTTTTGCTTTTTCCTGCTCCTCTTAGCATGATAAAGAAGATTCAAAGAGAGTGAGATGCCAGCTCCTTTCATTCAGTCAGTAGCTTCAAACATTTCTGGTATATGAATAACATGATGTTTTTCAATTGCAAAAATCAATGAATATTGTAAATGCACAAACAGTAATTTCTCCGCATTGCAAGGTGCAATTCTGAAATTTTTTGCTTTTTCCTGCTCCTCTTAGCATGATAAAGAAGATTCAAAGAGAGTGAGATGCCAGCTCCTTTCATTCAGTCAGTAGCTTCAATCATTTCTGGATGTTTTTCAATGGCAAAAATCAATGAATATTGTAAATGCACAAACTGTAATTTCTCCGCATTGCAAGGTGCAATTCTGAAATTTTTTGCTTTTTCCTGCTCCTCTTAGCATGATAAAGAAGATTCAAAGAGAGTGAGATGCCAGCTCCTTTCATTCAGTCAGTAGCTTCAATCATTTCTGGACGTTTTTCAATGGCAAAAATCAATGAATATTGTAAATGCACAAACAGTAATTTCTCCGCATTGCAAGGTGCAATTCTGAAATTTTTTGCTTTTTCCTGCTCCTCTTAGCATGATAAAGAAGATTCAAAGAGAGTGAGATGCCAGCTCCTTTCATTCAGTCAGTACCTTCAATCATTTCTGGACGTTTTTCAATGGCAAAAATCAATGAATATTGTAAATGCACAAACAGTAATTTCTCCGCATTGCAAGGTGCAATTCTGAAATTTTTTGCTTTTTCCCGCTCCTCTTAGCATGATAAAGAAGATTCAAAGAGAGTGAGGTGCCAGCTCCTTTCATTCAGTCAGTAGCTTCAAACATTTCTGGTATATGAATAACATGTTTTTCAATGGCAAAAATCAATGAATATTGTAAATGCACAAACAGTAATTTCTCCGCATTGCAAGGTGCAATTCTGAAATTTTTTGATTTTTCCTGCTCCTCTTAGCATGATAAAGAAGATTCAAAGAGAGTGAGATGCCAGCTCCTTTCATTCAGTCAGTAGCTTCAATCATTTCTGGACGTTTTTCAATGGCAAAAATCAATGAATATTGTAAATGCACAAACAGTAATTTCTCCGCATTGCAAGGTGCAATTCTGAAATTTTTTGCTTTTTCCTGCTCCTCTTACCATGATAAAGAAGATTCAAAGAGAGTGAGATGCCAGCTCCTTTCATTCAGTCAGTAGCTTCAAACATTTCTGGTATATGAATAACATGATGTTTTTCAATGGCAAAAATCAATGAATATTGTAAATGCACAAACAGTAATTTCTCCGCATTGCAAGGTGCAATTCTGAAATTTTTTGCTTTTTCCTGCTCCTCTTAGCATGATAAAGAAGATTCAAAGAGAGTGAGATGCCAGCTCCTTTCATTCAGTCAGTAGCTTCAAACATTTCTGGTATATGAATAACATGATGTTTTTCAATGGCAAAAATCAATGAATATTGTAAATGCACAAACAGTAATTTCTCCGCATTGCAAGGTGCAAGTCTGAAATTTTTTGCTTTTTCCTGCTCCTCTTAGCATGATAAAGAAGATTCAAAGAGAGTGAGATGCCAGCTACTTTCATTCAGTCAGTAGCTTCAATCATTTCTGGACGTTTTTCAATGGTAAAAATCAATGAATATTGTAAATGCACAAACAGTAATTTCTCCACATTGCAAGGTGCAATTCTGAAATTTTTTGCTTTTTCCTGCTCCTCTTAGCATGATAAAGAAGATTCAAAGAGAGTGAGATGCCAGCTCCTTTCATTCAGTCAGTAGCTTCAAACATTTCTGGTATATGAATAACATGATGTTTTTCAATGGCAAAAATCAATGAATATTGTAAATGCACAAACAGTAATTTCTCCGCATTGCAAGGTGCAATCCTGAAATTTTTTGCTTTTTCCTGCTCCTTTTAGCATGATAAAGAAGATTCAAAGAGAGTGAGATGCCAGCTCCTTTCATTCAGTCAGTAGCTTCAATCATTTCTGGATTTTTTTCAATGGCAAAAATCAATGAATATTGTAAATGCACAAACTGTAATTTCTCCGCATTGCAAGGTGCAATTCTGAAATTTTTTGCTTTTTCCTGCTCCTCTTAGCATGATAAAGAAGATTCAAAGAGAGTGAGATGCCAGCTCCTTTCATTCAGTCAGTAGCTTCAATCATTTCTGGACGTTTTTCAGTGGCAAAAATCAATGAATATTGTAAATGCACAAACAGTAATTTCTCCGCATTGCAAGGTGCAATTCTGAAATTTTTTGCTTTTTCCTGCTCCTCTTAGCATGATAAAGAAGATTCAAAGAGAGTGAGATGCCAGCTCCTTTCATTCAGTCAGTAGCTTCAAACATTTCTGGTATATGAATAACATGATGTTTTTCAATGGCAAAAATCAATGAATATTGTAAATGCACAAACAGTAATTTCTCCCCATTGCAAGGTGCAAGTCTGAAATTTTTTGCTTTTTCCTGCTCCTCTTAGAATGATAAAGAAGATTCAAAGAGAGTGAGATGCCAGCTACTTTCATTCAGTCAGTAGCTTCAATCATTTCTGGACGTTTTTCAATGGTAAAAATCAATGAATATTGTAAATGCACAAACAGTAATTTCTCCACATTGCAAGGTGCAATTCTGAAATTTTTTGCTTTTTCCTGCTCCTCTTAGCATGATAAAGAAGATTCAAAGAGAGTGAGATGCCAGCTCCTTTCATTCAGTCAGTAGCTTCAAACATTTCTGGTATATGAATAACATGATGTTTTTCAATTGCAAAAATCAATGAATATTGTAAATGCACAAACAGTAATTTCTCCGCATTGCAAGGTGCAATTCTGAAATTTTTTGCTTTTTCCTGCTCCTCTTAGCATGATAAAGAAGATTCAAAGAGAGTGAGATGCCAGCTCCTTTCATTCAGTCAGTAGCTTCAATCATTTCTGGATGTTTTTCAATGGCAAAAATCAATGAATATTGTAAATGCACAAACTGTAATTTCTCCGCATTGCAAGGTGCAATTCTGAAATTTTTTGCTTTTTCCTGCTCCTCTTAGCATGATAAAGAAGATTCAAAGAGAGTGAGATGCCAGCTCCTTTCATTCAGTCAGTAGCTTCAATCATTTCTGGACGTTTTTCAATGGCAAAAATCAATGAATATTGTAAATGCACAAACAGTAATTTCTCCGCATTGCAAGGTGCAATTCTGAAATTTTTTGCTTTTTCCTGCTCCTCTTAGCATGATAAAGAAGATTCAAAGAGAGTGAGATGCCAGCTCCTTTCATTCAGTCAGTACCTTCAATCATTTCTGGACGTTTTTCAATGGCAAAAATCAATGAATATTGTAAATGCACAAACAGTAATTTCTCCGCATTGCAAGGTGCAATTCTGAAATTTTTTGCTTTTTCCCGCTCCTCTTAGCATGATAAAGAAGATTCAAAGAGAGTGAGGTGCCAGCTCCTTTCATTCAGTCAGTAGCTTCAAACATTTCTGGTATATGAATAACATGTTTTTCAATGGCAAAAATCAATGAATATTGTAAATGCACAAACAGTAATTTCTCCGCATTGCAAGGTGCAATTCTGAAATTTTTTGATTTTTCCTGCTCCTCTTAGCATGATAAAGAAGATTCAAAGAGAGTGAGATGCCAGCTCCTTTCATTCAGTCAGTAGCTTCAATCATTTCTGGACGTTTTTCAATGGCAAAAATCAATGAATATTGTAAATGCACAAACAGTAATTTCTCCGCATTGCAAGGTGCAATTCTGAAATTTTTTGCTTTTTCCTGCTCCTCTTACCATGATAAAGAAGATTCAAAGAGAGTGAGATGCCAGCTCCTTTCATTCAGTCAGTAGCTTCAAACATTTCTGGTATATGAATAACATGATGTTTTTCAATGGCAAAAATCAATGAATATTGTAAATGCACAAACAGTAATTTCTCCGCATTGCAAGGTGCAATTCTGAAATTTTTTGCTTTTTCCTGCTCCTCTTAGCATGATAAAGAAGATTCAAAGAGAGTGAGATGCCAGCTCCTTTCATTCAGTCAGTAGCTTCAAACATTTCTGGTATATGAATAACATGATGTTTTTCAATGGCAAAAATCAATGAATATTGTAAATGCACAAACAGTAATTTCTCCGCATTGCAAGGTGCAAGTCTGAAATTTTTTGCTTTTTCCTGCTCCTCTTAGCATGATAAAGAAGATTCAAAGAGAGTGAGATGCCAGCTACTTTCATTCAGTCAGTAGCTTCAATCATTTCTGGACGTTTTTCAATGGTAAAAATCAATGAATATTGTAAATGCACAAACAGTAATTTCTCCACATTGCAAGGTGCAATTCTGAAATTTTTTGCTTTTTCCTGCTCCTCTTAGCATGATAAAGAAGATTCAAAGAGAGTGAGATGCCAGCTCCTTTCATTCAGTCAGTAGCTTCAAACATTTCTGGTATATGAATAACATGATGTTTTTCAATGGCAAAAATCAATGAATATTGTAAATGCACAAACAGTAATTTCTCCGCATTGCAAGGTGCAATTCTGAAATTTTTTGCTTTTTCCTGCTCCTTTTAGCATGATAAAGAAGATTCAAAGAGAGTGAGATGCCAGCTCCTTTCATTCAGTCAGTAGCTTCAATCATTTCTGGATTTTTTTCAATGGCAAAAATCAATGAATATTGTAAATGCACAAACTGTAATTTCTCCGCATTGCAAGGTGCAATTCTGAAATTTTTTGCTTTTTCCTGCTCCTCTTAGCATGATAAAGAAGATTCAAAGAGAGTGAGATGCCAGCTCCTTTCATTCAGTCAGTAGCTTCAATCATTTCTGGACGTTTTTCAGTGGCAAAAATCAATGAATATTGTAAATGCACAAACAGTAATTTCTCCGCATTGCAAGGTGCAATTCTGAAATTTTTTGCTTTTTCCTGCTCCTCTTAGCATGATAAAGAAGATTCAAAGAGAGTGAGATGCCAGCTCCTTTCATTCAGTCAGTACCTTCAATCATTTCTGGACGTTTTTCAATGGCAAAAATCAATGAATATTGTAAATGCACAAACAGTAATTTCTCCGCATTGCAAGGTGCAAGTCTGAAATTTTTTGCTTTTTCCTGCTCCTCTTAGCATGATAAAGAAGATTCAAAGAGAGTGAGATGTCAGCTACTTTCATTCAGTCAGTAGCTTCAATCATTTCTGGACGTTTTTCAATGGTAAAAATCAATGAATATTGTAAATGCACAAACAGTAATTTCTCCACATTGCAAGGTGCAATTCTGAAATTTTTTGCTTTTTCCTGCTCCTCTTAGCATGA
Source organism: Phyllobates terribilis (assembly GCF_046119375.1). Classification (NCBI taxonomy): domain Eukaryota; kingdom Metazoa; phylum Chordata; class Amphibia; order Anura; family Dendrobatidae; genus Phyllobates; species Phyllobates terribilis. Next base: position 765,002 of record NW_027363304.1, on the reverse strand, counting down.
TAAAGAAGATTCAAAGAGAGTGAGATGCCAGCTCCTTTCATTCAGTCAGTAGCTTCAAACATTTCTGGTATATGAATAACATGATGTTTTTCAATGGCAAAAATCAATGAATATTGTAAATGCACAAACAGTAATTTCTCCGCATTGCAAGGTGCAATTCTGAAATTTTTTGCTTTTTCCTGCTCCTCTTAGCATGATAAAGAAGATTCAAAGAGAGTGAGATGCCAGCTCCTCTCATTCAGTCAGTAGCTTCAATCATTTCTGGATGTTTTTCAAAGGCAAAAATCAATGAATATTGTAAATGCACAAACTGTAATTTCTCCGCATTGCAAGGTGCAATTCTGAAATTTTTTGCTTTTTCCTGCTCCTCTTAGCATGATAAAGAAGATTCAAAGAGAGTGAGATGCCAGCTCCTTTCATTCAGTCAGTAGCTTCAATCATTTCTGGACGTTTTTCAATGGCAAAAATCAATGAATATTGTAAATGCACAAACAGTAATTTCTCCGCATTGCAAGGTGCAATTCTGAAATTTTTTGCTTTTTCCTGCTCCTCTTAGCATGATAAAGAAGATTCAAAGAGAGTGAGATGCCAGCTCCTTTCATTCAGTCAGTACCTTCAATCATTTCTGGACGTTTTTCAATGGCAAAAATCAATGAATATTGTAAATGCACAAACAGTAATTTCTCCGCATTGCAAGGTGCAATTCTGAAATTTTTTGCTTTTTCCCGCTCCTCTTAGCATGATAAAGAAGATTCAAAGAGAGTGAGGTGCCAGCTCCTTTCATTCAGTCAGTAGCTTCAAACATTTCTGGTATATGAATAACATGATGTTTTTCAATGGCAAAAATCAATGAATATTGTAAATGCACAAACAGTAATTTCTCCGCATTGCAAGGTGCAATTCTGAAATTTTTTGCTTTTTCCTGCTCCTCTTAGCATGATAAAGAAGATTCAAAGAGAGTGAGATGCCAGCTCCTTTCATTCAGTCAGTAGCTTCAAACATTTCTGGTATATGAATAACATGATGTTTTTCAATGGCAAAAATCAATGAATATTGTAAATGCACAAACAGTAATTTCTCCGCATTGCAAGGTGCAAGTCTGAAATTTTTTGCTTTTTCCTGCTCCTCTTAGCATGATAAAGAAGATTCAAAGAGAGTGAGATGCCAGCTACTTTCATTCAGTCAGTAGCTTCAATCATTTCTGGACGTTTTTCAATGGTAAAAATCAATGAATATTGTAAATGCACAAACAGTAATTTCTCCACATTGCAAGGTGCAATTCTGAAATTTTTTGCTTTTTCCTGCTCCTCTTAGCATGATAAAGAAGATTCAAAGAGAGTGAGATGCCAGCTCCTTTCATTCAGTCAGTAGCTTCAAACATTTCTGGTATATGAATAACATGATGTTTTTCAATTGCAAAAATCAATGAATATTGTAAATGCACAAACAGTAATTTCTCCGCATTGCAAGGTGCAATTCTGAAATTTTTTGCTTTTTCCTGCTCCTCTTAGCATGATAAAGAAGATTCAAAGAGAGTGAGATGCCAGCTCCTTTCATTCAGTCAGTAGCTTCAATCATTTCTGGATGTTTTTCAATGGCAAAAATCAATGAATATTGTAAATGCACAAACAGTAATTTCTCCGCATTGCAAGGTGCAATTCTGAAATTTTTTGCTTTTTCCTGCTCCTCTTAGCATGATAAAGAAGATTCAAAGAGAGTGAGATGCCAGCTCCTTTCATTCAGTCAGTAGCTTCAATCATTTCTGGACGTTTTTCAATGGCAAAAATCAATGAATATTGTAAATGCACAAACAGTAATTTCTCCGCATTGCAAGGTGCAATTCTGAAATGTTTTGCTTTTTCCTGCTCCTCTTAGCATGATAAAGAAGATTCAAAGAGAGTGAGATGCCAGCTCCTTTCATTCAGTCAGTACCTTCAATCATTTCTGGACGTTTTTCAATGGCAAAAATCAATGAATATTGTAAATGCACAAACAGTAATTTCTCCGCATTGCAAGGTGCAATTCTGAAATTTTTTGCTTTTTCCCGCTCCTCTTAGCATGATAAAGAAGATTCAAAGAGAGTGAGGTGCCAGCTCCTTTCATTCAGTCAGTAGCTTCAAACATTTCTGGTATATGAATAACATGTTTTTCAATGGCAAAAATCAATGAATATTGTAAATGCACAAACAGTAATTTCTCCGCATTGCAAGGTGCAATTCTGAAATTTTTTGATTTTTCCTGCTCCTCTTAGCATGATAAAGAAGATTCAAAGAGAGTGAGATGCCAGCTCCTTTCATTCAGTCAGTAGCTTCAATCATTTCTGGACGTTTTTCAATGGCAAAAATCAATGAATATTGTAAATGCACAAACAGTAATTTCTCCGCATTGCAAGGTGCAATTCTGAAATTTTTTGCTTTTTCCTGCTCCTCTTACCATGATAAAGAAGATTCAAAGAGAGTGAGATGCCAGCTCCTTTCATTCAGTCAGTAGCTTCAAACATTTCTGGTATATGAATAACATGATGTTTTTCAATGGCAAAAATCAATGAATATTGTAAATGCACAAACAGTAATTTCTCCGCATTGCAAGGTGCAATTCTGAAATTTTTTGCTTTTTCCTGCTCCTCTTAGCATGATAAAGAAGATTCAAAGAGAGTGAGATGCCAGCTCCTTTCATTCAGTCAGTAGCTTCAAACATTTCTGGTATATGAATAACATGATGTTTTTCAATGGCAAAAATCAATGAATATTGTAAATGCACAAACAGTAATTTCTCCGCATTGCAAGGTGCAAGTCTGAAATTTTTTGCTTTTTCCTGCTCCTCTTAGCATGATAAAGAAGATTCAAAGAGAGTGAGATGCCAGCTACTTTCATTCAGTCAGTAGCTTCAATCATTTCTGGACGTTTTTCAATGGTAAAAATCAATGAATATTGTAAATGCACAAACAGTAATTTCTCCACATTGCAAGGTGCAATTCTGAAATTTTTTGCTTTTTCCTGCTCCTCTTAGCATGATAAAGAAGATTCAAAGAGAGTGAGATGCCAGCTCCTTTCATTCAGTCAGTAGCTTCAAACATTTCTGGTATATGAATAACATGATGTTTTTCAATGGCAAAAATCAATGAATATTGTAAATGCACAAACAGTAATTTCTCCGCATTGCAAGGTGCAATTCTGAAATTTTTTGCTTTTTCCTGCTCCTCTTAGCATGATAAAGAAGATTCAAAGAGAGTGAGATGCCAGCTCCTTTCATTCAGTCAGTAGCTTCAATCATTTCTGGATTTTTTTCAATGGCAAAAATCAATGAATATTGTAAATGCACAAACTGTAATTTCTCCGCATTGCAAGGTGCAATTCTGAAATTTTTTGCTTTTTCCTGCTCCTCTTAGCATGATAAAGAAGATTCAAAGAGAGTGAGATGCCAGCTCCTTTCATTCAGTCAGTAGCTTCAATCATTTCTGGACGTTTTTCAGTGGCAAAAATCAATGAATATTGTAAATGCACAAACAGTAATTTCTCCGCATTGCAAGGTGCAATTCTGAAATTTTTTGCTTTTTCCTGCTCCTCTTAGCATGATAAAGAAGATTCAAAGAGAGTGAGATGCCAGCTCCTTTCATTCAGTCAGTACCTTCAATCATTTCTGGACGTTTTTCAATGGCAAAAATCAATGAATATTGTAAATGCACAAACAGTAATTTCTCCGCATTGCAAGGTGCAAGTCTGAAATTTTTTGCTTTTTCCTGCTCCTCTTAGCATGATAAAGAAGATTCAAAGAGAGTGAGATGTCAGCTACTTTCATTCAGTCAGTAGCTTCAATCATTTCTGGACGTTTTTCAATGGTAAAAATCAATGAATATTGTAAATGCACAAACAGTAATTTCTCCACATTGCAAGGTGCAATTCTGAAATTTTTTGCTTTTTCCTGCTCCTCTTAGCATGATAAAGAAGATTCAAAGAGAGTGAGATGCCAGCTCCTTTCATTCAGTCAGTAGCTTCAAACATTTCTGGTATATGAATAACATGATGTTTTTCAATGGCAAAAATCAATGAATATTGTAAATGCACAAACAGTAATTTCTCCGCATTGCAAGGTGCAATTCTGAAATTTTTTGCTTTTTCCTGCTCCTCTTAGCATGATAAAGAAGATTCAAAGAGAGTGAGATGCCAGCTCCTTTCATTCAGTCAGTAGCTTCAATCATTTCTGGATGTTTTTCAAAGGCAAAAATCAATGAATATTGTAAATGCACAAACTGTAATTTCTCCGCATTGCAAGGTGCAATTCTGAAATTTTTTGCTTTTTCCTGCTCCTCTTAGCATGATAAAGAAGATTCAAAGAGAGTGAGATGCCAGCTCCTTTCATTCAGTCAGTAGCTTCAATCATTTCTGGACGTTTTTCAATGGCAAAAATCAATGAATATTGTAAATGCACAAACTGTAATTTCTCCGCATTGCAAGGTGCAATTCTGAAATTTTTTGCTTTTTCCTGCTCCTCTTAGCATGATAAAGAAGATTCAAAGAGAGTGAGATGCCAGCTCCTTTCATTCAGTCAGTACCTTCAATCATTTCTGGACGTTTTTCAATGGCAAAAATCAATGAATATTGTAAATGCACAAACAGTAATTTCTCCGCATTGCAAGGTGCAATTCTGTAATTTTTTGCTTTTTCCCGCTCCTCTTAGCATGATAAAGAAGATTCAAAGAGAGTGAGGTGCCAGCTCCTTTCATTCAGTCAGTAGCTTCAAACATTTCTGGTATATGAATAACATGATGTTTTTCAATGGCAAAGATCAATGAATATTGTAAATGCACAAACAGTAATTTCTCCGCATTGCAAGGTGCAAGTCTGAAATTTTTTGCTTTTTCCTGCTCCTCTTAGCATGATAAAGAAGATTCAAAGAGAGTGAGATGCCAGTTACTTTCATTCAGTCAGTAGCTTCAATCATTTCTGGACGTTTTTCAATGGTAAAAATCAATGAATATTGTAAATGCACAAACAGTAATTTCTCCACATTGCAAGGTGCAATTCTGAAATTTTTTGCTTTTTCCTGCTCCTCTTAGCATGATAAAGAAGATTCAAAGAGAGTGAGATGCCAGCTCCTTTCATTCAGTCAGTAGCTTCAAACATTTCTGGTATATGAATAACATGATGTTTTTCAATGGCAAAAATCAATGAATATTGTAAATGCACAAACAGTAATTTCTCCGCATTGCAAGGTGCAATTCTGAAATTTTTTGCTTTTTCCTGCTCCTCTTAGCATGATAAAGAAGATTCAAAGAGAGTGAGATGCCAGCTCCTTTCATTCAGTCAGTAGCTTCAAACATTTCTGGTATATGAATAACGATGTTTTTCAATGGCAAAAATCAATGAATATTGTAAATGCACAAACAGTAATTTCTCCGCATTGCAAGGTGCAATTCTGAAATTTTTTGCTTTTTCCTGCTCCTCTTAGCATGATAAAGAAGATTCAAAGAGAGTGAGATGCCAGCTCCTTTCATTCAGTCAGTAGCTTCAATCATTTCTGGACGTTTTTCAGTGGCAAAAATCAATGAATATTGTAAATGCACAAACAGTAATTTCTCCGCATTGCAAGGTGCAATTCTGAAATTTTTTGCTTTTTCCTGCTCCTCTTAGCATGATAAAGAAGATTCAAAGAGAGTGAGATGCCAGCTCCTTTCATTCAGTCAGTACCTTCAATCATTTCTGGACGTTTTTCAATGGCAAAAATCAATGAATATTGTAAATGCACAAACAGTAATTTCTCCGCATTGCAAGGTGCAAGTCTGAAATTTTTTGCTTTTTCCTGCTCCTCTTAGCATGATAAAGAAGATTCAAAGAGAGTGAGATGTCAGCTACTTTCATTCAGTCAGTAGCTTCAATCATTTCTGGACGTTTTTCAATGGTAAAAATCAATGAATATTGTAAATGCACAAACAGTAATTTCTCCACATTGCAAGGTGCAATTCTGAAATTTTTTGCTTTTTCCTGCTCCTCTTAGCATGATAAAGAAGATTCAAAGAGAGTGAGATGCCAGCTCCTTTCATTCAGTCAGTAGCTTCAAACATTTCTGGTATATGAATAACATGATGTTTTTCAATGGCAAAAATCAATGAATATTGTAAATGCACAAACAGTAATTTCTCCGCATTGCAAGGTGCAATTCTGAAATTTTTTGCTTTTTCCTGCTCCTCTTAGCATGATAAAGAAGATTCAAAGAGAGTGAGATGCCAGCTCCTTTCATTCAGTCAGTAGCTTCAATCATTTCTGGATGTTTTTCAAAGGCAAAAATCAATGAATATTGTAAATGCACAAACTGTAATTTCTCCGCATTGCAAGGTGCAATTCTGAAATTTTTTGCTTTTTCCTGCTCCTCTTAGCATGATAAAGAAGATTCAAAGAGAGTGAGATGCCAGCTCCTTTCATTCAGTCAGTAGCTTCAATCATTTCTGGACGTTTTTCAATGGCAAAAATCAATGAATATTGTAAATGCACAAACTGTAATTTCTCCGCATTGCAAGGTGCAATTCTGAAATTTTTTGCTTTTTCCTGCTCCTCTTAGCATGATAAAGAAGATTCAAAGAGAGTGAGATGCCAGCTCCTTTCATTCAGTCAGTACCTTCAATCATTTCTGGACGTTTTTCAATGGCAAAAATCAATGAATATTGTAAATGCACAAACAGTAATTTCTCCGCATTGCAAGGTGCAATTCTGTAATTTTTTGCTTTTTCCCGCTCCTCTTAGCATGATAAAGAAGATTCAAAGAGAGTGAGGTGCCAGCTCCTTTCATTCAGTCAGTAGCTTCAAACATTTCTGGTATATGAATAACATGATGTTTTTCAATGGCAAAGATCAATGAATATTGTAAATGCACAAACAGTAATTTCTCCGCATTGCAAGGTGCAAGTCTGAAATTTTTTGCTTTTTCCTGCTCCTCTTAGCATGATAAAGAAGATTCAAAGAGAGTGAGATGCCAGTTACTTTCATTCAGTCAGTAGCTTCAATCATTTCTGGACGTTTTTCAATGGTAAAAATCAATGAATATTGTAAATGCACAAACAGTAATTTCTCCACATTGCAAGGTGCAATTCTGAAATTTTTTGCTTTTTCCTGCTCCTCTTAGCATGATAAAGAAGATTCAAAGAGAGTGAGATGCCAGCTCCTTTCATTCAGTCAGTAGCTTCAAACATTTCTGGTATATGAATAACATGATGTTTTTCAATGGCAAAAATCAATGAATATTGTAAATGCACAAACAGTAATTTCTCCGCATTGCAAGGTGCAATTCTGAAATTTTTTGCTTTTTCCTGCTCCTCTTAGCATGATAAAGAAGATTCAAAGAGAGTGAGATGCCAGCTCCTTTCATTCAGTCAGTAGCTTCAAACATTTCTGGTATATGAATAACGATGTTTTTCAATGGCAAAAATCAATGAATATTGTAAATGCACAAACAGTAATTTCTCCGCATTGCAAGGTGCAATTCTGAAATTTTTTGCTTTTTCCTGCTCCTCTTAGCATGATAAAGAAGATTCAAAGAGAGTGAGATGCCAGCTCCTTTCATTCAGTCAGTAGCTTCAATCATTTCTGGATGTTTTTCAATGGCAAAAATCAATGAATATTGTAAATGCACAAACAGTAATTTCTCCGCATTGCAAGGTGCAATTCTGAAATTTTTTGCTTTTTCCTGCTCCTCTTAGCATGATAAAGAAGATTCAAAGAGAGTGAGATGTCAGCTCCTTTCATTCAGTCAGTAGCTTCAAACATTTCTGGTATATGAATAACATGATGTTTTTCAATGGCAAAAATCAATGAATATTGTAAATGCACAAACAGTAATTTCTCCGCATTGCAAGGTGCAATTCTGAAATTTTTTGCTTTTTCCTGCTCCTCTTAGCATGATAAAGAAGATTCAAAGAGAGTGAGATGCCAGCTCCTTTCATTCAGTCAGTAGCTTCAATCATTTCTGGATGTTTTTCAATGGCAAAAATCAATGAATATTGTAAATGCACAAACAGTAATTTCTCCGCATTGCAAGGTGCAATTCTGAAATTTTTTGCTTTTTCCTGCTCCTCTTAGCATGATAAAGAATATTCAAAGAGAGTGAGATGCCAGCTCCTTTCGTTCAGTCAGTAGCTTCAATCATTTCTGGACGTTTTTCAATGGCAAAAATCATTGAATATTATAAATGCACAAACAGTAATTTCTCCGCATTGCAAGGTGCAATTCTGAAATTTTTTACTTTTTCCTGCTCCTCTTAGCATGATAAAGAAGATTCAAAGAGAGTGAGATGCCAGCTCCTTTCATTCAGTCAGTAGCTTCAATCATTTCTGGTATATGAATAACATGATGTTTTTCAATGGCAAAAATCAATGAATATTGTAAATGCACAAACAGTAATTTCTCCGCATTGCAAGGTGCAATTCTGAAATTTTTTGCTTTTTCCTGCTCCTCTTAGCATGATAAAGAAGATTCAAAGAGAGTGAGATGCCAGCTCCTTTCATTCAGTCAGTAGCTTCAATCATTTCTGGACGTTTTTCAATGGCAAAAATCAATGAATATTGTAAATGCACAAACAGTAATTTCTCCGCATTGCAAGGTGCAATTCTGAAATTTTTTGCTTTTTCCTGCTCCTCTTAGCATGATAAACAAGATTCAAAGAGAGTGAGATGCAAGCTCCTTTCATTCAGTCAGTAGCTTCAATCATTTCTGGACGTTTTTCAATGGCAAAAATCAATGAATATTGTAAATGCACAAACAGTAATTTCTCCGCATTGCAAGGTGCAATTCTGAAATTTTTTGCTTTTTCCTGCTCCTCTTAGCATGATAAAGAAGATTCAAAGAGAGTGAGATGCCAGCTCCTTTCATTCAGTCAGTAGCTTCAATCATTTCTGGACGTTTTTCAATGGCAAAAATCAATGAATATTGTAAATGCACAAACAGTAATTTCTCCGCATTGCAAGGTGCAATTCTGAAATTTTTTGCTTTTTCCTGCTCCTCTTAGCATGATAAAGAAGATTCAAAGAGAGTGAGATGCCAGCTCCTTTCATTCAGTCAGTAGCTTCAAACATTTCTGGTATATGAATAACATGATGTTTTTCAATGGCAAAAATCAATGAATATTGTAAATGCACAAACAGTAATTTCTCCGCATTGCAAGGTGCAATTCTGAAATTTTTTGCTTTTTCCTGCTCCTCTTAGCATGATAAAGAAGATTCAAAGAGAGTGAGATGCCAGCTCCTTTCGTTCAGTCAGTAGCTTCAATCATTTCTGGACGTTTTTCAATGGCAAAAATCATTGAATATTATAAATGCACAAACAGTAATTTCTCCGCATTGCAAGGTGCAATTCTGAAATTTTTTACTTTTTCCTGCTCCTCTTAGCATGATAAAGAAGATTCAAAGAGAGTGAGATGCCAGCTCCTTTCATTCAGTCAGTAGCTTCAATCATTTCTGGTATATGAATAACATGATGTTTTTCAATGGCAAAAATCAATGAATATTGTAAATGCACAAACAGTAATTTCTCCGCATTGCAAGGTGCAATTCTGAAATTTTTTGCTTTTTCCTGCTCCTCTTAGCATGATAAAGAAGATTCAAAGAGAGTGAGATGCCAGCTCCTTTCATTCAGTCAGTAGCTTCAATCATTTCTGGACGTTTTTCAATGGCAAAAATCAATGAATATTGTAAATGCACAAACAGTAATTTCTCCGCATTGCAAGGTGCAATTCTGAAATTTTTTGCTTTTTCCTGCTCCTCTTAGCATGATAAACAAGATTCAAAGAGAGTGAGATGCCAGCTCCTTTCATTCAGTCAGTAGCTTCAATCATTTCTGGACGTTTTTCAATGGCAAAAATCAATGAATATTGTAAATGCACAAACAGTAATTTCTCCGCATTGCAAGGTGCAATTCTGAAATTTTTTGCTTTTTCCTGCTCCTCTTAGCATGATAAAGAAGATTCAAAGAGAGTGAGATGCCAGCTCCTTTCATTCAGTCAGTAGCTTCAATCATTTCTGGACGTTTTTCAATGGCAAAAATCAATGAATATTGTAAATGCACAAACAGTAATTTCTCCGCATTGCAAGGTGCAATTCTGAAATTTTTTGCTTTTTCCTGCTCCTCTTAGCATGATAAAGAAGATTCAAAGAGAGTGAGATGCCAGCTCCTTTCATTCAGTCAGTAGCTTCAAACATTTCTGGTATATGAATAACGATGTTTTTCAATGGCAAAAATCAATGAATATTGTAAATGCACAAACAGTAATTTCTCCGCATTGCAAGGTGCAATTCTGAAATTTTTTGCTTTTTCCTGCTCCTCTTAGCATGATAAAGAAGATTCAAAGAGAGTGAGATGCCAGCTCCTTTCATTCAGTCAGTAGCTTCAATCATTTCTGGATGTTTTTCAATGGCAAAAATCAATGAATATTGTAAATGCACAAACAGTAATTTCTCCGCATTGCAAGGTGCAATTCTGAAATTTTTTGCTTTTTCCTGCTCCTCTTAGCATGATAAAGAAGATTCAAAGAGAGTGAGATGCCAGCTCCTTTCATTCAGTCAGTTGCTTCAATCATTTCTGGACGTTTTTCAATGGCAAAAATCAGTGAATATTGCAAATGCACAAACAGTAATTTCTCCGCATTGCAAGGTGCAATTCTGAAATTTCTTGCATTTTCCTGCTCCTCTTAGCATGATAAAGAAGATTCAAAGAGAGTGAGATGCCAGCTCCTTTCATTCAGTCAGTAGCTTCAAACATTTCTGGTATATGAATAACATGATGTTTTTCAATGGCAAAAATCAATGAATATTGTAAATGCACAAACAGTAATTTCTCCGCATTGCAAGGTGCAATTCTGAAATTTTTTGCTTTTTCCTGCTCCTCTTAGCATGATAAAGAAGATTCAAAGAGAGTGAGATGCCAGCTCCTTTCATTCAGTCAGTAGCTTCAAACATTTCTGGTATATGAATAACGATGTTTTTCAATGGCAAAAATCAATGAATATTGTAAATGCACAAACAGTAATTTCTCCGCATTGCAAGGTGCAATTCTGAAATTTTTTGCTTTTTCCTGCTCCTCTTAGCATGATAAAGAAGATTCAAAGAGAGTGAGATGCCAGCTCCTTTCATTCAGTCAGTAGCTTCAATCATTTCTGGATGTTTTTCAATGGCAAAAATCAATGAATATTGTAAATGCACAAACAGTAATTTCTCCGCATTGCAAGGTGCAATTCTGAAATTTTTTGCTTTTTCCTGCTCCTCTTAGCATGATAAAGAAGATTCAAAGAGAGTGAGATGTCAGCTCCTTTCATTCAGTCAGTAGCTTCAAACATTTCTGGTATATGAATAACATGATGTTTTTCAATGGCAAAAATCAATGAATATTGTAAATGCACAAACAGTAATTTCTCCGCATTGCAAGGTGCAATTCTGAAATTTTTTGCTTTTTCCTGCTCCTCTTAGCATGATAAAGAAGATTCAAAGAGAGTGAGATGCCAGCTCCTTTCATTCAGTCAGTAGCTTCAATCATTTCTGGATGTTTTTCAATGGCAAAAATCAATGAATATTGTAAATGCACAAACAGTAATTTCTCCGCATTGCAAGGTGCAATTCTGAAATTTTTTGCTTTTTCCTGCTCCTCTTAGCATGATAAAGAATATTCAAAGAGAGTGAGATGCCAGCTCCTTTCGTTCAGTCAGTAGCTTCAATCATTTCTGGACGTTTTTCAATGGCAAAAATCATTGAATATTATAAATGCACAAACAGTAATTTCTCCGCATTGCAAGGTGCAATTCTGAAATTTTTTACTTTTTCCTGCTCCTCTTAGCATGATAAAGAAGATTCAAAGAGAGTGAGATGCCAGCTCCTTTCATTCAGTCAGTAGCTTCAATCATTTCTGGTATATGAATAACATGATGTTTTTCAATGGCAAAAATCAATGAATATTGTAAATGCACAAACAGTAATTTCTCCGCATTGCAAGGTGCAATTCTGAAATTTTTTGCTTTTTCCTGCTCCTCTTAGCATGATAAAGAAGATTCAAAGAGAGTGAGATGCCAGCTCCTTTCATTCAGTCAGTAGCTTCAATCATTTCTGGACGTTTTTCAATGGCAAAAATCAATGAATATTGTAAATGCACAAACAGTAATTTCTCCGCATTGCAAGGTGCAATTCTGAAATTTTTTGCTTTTTCCTGCTCCTCTTAGCATGATAAACAAGATTCAAAGAGAGTGAGATGCAAGCTCCTTTCATTCAGTCAGTAGCTTCAATCATTTCTGGACGTTTTTCAATGGCAAAAATCAATGAATATTGTAAATGCACAAACAGTAATTTCTCCGCATTGCAAGGTGCAATTCTGAAATTTTTTGCTTTTTCCTGCTCCTCTTAGCATGATAAAGAAGATTCAAAGAGAGTGAGATGCCAGCTCCTTTCATTCAGTCAGTAGCTTCAATCATTTCTGGACGTTTTTCAATGGCAAAAATCAATGAATATTGTAAATGCACAAACAGTAATTTCTCCGCATTGCAAGGTGCAATTCTGAAATTTTTTGCTTTTTCCTGCTCCTCTTAGCATGATAAAGAAGATTCAAAGAGAGTGAGATGCCAGCTCCTTTCATTCAGTCAGTAGCTTCAAACATTTCTGGTATATGAATAACATGATGTTTTTCAATGGCAAAAATCAATGAATATTGTAAATGCACAAACAGTAATTTCTCCGCATTGCAAGGTGCAATTCTGAAATTTTTTGCTTTTTCCTGCTCCTCTTAGCATGATAAAGAAGATTCAAAGAGAGTGAGATGCCAGCTCCTTTCGTTCAGTCAGTAGCTTCAATCATTTCTGGACGTTTTTCAATGGCAAAAATCATTGAATATTATAAATGCACAAACAGTAATTTCTCCGCATTGCAAGGTGCAATTCTGAAATTTTTTACTTTTTCCTGCTCCTCTTAGCATGATAAAGAAGATTCAAAGAGAGTGAGATGCCAGCTCCTTTCATTCAGTCAGTAGCTTCAATCATTTCTGGTATATGAATAACATGATGTTTTTCAATGGCAAAAATCAATGAATATTGTAAATGCACAAACAGTAATTTCTCCGCATTGCAAGGTGCAATTCTGAAATTTTTTGCTTTTTCCTGCTCCTCTTAGCATGATAAACAAGATTCAAAGAGAGTGAGATGCCAGCTCCTTTCATTCAGTCAGTAGCTTCAATCATTTCTGGACGTTTTTCAATGGCAAAAATCAATGAATATTGTAAATGCACAAACAGTAATTTCTCCGCATTGCAAGGTGCAATTCTGAAATTTTTTGCTTTTTCCTGCTCCTCTTAGCATGATAAACAAGATTCAAAGAGAGTGAGATGCCAGCTCCTTTCATTCAGTCAGTAGCTTCAATCATTTCTGGACGTTTTTCAATGGCAAAAATCAATGAATATTGTAAATGCACAAACAGTAATTTCTCCGCATTGCAAGGTGCAATTCTGAAATTTTTTGCTTTTTCCTGCTCCTCTTAGCATGATAAAGAAGATTCAAAGAGAGTGAGATGCCAGCTCCTTTCATTCAGTCAGTAGCTTCAATCATTTCTGGACGTTTTTCAATGGCAAAAATCAATGAATATTGTAAATGCACAAACAGTAATTTCTCCGCATTGCAAGGTGCAATTCTGAAATTTTTTGCTTTTTCCTGCTCCTCTTAGCATGATAAAGAAGATTCAAAGAGAGTGAGATGCCAGCTCCTTTCATTCAGTCAGTAGCTTCAAACATTTCTGGTATATGAATAACGATGTTTTTCAATGGCAAAAATCAATGAATATTGTAAATGCACAAACAGTAATTTCTCCGCATTGCAAGGTGCAATTCTGAAATTTTTTGCTTTTTCCTGCTCCTCTTAGCATGATAAAGAAGATTCAAAGAGAGTGAGATGCCAGCTCCTTTCATTCAGTCAGTAGCTTCAATCATTTCTGGATGTTTTTCAATGGCAAAAATCAATGAATATTGTAAATGCACAAACAGTAATTTCTCCGCATTGCAAGGTGCAATTCTGAAATTTTTTGCTTTTTCCTGCTCCTCTTAGCATGATAAAGAAGATTCAAAGAGAGTGAGATGTCAGCTCCTTTCATTCAGTCAGTAGCTTCAAACATTTCTGGTATATGAATAACATGATGTTTTTCAATGGCAAAAATCAATGAATATTGTAAATGCACAAACAGTAATTTCTCCGCATTGCAAGGTGCAATTCTGAAATTTTTTGCTTTTTCCTGCTCCTCTTAGCATGATAAAGAAGATTCAAAGAGAGTGAGATGCCAGCTCCTTTCATTCAGTCAGTAGCTTCAATCATTTCTGGATGTTTTTCAATGGCAAAAATCAATGAATATTGTAAATGCACAAACAGTAATTTCTCCGCATTGCAAGGTGCAATTCTGAAATTTTTTGCTTTTTCCTGCTCCTCTTAGCATGATAAACAAGATTCAAAGAGAGTGAGATGCAAGCTCCTTTCATTCAGTCAGTAGCTTCAATCATTTCTGGACGTTTTTCAATGGCAAAAATCAATGAATATTGTAAATGCACAAACAGTAATTTCTCCGCATTGCAAGGTGCAATTCTGAAATTTTTTGCTTTTTCCTGCTCCTCTTAGCATGATAAAGAAGATTCAAAGAGAGTGAGATGCCAGCTCCTTTCATTCAGTCAGTAGCTTCAATCATTTCTGGACGTTTTTCAATGGCAAAAATCAATGAATATTGTAAATGCACAAACAGTAATTTCTCCGCATTGCAAGGTGCAATTCTGAAATTTTTTGCTTTTTCCTGCTCCTCTTAGCATGATAAAGAAGATTCAAAGAGAGTGAGATGCCAGCTCCTTTCATTCAGTCAGTAGCTTCAAACATTTCTGGTATATGAATAACATGATGTTTTTCAATGGCAAAAATCAATGAATATTGTAAATGCACAAACAGTAATTTCTCCGCATTGCAAGGTGCAATTCTGAAATTTTTTGCTTTTTCCTGCTCCTCTTAGCATGATAAAGAAGATTCAAAGAGAGTGAGATGCCAGCTCCTTTCGTTCAGTCAGTAGCTTCAATCATTTCTGGACGTTTTTCAATGGCAAAAATCATTGAATATTATAAATGCACAAACAGTAATTTCTCCGCATTGCAAGGTGCAATTCTGAAATTTTTTACTTTTTCCTGCTCCTCTTAGCATGATAAAGAAGATTCAAAGAGAGTGAGATGCCAGCTCCTTTCATTCAGTCAGTAGCTTCAATCATTTCTGGTATATGAATAACATGATGTTTTTCAATGGCAAAAATCAATGAATATTGTAAATGCACAAACAGTAATTTCTCCGCATTGCAAGGTGCAATTCTGAAATTTTTTGCTTTTTCCTGCTCCTCTTAGCATGATAAAGAAGATTCAAAGAGAGTGAGATGCCAGCTCCTTTCATTCAGTCAGTAGCTTCAATCATTTCTGGACGTTTTTCAATGGCAAAAATCAATGAATATTGTAAATGCACAAACAGTAATTTCTCCGCATTGCAAGGTGCAATTCTGAAATTTTTTGCTTTTTCCTGCTCCTCTTAGCATGATAAACAAGATTCAAAGAGAGTGAGATGCCAGCTCCTTTCATTCAGTCAGTAGCTTCAATCATTTCTGGACGTTTTTCAATGGCAAAAATCAATGAATATTGTAAATGCACAAACAGTAATTTCTCCGCATTGCAAGGTGCAATTCTGAAATTTTTTGCTTTTTCCTGCTCCTCTTAGCATGATAAAGAAGATTCAAAGAGAGTGAGATGCCAGCTCCTTTCATTCAGTCAGTAGCTTCAATCATTTCTGGACGTTTTTCAATGGCAAAAATCAATGAATATTGTAAATGCACAAACAGTAATTTCTCCGCATTGCAAGGTGCAATTCTGAAATTTTTTGCTTTTTCCTGCTCCTCTTAGCATGATAAAGAAGATTCAAAGAGAGTGAGATGCCAGCTCCTTTCATTCAGTCAGTAGCTTCAAACATTTCTGGTATATGAATAACGATGTTTTTCAATGGCAAAAATCAATGAATATTGTAAATGCACAAACAGTAATTTCTCCGCATTGCAAGGTGCAATTCTGAAATTTTTTGCTTTTTCCTGCTCCTCTTAGCATGATAAAGAAGATTCAAAGAGAGTGAGATGCCAGCTCCTTTCATTCAGTCAGTAGCTTCAATCATTTCTGGATGTTTTTCAATGGCAAAAATCAATGAATATTGTAAATGCACAAACAGTAATTTCTCCGCATTGCAAGGTGCAATTCTGAAATTTTTTGCTTTTTCCTGCTCCTCTTAGCATGATAAAGAAGATTCAAAGAGAGTGAGATGTCAGCTCCTTTCATTCAGTCAGTAGCTTCAAACATTTCTGGTATATGAATAACATGATGTTTTTCAATGGCAAAAATCAATGAATATTGTAAATGCACAAACAGTAATTTCTCCGCATTGCAAGGTGCAATTCTGAAATTTTTTGCTTTTTCCTGCTCCTCTTAGCATGATAAAGAAGATTCAAAGAGAGTGAGATGCCAGCTCCTTTCATTCAGTCAGTAGCTTCAATCATTTCTGGATGTTTTTCAATGGCAAAAATCAATGAATATTGTAAATGCACAAACAGTAATTTCTCCGCATTGCAAGGTGCAATTCTGAAATTTTTTGCTTTTTCCTGCTCCTCTTAGCATGATAAAGAATATTCAAAGAGAGTGAGATGCCAGCTCCTTTCGTTCAGTCAGTAGCTTCAATCATTTCTGGACGTTTTTCAATGGCAAAAATCATTGAATATTATAAATGCACAAACAGTAATTTCTCCGCATTGCAAGGTGCAATTCTGAAATTTTTTACTTTTTCCTGCTCCTCTTAGCATGATAAAGAAGATTCAAAGAGAGTGAGATGCCAGCTCCTTTCATTCAGTCAGTAGCTTCAATCATTTCTGGTATATGAATAACATGATGTTTTTCAATGGCAAAAATCAATGAATATTGTAAATGCACAAACAGTAATTTCTCCGCATTGCAAGGTGCAATTCTGAAATTTTTTGCTTTTTCCTGCTCCTCTTAGCATGATAAAGAAGATTCAAAGAGAGTGAGATGCCAGCTCCTTTCATTCAGTCAGTAGCTTCAATCATTTCTGGACGTTTTTCAATGGCAAAAATCAATGAATATTGTAAATGCACAAACAGTAATTTCTCCGCATTGCAAGGTGCAATTCTGAAATTTTTTGCTTTTTCCTGCTCCTCTTAGCATGATAAACAAGATTCAAAGAGAGTGAGATGCAAGCTCCTTTCATTCAGTCAGTAGCTTCAATCATTTCTGGACGTTTTTCAATGGCAAAAATCAATGAATATTGTAAATGCACAAACAGTAATTTCTCCGCATTGCAAGGTGCAATTCTGAAATTTTTTGCTTTTTCCTGCTCCTCTTAGCATGATAAAGAAGATTCAAAGAGAGTGAGATGCCAGCTCCTTTCATTCAGTCAGTAGCTTCAATCATTTCTGGACGTTTTTCAATGGCAAAAATCAATGAATATTGTAAATGCACAAACAGTAATTTCTCCGCATTGCAAGGTGCAATTCTGAAATTTTTTGCTTTTTCCTGCTCCTCTTAGCATGATAAAGAAGATTCAAAGAGAGTGAGATGCCAGCTCCTTTCATTCAGTCAGTAGCTTCAAACATTTCTGGTATATGAATAACATGATGTTTTTCAATGGCAAAAATCAATGAATATTGTAAATGCACAAACAGTAATTTCTCCGCATTGCAAGGTGCAATTCTGAAATTTTTTGCTTTTTCCTGCTCCTCTTAGCATGATAAAGAAGATTCAAAGAGAGTGAGATGCCAGCTCCTTTCGTTCAGTCAGTAGCTTCAATCATTTCTGGACGTTTTTCAATGGCAAAAATCATTGAATATTATAAATGCACAAACAGTAATTTCTCCGCATTGCAAGGTGCAATTCTGAAATTTTTTACTTTTTCCTGCTCCTCTTAGCATGATAAAGAAGATTCAAAGAGAGTGAGATGCCAGCTCCTTTCATTCAGTCAGTAGCTTCAATCATTTCTGGTATATGAATAACATGATGTTTTTCAATGGCAAAAATCAATGAATATTGTAAATGCACAAACAGTAATTTCTCCGCATTGCAAGGTGCAATTCTGAAATTTTTTGCTTTTTCCTGCTCCTCTTAGCATGATAAAGAAGATTCAAAGAGAGTGAGATGCCAGCTCCTTTCATTCAGTCAGTAGCTTCAATCATTTCTGGACGTTTTTCAATGGCAAAAATCAATGAATATTGTAAATGCACAAACAGTAATTTCTCCGCATTGCAAGGTGCAATTCTGAAATTTTTTGCTTTTTCCTGCTCCTCTTAGCATGATAAACAAGATTCAAAGAGAGTGAGATGCCAGCTCCTTTCATTCAGTCAGTAGCTTCAATCATTTCTGGACGTTTTTCAATGGCAAAAATCAATGAATATTGTAAATGCACAAACAGTAATTTCTCCGCATTGCAAGGTGCAATTCTGAAATTTTTTGCTTTTTCCTGCTCCTCTTAGCATGATAAAGAAGATTCAAAGAGAGTGAGATGCCAGCTCCTTTCATTCAGTCAGTAGCTTCAATCATTTCTGGACGTTTTTCAATGGCAAAAATCAATGAATATTGTAAATGCACAAACAGTAATTTCTCCGCATTGCAAGGTGCAATTCTGAAATTTTTTGCTTTTTCCTGCTCCTCTTAGCATGATAAAGAAGATTCAAAGAGAGTGAGATGCCAGCTCCTTTCATTCAGTCAGTAGCTTCAAACATTTCTGGTATATGAATAACATGATGTTTTTCAATGGCAAAAATCAATGAATATTGTAAATGCACAAACAGTAATTTCTCCGCATTGCAAGGTGCAATTCTGAAATTTTTTGCTTTTTCCTGCTCCTCTTAGCATGATAAAGAAGATTCAAAGAGAGTGAGATGCCAGCTCCTTTCGTTCAGTCAGTAGCTTCAATCATTTCTGGACGTTTTTCAATGGCAAAAATCATTTAATATTATAAATGCACAAACAGTAATTTCTCCGCATTGCAAGCTGCAATTCTGAAATTTTTTGCTTTTTCCTGCTCCTCTTAGCATGATAAAGAAGATTCAAAGAGAGTGAGATGCCAGCTCCTTTCATTCAGTCAGTAGCTTCAAACATTTCTGGTATATGAATAACATGATGTTTTTCAATGGCAAAAATCAATGAATATTGTAAATGCACAAACAGTAATTTCTCCGCATTGCAAGGTGCAATTCTGAAATTTTTTGCTTTTTCCTGCTCCTCTTAGCATGATAAAGAAGATTCAAAGAGAGTGAGATGCCAGCTCCTTTCATTCAGTCAGTAGCTTCAATCATTTCTGGACGTTTTTCAATGGCAAAAATCAATGAATATTGTAAATGCACAAACAGTAATTTCTCCGCATTGCAAGGTGCAATTCTGAAATTTTTTGCTTTTTCCTGCTCTTCTTAGCATGATAAAGAAGATTCAAAGAGAGTGAGATGCCAGCTCCTTTCATTCAGTCAGTAGCTTCAAACATTTCTGGTATATGAATAACATGATGTTTTTCAATGGCAAAAATCAATGAATATTGTAAATGCACAAACAGTAATTTCTCCGCATTGCAAGGTGCAAGTCTGAAATTTTTTGCTTTTTCCTGCTCCTCTTAGCATGATAAAGAAGATTCAAAGAGAGTGAGATGCCAGCTACTTTCATTCAGTCAGTAGCTTCAATCATTTCTGAACGTTTTTCAATGGTAAAAATCAATGAATATTGTAAATGCACAAACAGTAATTTCTCCACATTGCAAGGTGCAATTCTGAAATTTTTTGCTTTTTCCTGCTCCTCTTAGCATGATAAAGAAGATTCAAAGAGAGTGAGATGCCAGCTCCTTTCATTCAGTCAGTAGCTTCAAACATTTCTGGTATATGAATAACATGATGTTTTTCAATGGCAAAAATCAATGAATATTGTAAATGCACAAACAGTAATTTCTCCGCATTGCAAGGTGCAATTCTGAAATTTCTTGCTTTTTCCTGCTCCTCTTAGCATGATAAAGAAGATTCAAAGAGAGTGAGATGCCAGCTCCTTTCATTCAGTCAGTAGCTTCAAACATTTCTGGTATATGAATAACATGATGTTTTTCAATGGCAAAAATCAATGAATATTGTAAATGCACAAACAGTAATTTCTCCGCATTGCAAGGTGCAATTCTGAAATTTTTTGCTTTTTCCTGCTCCTCTTAGCATGATAAAGAAGATTCAAAGAGAGTGAGATGCCAGCTCCTTTCATTCAGTCAGTAGCTTCAAACATTTCTGGTATATGAATAACATGTTGTTTTTCAATGGCAAAAATCAATGAATATTGTAAATGCACAAACAGTAATTTCTCCGCATTGCAAGGTGCAAGTCTGAAATTTTTGGCTTTTTCCTGCTCCTCTTAGCATGATAAAGAAGATTCAAAGAGAGTGAGATGCCAGCTACTTTCATTCAGTCAGTAGCTTCAATCATTTCTGGACGTTTTTCAATGCTAAAAATCAATGAATATTGTAAATGCACAAAAAGTAATTTCTCCACATTGCAAGGTGCAATTCTGAAATTTTTTGCTTTTTCCTGCTCCTCTTAGCATGATAAAGAAGATTCAAAGAGATTGAGATGCCAGCTCCTTTCATTCAGTCAGTAGCTTCAAACATTTCTGGTATATGAATAACATGATGTTTTTCAATGGCAAAAATCAATGAATATTGTAAATGCACAAACAGTAATTTCTCCGCATTGCAAGGTGCAATTCTGAAATTTTTTGCTTTTTCCTGCTCCTCTTAGAATGATAAAGAAGATTCAAAGAGAGTGAGATGCCAGCTCCTTTCATTCAGTCAGTAGCTTCAAACATTTCTGGTATATGAATAACATGATGTTTTTCAATGGCAAAAATCAATGAATATTGTAAATGCACAAACAGTAATTTCTCCGCATTGCAAGGTGCAAGTCTGAAATTTTTTGCTTTTTCCTGCTCCTCTTAGCATGATAAAGAAGATTCAAAGAGAGTGAGATGCCAGCTCCTTTCGTTCAGTCAGTAGCTTCAATCATTTCTGGACGTTTTTCAATGGCAAAAATCATTGAATATTATAAATGCACAAACAGTAATTTCTCCGCATTGCAAGGTGCAATTCTGAAATTTTTTACTTTTTCCTGCTCCTCTTAGCATGATAAAGAAGATTCAAAGAGAGTGAGATGCCAGCTCCTTTCATTCAGTCAGTAGCTTCAATCATTTCTGGTATATGAATAACATGATGTTTTTCAATGGCAAAAATCAATGAATATTGTAAATGCACAAACAGTAATTTCTCCGCATTGCAAGGTGCAATTCTGAAATTTTTTGCTTTTTCCTGCTCCTCTTAGCATGATAAACAAGATTCAAAGAGAGTGAGATGCCAGCTCCTTTCATTCAGTCAGTAGCTTCAATCATTTCTGGACGTTTTTAAATGGCAAAAATCAATGAATATTGTAAATGCACAAACAGTAATTTCTCCGCATTGCAAGGTGCAATTCTGAAATTTTTTGCTTTTTCCTGCTCCTCTTAGCATGATAAAGAAGATTCAAAGAGAGTGAGATGCCAGCTCCTTTCATTCAGTCAGTAGCTTCAATCATTTCTGGACGTTTTTCAATGGCAAAAATCAATGAATATTGTAAATGCACAAACAGTAATTTCTCCGCCTTGCAAGGTGCAATTCTGAAATTTTTTGCTTTTTCCTGCTCCTCTTAGCATGATAAAGAAGATTCAAAGAGAGTGAGATGCCAGCTCCTTTCATTCAGTCAGTAGCTTCAAACATTTCTGGTATATGAATAACATGATGTTTTTCAATGGCAAAAATCAATGAATATTGTAAATGCACAAACAGTAATTTCTCCGCATTGCAAGGTGCAATTCTGAAATTTTTTGCTTTTTCCTGCTCCTCTTAGCATGATAAAGAAGATTCAAAGAGAGTGAGATGCCAGCTCCTTTCGTTCAGTCAGTAGCTTCAATCATTTCTGGACGTTTTTCAATGGCAAAAATCATTTAATATTATAAATGCACAAACAGTAATTTCTCCGCATTGCAAGCTGCAATTCTGAAATTTTTTGCTTTTTCCTGCTCCTCTTAGCATGATAAAGAAGATTCAAAGAGAGTGAGATGCCAGCTCCTTTCATTCAGTCAGTAGCTTCAAACATTTCTGGTATATGAATAACATGATGTTTTTCAATGGCAAAAATCAATGAATATTGTAAATGCACAAACAGTAATTTCTCCGCATTGCAAGGTGCAATTCTGAAATTTTTTGCTTTTTCCTGCTCCTCTTAGCATGATAAAGAAGATTCAAAGAGAGTGAGATGCCAGCTCCTTTCATTCAGTCAGTAGCTTCAATCATTTCTGGACGTTTTTCAATGGCAAAAATCAATGAATATTGTAAATGCACAAACAGTAATTTCTCCGCATTGCAAGGTGCAATTCTGAAATTTTTTGCTTTTTCCTGCTCCTCTTAGCATGATAAACAAGATTCAAAGAGAGTGAGATGCCAGCTCCTTTCATTCAGTCAGTAGCTTCAATCATTTCTGGACGTTTTTCAATGGCAAAAATCAATGAATATTGTAAATGCACAAACAGTAATTTCTCCGCATTGCAAGGTGCAATTCTGAAATTTTTTGCTTTTTCCTGCTCCTCTTAGCATGATAAAGAAGATTCAAAGAGAGTGAGATGCCAGCTCCTTTCATTCAGTCAGTAGCTTCAATCATTTCTGGACGTTTTTCAATGGCAAAAATCAATGAATATTGTAAATGCACAAACAGTAATTTCTCCGCATTGCAAGGTGCAATTCTGAAATTTTTTGCTTTTTCCTGCTCCTCTTAGCATGATAAAGAAGATTCAAAGAGAGTGAGATGCCAGCTCCTTTCATTCAGTCAGTAGCTTCAAACATTTCTGGTATATGAATAACATGATGTTTTTCAATGGCAAAAATCAATGAATATTGTAAATGCACAAACAGTAATTTCTCCGCATTGCAAGGTGCAATTCTGAAATTTTTTGCTTTTTCCTGCTCCTCTTAGCATGATAAAGAAGATTCAAAGAGAGTGAGATGCCAGCTCCTTTCGTTCAGTCAGTAGCTTCAATCATTTCTGGACGTTTTTCAATGGCAAAAATCATTTAATATTATAAATGCACAAACAGTAATTTCTCCGCATTGCAAGCTGCAATTCTGAAATTTTTTGCTTTTTCCTGCTCCTCTTAGCATGATAAAGAAGATTCAAAGAGAGTGAGATGCCAGCTCCTTTCATTCAGTCAGTAGCTTCAAACATTTCTGGTATATGAATAACATGATGTTTTTCAATGGCAAAAATCAATGAATATTGTAAATGCACAAACAGTAATTTCTCCGCATTGCAAGGTGCAATTCTGAAATTTTTTGCTTTTTCCTGCTCCTCTTAGCATGATAAAGAAGATTCAAAGAGAGTGAGATGCCAGCTCCTTTCGTTCAGTCAGTAGCTTCAATCATTTCTGGACGTTTTTCAATGGCAAAAATCATTTAATATTATAAATGCACAAACAGTAATTTCTCCGCATTGCAAGCTGCAATTCTGAAATTTTTTGCTTTTTCCTGCTCCTCTTAGCATGATAAAGAAGATTCAAAGAGAGTGAGATGCCAGCTCCTTTCATTCAGTCAGTAGCTTCAAACATTTCTGGTATATGAATAACATGATGTTTTTCAATGGCAAAAATCAATGAATATTGTAAATGCACAAACAGTAATTTCTCCGCATTGCAAGGTGCAATTCTGAAATTTTTTGCTTTTTCCTGCTCCTCTTAGCATGATAAAGAAGATTCAAAGAGAGTGAGATGCCAGCTCCTTTCATTCAGTCAGTAGCTTCAATCATTTCTGGACGTTTTTCAATGGCAAAAATCAATGAATATTGTAAATGCACAAACAGTAATTTCTCCGCATTGCAAGGTGCAATTCTGAAATTTTTTGCTTTTTCCTGCTCCTCTTAGCATGATAAACAAGATTCAAAGAGAGTGAGATGCCAGCTCCTTTCATTCAGTCAGTAGCTTCAATCATTTCTGGACGTTTTTCAATGGCAAAAATCAATGAATATTGTAAATGCACAAACAGTAATTTCTCCGCATTGCAAGGTGCAATTCTGAAATTTTTTGCTTTTTCCTGCTCCTCTTAGCATGATAAAGAAGATTCAAAGAGAGTGAGATGCCAGCTCCTTTCATTCAGTCAGTAGCTTCAATCATTTCTGGACGTTTTTCAATGGCAAAAATCAATGAATATTGTAAATGCACAAACAGTAATTTCTCCGCATTGCAAGGTGCAATTCTGAAATTTTTTGCTTTTTCCTGCTCCTCTTAGCATGATAAAGAAGATTCAAAGAGAGTGAGATGCCAGCTCCTTTCATTCAGTCAGTAGCTTCAAACATTTCTGGTATATGAATAACATGATGTTTTTCAATGGCAAAAATCAATGAATATTGTAAATGCACAAACAGTAATTTCTCCGCATTGCAAGGTGCAATTCTGAAATTTTTTGCTTTTTCCTGCTCCTCTTAGCATGATAAAGAAGATTCAAAGAGAGTGAGATGCCAGCTCCTTTCGTTCAGTCAGTAGCTTCAATCATTTCTGGACGTTTTTCAATGGCAAAAATCATTTAATATTATAAATGCACAAACAGTAATTTCTCCGCATTGCAAGCTGCAATTCTGAAATTTTTTGCTTTTTCCTGCTCCTCTTAGCATGATAAAGAAGATTCAAAGAGAGTGAGATGCCAGCTCCTTTCATTCAGTCAGTAGCTTCAAACATTTCTGGTATATGAATAACATGATGTTTTTCAATGGCAAAAATCAATGAATATTGTAAATGCACAAACAGTAATTTCTCCGCATTGCAAGGTGCAATTCTGAAATTTTTTGCTTTTTCCTGCTCCTCTTAGCATGATAAAGAAGATTCAAAGAGAGTGAGATGCCAGCTCCTTTCATTCAGTCAGTAGCTTCAATCATTTCTGGACGTTTTTCAATGGCAAAAATCAATGAATATTGTAAATGCACAAACAGTAATTTCTCCGCATTGCAAGGTGCAATTCTGAAATTTTTTGCTTTTTCCTGCTCCTCTTAGCATGATAAAGAAGATTCAAAGAGAGTGAGATGCCAGCTCCTTTCATTCAGTCAGTAGCTTCAAACATTTCTGGTATATGAATAACATGATGTTTTTCAATGGCAAAAATCAATGAATATTGTAAATGCACAAACAGTAATTTCTCCGCATTGCAAGGTGCAAGTCTGAAATTTTTTGCTTTTTCCTGCTCCTCTTAGCATGATAAAGAAGATTCAAAGAGAGTGAGATGCCAGCTACTTTCATTCAGTCAGTAGCTTCAATCATTTCTGAACGTTTTTCAATGGTAAAAATCAATGAATATTGTAAATGCACAAACAGTAATTTCTCCACATTGCAAGGTGCAATTCTGAAATTTTTTGCTTTTTCCTGCTCCTCTTAGCATGATAAAGAAGATTCAAAGAGAGTGAGATGCCAGCTCCTTTCATTCAGTCAGTAGCTTCAAACATTTCTGGTATATGAATAACATGATGTTTTTCAATGGCAAAAATCAATGAATATTGTAAATGCACAAACAGTAATTTCTCCGCATTGCAAGGTGCAATTCTGAAATTTCTTGCTTTTTCCTGCTCCTCTTAGCATGATAAAGAAGATTCAAAGAGAGTGAGATGCCAGCTCCTTTCATTCAGTCAGTAGCTTCAAACATTTCTGGTATATGAATAACATGATGTTTTTCAATGGCAAAAATCAATGAATATTGTAAATGCACAAACAGTAATTTCTCCGCATTGCAAGGTGCAATTCTGAAATTTTTTGCTTTTTCCTGCTCCTCTTAGCATGATAAAGAAGATTCAAAGAGAGTGAGATGCCAGCTCCTTTCATTCAGTCAGTAGCTTCAAACATTTCTGGTATATGAATAACATGTTGTTTTTCAATGGCAAAAATCAATGAATATTGTAAATGCACAAACAGTAATTTCTCCGCATTGCAAGGTGCAAGTCTGAAATTTTTTGCTTTTTCCTGCTCCTCTTAGCATGATAAAGAAGATTCAAAGAGAGTGAGATGCCAGCTACTTTCATTCAGTCAGTAGCTTCAATCATTTCTGGACGTTTTTCAATGCTAAAAATCAATGAATATTGTAAATGCACAAAAAGTAATTTCTCCACATTGCAAGGTGCAATTCTGAAATTTTTTGCTTTTTCCTGCTCCTCTTAGCATGAAAAAGAAGATTCAAAGAGATTGAGATGCCAGCTCCTTTCATTCAGTCAGTAGCTTCAAACATTTCTGGTATATGAATAACATGATGTTTTTCAATGGCAAAAATCAATGAATATTGTAAATGCACAAACAGTAATTTCTCCGCATTGCAAGGTGCAATTCTGAAATTTTTTGCTTTTTCCTGCTCCTCTTAGAATGATAAAGAAGATTCAAAGAGAGTGAGATGCCAGCTCCTTTCATTCAGTCAGTAGCTTCAAACATTTCTGGTATATGAATAACATGATGTTTTTCAATGGCAAAAATCAATGAATATTGTAAATGCACAAACAGTAATTTCTCCGCATTGCAAGGTGCAAGTCTGAAATTTTTTGCTTTTTCCTGCTCCTCTTAGCATGATAAAGAAGATTCAAAGAGAGTGAGATGCCAGCTCCTTTCGTTCAGTCAGTAGCTTCAATCATTTCTGGACGTTTTTCAATGGCAAAAATCATTGAATATTATAAATGCACAAACAGTAATTTCTCCGCATTGCAAGGTGCAATTCTGAAATTTTTTACTTTTTCCTGCTCCTCTTAGCATGATAAAGAAGATTCAAAGAGAGTGAGATGCCAGCTCCTTTCATTCAGTCAGTAGCTTCAATCATTTCTGGTATATGAATAACATGATGTTTTTCAATGGCAAAAATCAATGAATATTGTAAATGCACAAACAGTAATTTCTCCGCATTGCAAGGTGCAATTCTGAAATTTTTTGCTTTTTCCTGCTCCTCTTAGCATGATAAACAAGATTCAAAGAGAGTGAGATGCCAGCTCCTTTCATTCAGTCAGTAGCTTCAATCATTTCTGGACGTTTTTAAATGGCAAAAATCAATGAATATTGTAAATGCACAAACAGTAATTTCTCCGCATTGCAAGGTGCAATTCTGAAATTTTTTGCTTTTTCCTGCTCCTCTTAGCATGATAAAGAAGATTCAAAGAGAGTGAGATGCCAGCTCCTTTCATTCAGTCAGTAGCTTCAATCATTTCTGGACGTTTTTCAATGGCAAAAATCAATGAATATTGTAAATGCACAAACAGTAATTTCTCCGCCTTGCAAGGTGCAATTCTGAAATTTTTTGCTTTTTCCTGCTCCTCTTAGCATGATAAAGAAGATTCAAAGAGAGTGAGATGCCAGCTCCTTTCATTCAGTCAGTAGCTTCAAACATTTCTGGTATATGAATAACATGATGTTTTTCAATGGCAAAAATCAATGAATATTGTAAATGCACAAACAGTAATTTCTCCGCATTGCAAGGTGCAATTCTGAAATTTTTTGCTTTTTCCTGCTCCTCTTAGCATGATAAAGAAGATTCAAAGAGAGTGAGATGCCAGCTCCTTTCGTTCAGTCAGTAGCTTCAATCATTTCTGGACGTTTTTCAATGGCAAAAATCATTTAATATTATAAATGCACAAACAGTAATTTCTCCGCATTGCAAGCTGCAATTCTGAAATTTTTTGCTTTTTCCTGCTCCTCTTAGCATGATAAAGAAGATTCAAAGAGAGTGAGATGCCAGCTCCTTTCATTCAGTCAGTAGCTTCAAACATTTCTGGTATATGAATAACATGATGTTTTTCAATGGCAAAAATCAATGAATATTGTAAATGCACAAACAGTAATTTCTCCGCATTGCAAGGTGCAATTCTGAAATTTTTTGCTTTTTCCTGCTCCTCTTAGCATGATAAAGAAGATTCAAAGAGAGTGAGATGCCAGCTCCTTTCATTCAGTCAGTAGCTTCAATCATTTCTGGACGTTTTTCAATGGCAAAAATCAATGAATATTGTAAATGCACAAACAGTAATTTCTCCGCATTGCAAGGTGCAATTCTGAAATTTTTTGCTTTTTCCTGCTCCTCTTAGCATGATAAAGAAGATTCAAAGAGAGTGAGGTGCCAGCTCCTTTCATTCAGTCAGTAGCTTCAAACATTTCTGGTATATGAATAACATGATGTTTTTCAATGGCAAAAATCAATGAATATTGTAAATGCACAAACAGTAATTTCTCCGCATTGCAAGGTGCAAGTCTGAAATTTTTTGCTTTTTCCTGCTCCTCTTAGCATGATAAAGAAGATTCAAAGAGAGTGAGATGCCAGCTACTTTCATTCAGTCAGTAGCTTCAATCATTTCTGAACGTTTTTCAATGGTAAAAATCAATGAATATTGTAAATGCACAAACAGTAATTTCTCCACATTGCAAGGTGCAATTCTGAAATTTTTTGCTTTTTCCTGCTCCTCTTAGCATGATAAAGAAGATTCAAAGAGAGTGAGATGCCAGCTCCTTTCATTCAGTCAGTAGCTTCAAACATTTCTGGTATATGAATAACATGATGTTTTTCAATGGCAAAAATCAATGAATATTGTAAATGCACAAACAGTAATTTCTCCGCATTGCAAGGTGCAATTCTGAAATTTTTTGCTTTTTCCTGCTCCTCTTAGCATGATAAAGAAGATTCAAAGAGAGTGAGATGCCAGCTCCTTTCATTCAGTCAGTAGCTTCAAACATTTCTGGTATATGAATAACATGATGTTTTTCAATGGCAAAAATCAATGAATATTGTAAATGCACAAACAGTAATTTCTCCGCATTGCAAGGTGCAATTCTGAAATTTTTTGCTTTTTCCTGCTCCTCTTAGCATGATAAAGAAGATTCAAAGAGAGTGAGATGCCAGCTCCTTTCGTTCAGTCAGTAGCTTCAATCATTTCTGGACGTTTTTCAATGGCAAAAATCATTTAATATTATAAATGCACAAACAGTAATTTCTCCGCATTGCAAGCTGCAATTCTGAAATTTTTTGCTTTTTCCTGCTCCTCTTAGCATGATAAAGAAGATTCAAAGAGAGTGAGATGCCAGCTCCTTTCATTCAGTCAGTAGCTTCAAACATTTCTGGTATATGAATAACATGATGTTTTTCAATGGCAAAAATCAATGAATATTGTAAATGCACAAACAGTAATTTCTCCGCATTGCAAGGTGCAATTCTGAAATTTTTTGCTTTTTCCTGCTCCTCTTAGCATGATAAAGAAGATTCAAAGAGAGTGAGATGCCAGCTCCTTTCATTCAGTCAGTAGCTTCAATCATTTCTGGACGTTTTTCAATGGCAAAAATCAATGAATATTGTAAATGCACAAACAGTAATTTCTCCGCATTGCAAGGTGCAATTCTGAAATTTTTTGCTTTTTCCTGCTCCTCTTAGCATGATAAAGAAGATTCAAAGAGAGTGAGGTGCCAGCTCCTTTCATTCAGTCAGTAGCTTCAAACATTTCTGGTATATGAATAACATGATGTTTTTCAATGGCAAAAATCAATGAATATTGTAAATGCACAAACAGTAATTTCTCCGCATTGCAAGGTGCAAGTCTGAAATTTTTTGCTTTTTCCTGCTCCTCTTAGCATGATAAAGAAGATTCAAAGAGAGTGAGATGCCAGCTACTTTCATTCAGTCAGTAGCTTCAATCATTTCTGAACGTTTTTCAATGGTAAAAATCAATGAATATTGTAAATGCACAAACAGTAATTTCTCCACATTGCAAGGTGCAATTCTGAAATTTTTTGCTTTTTCCTGCTCCTCTTAGCATGATAAAGAAGATTCAAAGAGAGTGAGATGCCAGCTCCTTTCATTCAGTCAGTAGCTTCAAACATTTCTGGTATATGAATAACATGATGTTTTTCAATGGCAAAAATCAATGAATATTGTAAATGCACAAACAGTAATTTCTCCGCATTGCAAGGTGCAATTCTGAAATTTTTTGCTTTTTCCTGCTCCTCTTAGCATGATAAAGAAGATTCAAAGAGAGTGAGATGCCAGCTCCTTTCATTCAGTCAGTAGCTTCAAACATTTCTGGTATATGAATAACATGATGTTTTTCAATGGCAAAAATCAATGAATATTGTAAATGCACAAACAGTAATTTCTCCGCATTGCAAGGTGCAAGTCTGAAATTTTTTGCTTTTTCCTGCTCCTCTTAGCATGATAAAGAAGATTCAAAGAGAGTGAGATGCCAGCTACTTTCATTCAGTCAGTAGCTTCAATCATTTCTGGACGTTTTTCAATGGTAAAAATCAATGAATATTGTAAATGCACAAACAGTAATTTCTCCACATTGCAAGGTGCAATTCTGAAATTTTTTGCTTTTTCCTGCTCCTCTTAGCATGATAAAGAAGATTCAAAGAGAGTGAGATGCCAGCTCCTTTCATTCAGTCAGTAGCTTCAAACATTTCTGGTATATGAAAAACATGATGTTTTTCAATGGCAAAAATCAATGAATATTGTAAATGCACAAACAGTAATTTCTCCGCATTGCAAGGTGCAATTCTGAAATTTTTTGCTTTTTCCTGCTCCTCTTAGCATGATAAAGAAGATTCAAAGAGAGTGAGATGCCAGCTCCTTTCATTCAGTCAGTAGCTTCAAACATTTCTGGTATATGAATAACATGATGTTTTTCAATGGCAAAAATCAATGAATATTGTAAATGCACAAACAGTAATTTCTCCGCATTGCAAGGTGCAATTCTGAAATTTTTTGCTTTTTCCTGCTCCTCTTAGCATGATAAAGAAGATTCAAAGAGAGTGAGATGCCAGCTCCTTTCGTTCAGTCAGTAGCTTCAATCATTTCTGGACGTTTTTCAATGGCAAAAATCATTGAATATTATAAATGCACAAACAGTAATTTCTCCGCATTGCAAGGTGCAATTCTGAAATTTTTTACTTTTTCCTGCTCCTCTTAGCATGATAAAGAAGATTCAAAGAGAGTGAGATGCCAGCTCCTTTCATTCAGTCAGTAGCTTCAATCATTTCTGGTATATGAATAACATGATGTTTTTCAATGGCAAAAATCAATGAATATTGCAAATGCACAAACAGTAATTTCTCCGCATTGCAAGGTGCAATTCTGAAAATTTTTGCTTTTTCCTGCTCCTCTTAGCATGATAAAGAAGATTCAAAGAGAGTGAGATGCCAGCTCCTTTCATTCAGTCAGTAGCTTCAATCATTTCTGGATGTTTTTCAATGGCAAAAATCAATGAATATTGTAAATGCACAAACAGTAATTTCTCCGCATTGCAAGGTGCAATTCTGAAATTTTTTGCTTTTTCCTGCTCCTCTTAGCATGATAAACAAGATTCAAAGAGAGTGAGATGCCAGCTCCTTTCATTCAGTCAGTAGCTTCAATCATTTCTGGACGTTTTTCAATGGCAAAAATCAATGAATATTGTAAATGCACAAACAGTAATTTCTCCGCATTGCAAGGTGCAATTCTGAAATTTTTTGCTTTTTCCTGCTCCTCTTAGCATGATAAAGAAGATTCAAAGAGAGTGAGATGCCAGCTCCTTTCATTCAGTCAGTAGCTTCAATCATTTCTGGACGTTTTTCAATGGCAAAAATCAATGAATATTGTAAATGCACAAACAGTAATTTCTCCGCATTGCAAGGTGCAATTCTGAAATTTTTTGCTTTTTCCTGCTCCTCTTAGCATGATAAAGAAGATTCAAAGAGAGTGAGATGCCAGCTCCTTTCATTCAGTCAGTAGCTTCAAACATTTCTGGTATATGAATAACATGATGTTTTTCAATGGCAAAAATCAATGAATATTGTAAATGCACAAACAGTAATTTCTCCGCATTGCAACTCTCTTTGAATCTTCTTTATCATGCTAAGAGGAGCAGGAAAAAGCAAAAAATTTCAGAATTGCACCTTGCAATGCGGAGAAATTACTGTTTGTGCATTTACAATATTCATTGATTTTTGCCATTGAAAAACATCATGTTATTCATATACCAGAAATGTTTGAAGCTACTG
This sequence comes from Phyllobates terribilis, assembly GCF_046119375.1. NCBI lineage: Eukaryota > Metazoa > Chordata > Amphibia > Anura > Dendrobatidae > Phyllobates > Phyllobates terribilis. Next base: position 732,873 of record NW_027363304.1, on the reverse strand, counting down.
ACTGAATGAAAGGAGCTGGCATCTCACTCTCTTTGAATCTTCTTTATCATGCTAAGAGGAGCAGGAAAAAGCAAAAAATTTCAGAATTGCACCTTGCAATGCGGAGAAATTACTGTTTGTGCATTTACAATATTCATTGATTTTTGCCATTGAAAAACATCATGTTATTCATATACCAGAAATGTTTGAAGCTACTGACTGAATGAAAGGAGCTGGCATCTCACTCTCTTTGAATCTTCTTTATCATGCTAAGAGGAGCAGGAAAAAGCAAAAAATTTCAGAATTGCACCTTGCAATGTGGAGAAATTACTGTTTGTGCATTTACAATATTCATTGATTTTTACCATTGAAAAACGTCCAGAAATGATTGAAGCTACTGACTGAATGAAAGGAGCTGGCATCTCACTCTCTTTGAATCTTCTTTATCCTGCTAAGAGGAGCAGGAAAAAGCAAAAAATTTCAGAATTGCACCTTGCAATGCGGAGAAATTACTGTTTGTGCATTTACAATATTCATTGATTTTTGCCATTGAAAAACATCATGTTATTCATATACCAGAAATGTTTTAAGCTACTGACTGAATGAAAGGAGCTGGCATCTCACTCTCTTTGAATCTTCTTTATCATGCTAAGAGGAGCAGGAAAAAGCAAAAAATTTCAGAATTGCACCTTGCAATGTGGAGAAATTACTGTTTGTGCATTTACAATATTCATTGATTTTTACCATTGAAAAACGTTCAGAAATGATTGAAGCTACTGACTGAATGAAAGTAGCTGGCATCTCACTCTCTTTGAATCTTCTTTATCATGCTAAGAGGAGCAGGAAAAAGCAAAAAATTTCAGACTTGCACCTTGCAATGCGGAGAAATTACTGTTTGTGCATTTACAATATTCATTGATTTTTGCCATTGAAAAACATCATGTTATTCATATACCAGAAATGTTTGAAGCTACTGACTGAATGAAAGGAGCTGGCATCTCACTCTCTTTGAATCTTCTTTATCATGCTAAGAGGAGCAGGAAAAAGCAAAAAATTTCAGAATTGCACCTTGCAATGCGGAGAAATTACTGTTTGTGCATTTACAATATTCATTGATTTTTGCCATTGAAAAACGTCCAGAAATGATTGAAGCTACTGACTGAATGAAAGGAGCTGGCATCTCACTCTCTTTGAATCTTCTTTATCATGCTAAGAGGAGCAGGAAAAAGCAAAAAATTTCAGAATTGCACCTTGCAATGCGGAGAAATTACTGTTTGTGCATTTACAATATTCATTGATTTTTGCCATTGAAAAACATCATGTTATTCATATACCAGAAATGTTTGAAGCTACTGACTGAATGAAAGGAGCTGGCATCTCACTCTCTTTGAATCTTCTTTATCATGCTAAGAGGAGCAGGAAAAAGCAAAAAATTTCAGAATTGCACCTTGCAATGCGGAGAAATTACTGTTTGTGCATTTATAATATTAAATGATTTTTGCCATTGAAAAACGTCCAGAAATGATTGAAGCTACTGACTGAACGAAAGGAGCTGGCATCTCACTCTCTTTGAATCTTCTTTATCATGCTAAGAGGAGCAGGAAAAAGCAAAAAATTTCAGAATTGCACCTTGCAATGCGGAGAAATTACTGTTTGTGCATTTACAATATTCATTGATTTTTGCCTTTGAAAAACGTCCAGAAATGATTGAAGCTACTGACTGAATGAAAGGAGCTGGCATCTCACTCTCTTTGAATCTTCTTTATCATGCTAAGAGGAGCAGGAAAAAGCAAAAAATTTCAGAATTGCACCTTGCAATGCGGAGAAATTACTGTTTGTGCATTTACAATATTCATTGATTTTTGCCATTGAAAAACATCATGTTATTCATATACCAGAAATGTTTGAAGCTACTGACTGAATGAAAGGAGCTGGCATCTCACTCTCTTTGAATCTTCTTTATCATGCTAAGAGGAGCAGGAAAAAGCAAAAAATTTCAGACTTGCACCTTGCAATGCGGAGAAATTACTGTTTGTGCATTTACAATATTCATTGATTTTTGCCATTGAAAAACATCATGTTATTCATATACCAGAAATGTTTGAAGCTACTGACTGAATGAAAGGAGCTGGCATCTCACTCTCTTTGAATCTTCTTTATCATGCTAAGAGGAGCAGGAAAAAGCAAAAAATTTCAGAATTGCACCTTGCAATGCGGAGAAATTACTGTTTGTGCATTTACAATATTCATTGATTTTTGCCATTGAAAAACGTCCAGAAATGATTGAAGCTACTGACTGAATGAAAGGAGCTGGCATCTCACTCTCTTTGAATCTTCTTTATCATGCTAAGAGGAGCAGGAAAAAGCAAAAAATTTCAGAATTGCACCTTGCAATGCGGAGAAATTACTGTTTGTGCATTTACAATATTCATTGATTTTTGCCATTGAAAAACATCATGTTATTCATATACCAGAAATATTTGAAGCTACTGACTGAATGAAAGGAGCTGGCATCTCACTCTCTTTGAATCTTCTTTATCATGCTAAGAGGAGCAGGAAAAAGCAAAAAATTTCAGAATTGCACCTTGCAATGCGGAGAAATTAATGTTTGTGCATTTATAATATTAAATGATTTTTGCCATTGAAAAACGTCCAGAAATGATTGAAGCTACTGACTGAACGAAAGGAGCTGGCATCTCACTCTCTTTGAATCTTCTTTATCATGCTAAGAGGAGCAGGAAAAAGCAAAAAATTTCAGAATTGCACCTTGCAATGCGGAGAAATTACTGTTTGTGCATTTACAATATTCATTGATTTTTGCCTTTGAAAAACGTCCAGAAATGATTGAAGCTACTGACTGAATGAAAGGAGCTGGCATCTCACTCTCTTTGAATCTTGTTTATCATGCTAAGAGGAGCAGGAAAAAGCAAAAAATTTCAGAATTGCACCTTGCAATGCGGAGAAATTACTGTTTGTGCATTTACAATATTCATTGATTTTTGCCATTGAAAAACATCATGTTATTCATATACCAGAAATGTTTGAAGCTACTGACTGAATGAAAGGAGCTGGCATCTCACTCTCTTTGAATCTTCTTTATCATGCTAAGAGGAGCAGGAAAAAGCAAAAAATTTCAGAATTGCACCTTGCAATGCGGAGAAATTACTGTTTGTGCATTTACAATATTCATTGATTTTTGCCATTGAAAAACATCATGTTATTCATATACCAGAAATGTTTGAAGCTACTGACTGAATGAAAGGAGCTGGCATTTCACTCTCTTTGAATCTTCTTTATCATGCTAAGAGGAGCAGGAAAAAGCAAAAAATTTCAGAATTGCACCTTGCAATGCGGAGAAATTACTGTTTGTGCATTTACAATATTCATTGATTTTTGCCATTGAAAAACATCATGTTATTCATATACCAGAAATGTTTGAAGCTACTGACTGAATGAAAGGAGCTGGCATCTCACTCTCTTTGAATCTTCTTTATCATGCTAAGAGGAGCAGGAAAAAGCAAAAAATTTCAGAATTGCACCTTGCAATGTGGAGAAATTACTGTTTGTGCATTTACAATATTCATTGATTTTTACCATTGAAAAACGTCCAGAAATGATTGAAGCTACTGACTGAATGAAAGTAGCTGGCATCTCACTCTCTTTGAATCTTCTTTATCATGCTAAGAGGAGCAGGAAAAAGCAAAAAATTTCAGACTTGCACCTTGCAATGCGGAGAAATTACTGTTTGTGCATTTACAATATTCATTGATTTTTGCCATTGAAAAACATCATGTTATTCATATACCAGAAATGTTTGAAGCTACTGACTGAATGAAAGGAACTGGCATCTCACTCTCTTTGAATCTTCTTTATCATGCTAAGAGGAGCAGGAAAAAGCAAAAAATTTCAGAATTGCACCTTGCAATGCGGAGAAATTACTGTTTGTGCATTTACAATATTCATTGATTTTTGCCATTGAAAAACGTCCAGAAATGATTGAAGCTACTGACTGAATGAAAGGAGCTGGCATCTCACTCTCTTTGAATCTTCTTTATCATGCTAAGAAGAGCAGGAAAAAGCAAAAAATTTCAGAATTGCACCTTGCAATGCGGAGAAATTACTGTTTGTGCATTTACAATATTCATTGATTTTTGCCATTGAAAAACATCATGTTATTCATATACCAGAAATGTTTGAAGCTACTGACTGAATGAAAGGAGCTGGCATCTCACTCTCTTTGAATCTTCTTTATCATGCTAAGAGGAGCAGGAAAAAGCAAAAAATTTCAGAATTGCACCTTGCAATGCGGAGAAATTACTGTTTGTGCATTTATAATATTAAATGATTTTTGCCATTGAAAAACGTCCAGAAATGATTGAAGCTACTGACTGAACGAAAGGAGCTGGCATCTCACTCTCTTTGAATCTTCTTTATCATGCTAAGAGGAGCAGGAAAAAGCAAAAAATTTCAGAATTGCACCTTGCAATGCGGAGAAATTACTGTTTGTGCATTTACAATATTCATTGATTTTTGCCTTTGAAAAACGTCCAGAAATGATTGAAGCTACTGACTGAATGAAAGGAGCTGGCATCTCACTCTCTTTGAATCTTCTTTATCATGCTAAGAGGAGCAGGAAAAAGCAAAAAATTTCAGAATTGCACCTTGCAATGCGGAGAAATTACTGTTTGTGCATTTACAATATTCATTGATTTTTGCCATTGAAAAACATCATGTTATTCATATACCAGAAATGTTTGAAGCTACTGACTGAATGAAAGGAGCTGGCATCTCACTCTCTTTGAATCTTCTTTATCATGCTAAGAGGAGCAGGAAAAAGCAAAAAATTTCAGAATTGCACCTTGCAATGCGGAGAAATTACTGTTTGTGCATTTACAATATTCATTGATTTTTGCCATTGAAAAACGTCCAGAAATGATTGAAGCTACTGACTGAATGAAAGGAGCTGGCATCTCACTCTCTTTGAATCTTCTTTATCATGCTAAGAGGAGCAGGAAAAAGCAAAAAATTTCAGAATTGCACCTTGCAATGCGGAGAAATTACTGTTTGTGCATTTACAATATTCATTGATTTTTGCCATTGAAAAACGTCCAGAAATGATTGAAGCTACTGACTGAATGAAAGGAGCTGGCATCTCACTCTCTTTGAATCTTGTTTATCATGCTAAGAGGAGCAGGAAAAAGCAAAAAATTTCAGAATTGCACCTTGCAATGCGGAGAAATTACTGTTTGTGCATTTACAATATTCATTGATTTTTGCCATTGAAAAACATCCAGAAATGATTGAAGCTACTGACTGAATGAAAGGAGCTGGCATCTCACTCTCTTTGAATCTTCTTTATCATGCTAAGAGGAGCAGGAAAAAGCAAAAAATTTCAGAATTGCACCTTGCAATGCGGAGAAATTACTGTTTGTGCATTTACAATATTCATTGATTTTTGCCAATGAAAAACATCATGTTATTCATATACCAGAAATGATTGAAGCTACTGACTGAATGAAAGGAGCTGGCATCTCACTCTCTTTGAATCTTCTTTATCATGCTAAGAGGAGCAGGAAAAAGTAAAAAATTTCAGAATTGCACCTTGCAATGCGGAGAAATTACTGTTTGTGCATTTATAATATTCAATGATTTTTGCCATTGAAAAACGTCCAGAAATGATTGAAGCTACTGACTGAACGAAAGGAGCTGGCATCTCACTCTCTTTGAATCTTCTTTATCATGCTAAGAGGAGCAGGAAAAAGCAAAAAATTTCAGAATTGCACCTTGCAATGCGGAGAAATTACTGTTTGTGCATTTACAATATTCATTGATTTTTGCCATTGAAAAACATCATGTTATTCATATACCAGAAATGTTTGAAGCTACTGACTGAATGAAAGGAGCTGGCATCTCACTCTCTTTGAATCTTCTTTATCATGCTAAGAGGAGCAGGAAAAAGCAAAAAATTTCAGAATTGCACCTTGCAATGCGGAGAAATTACTGTTTGTGCATTTACAATATTCATTGATTTTTGCCATTGAAAAACATCATGTTTTTCATATACCAGAAATGTTTGAAGCTACTGACTGAATGAAAGGAGCTGGCATCTCACTCTCTTTGAATCTTCTTTATCATGCTAAGAGGAGCAGGAAAAAGCAAAAAATTTCAGAATTGCACCTTGCAATGTGGAGAAATTACTGTTTGTGCATTTACAATATTCATTGATTTTTACCATTGAAAAACGTCCAGAAATGATTGAAGCTACTGACTGAATGAAAGTAGCTGGCATCTCACTCTCTTTGAATCTTCTTTATCATGCTAAGAGGAGCAGGAAAAAGCAAAAAATTTCAGACTTGCACCTTGCAATGCGGAGAAATTACTGTTTGTGCATTTACAATATTCATTGATTTTTGCCATTGAAAAACATCATGTTATTCATATACCAGAAATGTTTGAAGCTACTGACTGAATGAAAGGAGCTGGCATCTCACTCTCTTTGAATCTTCTTTATCATGCTAAGAGGAGCAGGAAAAAGCAAAAAATTTCAGAATTGCACCTTGCAATGCGGAGAAATTACTGTTTGTGCATTTACAATATTCATTAATTTTTGCCATTGAAAAACATCATGTTATTCATATACCAGAAATGTTTGAAGCTACTGACTGAATGAAAGGAGCTGGCATCTCACTCTCTTTGAATCTTCTTTATCATGCTAAGAGGAGCAGGAAAAAGCAAAAAATTTCAGAATTGCACCTTGCAATGTGGAGAAATTACTGTTTGTGCATTTACAATATTCATTGATTTTTACCATTGAAAAACGTTCAGAAATGATTGAAGCTACTGACTGAATGAAAGTAGCTGGCATTTCACTCTCTTTGAATCTTCTTTATCATGCTAAGAGGAGCAGGAAAAATCAAAAAATTTCAGACTTGCACCTTGCAATGCGGAGAAATTACTGTTTGTGCATTTACAATATTCATTGATTTTTGCCATTGAAAAACATCATGTTATTCATATACCAGAAATGTTTGAAGCTACTGACTGAATGAAAGGAGCTGGCACCTCACTCTCTTTGAATCTTCTTTATCATGCTAAGAGGAGCAGGAAAAAGCAAAAAATTTCAGAATTGCACCTTGCAATGCGGAGAAATTACTGTTTGTGCATTTACAATATTCATTGATTTTTGCCATTGAAAAACGTCCAGAAATGATTGAAGCTACTGACTGAATGAAAGGAGCTGGCATCTCACTCTCTTTGAATCTTCTTTATCATGCTAAGAGGAGCAGGAAAAAGCAAAAAATTTCAGAATTGCACCTTGCAATGCGGAGAAATTACTGTTTGTGCATTTACAATATTCATTGATTTTTGCCATTGAAAAACATCATGTTATTCATATACCAGAAATGTTTGAAGCTACTGACTGAATGAAAGGAGCTGGCATCTCACTCTCTTTGAATCTTCTTTATCATGCTAAGAGGAGCAGGAAAAAGCAAAAAATTTCAGAATTGCAGCTTGCAATGCGGAGAAATTACTGTTTGTGCATTTATAATATTAAATGATTTTTGCCATTGAAAAACGTCCAGAAATGATTGAAGCTACTGACTGAACGAAAGGAGCTGGCATCTCACTCTCTTTGAATCTTCTTTATCATGCTAAGAGGAGCAGGAAAAAGCAAAAAATTTCAGAATTGCACCTTGCAATGCGGAGAAATTACTGTTTGTGCATTTACAATATTCATTGATTTTTGCCATTGAAAAACATCATGTTATTCATATACCAGAAATGTTTGAAGCTACTGACTGAATGAAAGGAGCTGGCATCTCACTCTCTTTGAATCTTCTTTATCATGCTAAGAGGAGCAGGAAAAAGCAAAAAATTTCAGAATTGCACCTTGCAAGGCGGAGAAATTACTGTTTGTGCATTTACAATATTCATTGATTTTTGCCATTGAAAAACGTCCAGAAATGATTGAAGCTACTGACTGAATGAAAGGAGCTGGCATCTCACTCTCTTTGAATCTTCTTTATCATGCTAAGAGGAGCAGGAAAAAGCAAAAAATTTCAGAATTGCACCTTGCAATGCGGAGAAATTACTGTTTGTGCATTTACAATATTCATTGATTTTTGCCATTGAAAAACGTCCAGAAATGATTGAAGCTACTGACTGAATGAAAGGAGCTGCCATCTCACTCTTTTTGAATCTTGTTTATCATGCTAAGAGGAGCAGGAAAAAGCAAAAAATTTCAGAATTGCACCTTGCAATGCGGAGAAATTACTGTTTGTGCATTTACAATATTCATTGATTTTTGCCATTGAAAAACGTCCAGAAATGATTGAAGCTACTGACTGAATGAAAGGAGCTGGCATCTCACTCTCTTTGAATCTTCTTTATCATGCTAAGAGGAGCAGGAAAAAGCAAAAAATTTCAGAATTGCACCTTGCAATGCGGAGAAATTACTGTTTGTGCATTTACAATATTCATTGATTTTTGCCATTGAAAAACATCATGTTATTCATATACCAGAAATGTTTGAAGCTACTGACTGAATGAAAGGAGCTGGCATCTCACTCTCTTTGAATCTTCTTTATCATGCTAAGAGGAGCAGGAAAAAGCAAAAAATTTCAGAATTGCACCTTGCAATGCGGAGAAATTACTGTTTGTGCATTTATAATATTAAATGATTTTTGCCATTGAAAAACGTCCAGAAATGATTGAAGCTACTGACTGAACGAAAGGAGCTGGCATCTCACTCTCTTTGAATCTTCTTTATCATGCTAAGAGGAGCAGGAAAAAGCAAAAAATTTCAGAATTGCACCTTGCAATGCGGAGAAATTACTGTTTGTGCATTTACAATATTCATTGATTTTTGCCTTTGAAAAACGTCCAGAAATGATTGAAGCTACTGACTGAATGAAAGGAGCTGGCATCTCACTCTCTTTGAATCTTCTTTATCATGCTAAGAGGAGCAGGAAAAAGCAAAAAATTTCAGAATTGCACCTTGCAATGCGGAGAAATTACTGTTTGTGCATTTACAATATTCATTGATTTTTGCCATTGAAAAACATCATGTTATTCATATACCAGAAATGTTTGAAGCTACTGACTGAATGAAAGGAGCTGGCATCTCACTCTCTTTGAATCTTCTTTATCATGCTAAGAGGAGCAGGAAAAAGCAAAAAATTTCAGAATTGCACCTTGCAATGCGGAGAAATTACTGTTTGTGCATTTACAATATTCATTGATTTTTGCCATTGAAAAACGTCCAGAAATGATTGAAGCTACTGACTGAATGAAAGGAGCTGGCATCTCACTCTCTTTGAATCTTCTTTATCATGCTAAGAGGAGCAGGAAAAAGCAAAAAATTTCAGAATTGCACCTTGCAATGCGGAGAAATTACTGTTTGTGCATTTACAATATTCATTGATTTTTGCCATTGAAAAACATCCAGAAATGATTGAAGCTACTGACTGAATGAAAGGAGCTGGCATCTCACTCTCTTTGAATCTTCTTTATCATGCTAAGAGGAGCAGGAAAAAGCAAAAAATTTCAGAATTGCACCTTGCAATGCGGAGAAATTACTGTTTGTGCATTTACAATATTCATTGATTTTTGCCATTGAAAAACATCATGTTATTCATATACCAGAAATGATTGAAGCTACTGACTGAATGAAAGGAGCTGGCATCTCACTCTCTTTGAATCTTCTTTATCATGCTAAGAGGAGCAGGAAAAAGTAAAAAATTTCAGAATTGCACCTTGCAATGCGGAGAAATTACTGTTTGTGCATTTATAATATTCAATGATTTTTGCCATTGAAAAACGTCCAGAAATGATTGAAGCTACTGACTGAACGAAAGGAGCTGGCATCTCACTCTCTTTGAATCTTCTTTATCATGCTAAGAGGAGCAGGAAAAAGCAAAAAATTTCAGAATTGCACCTTGCAATGCGGAGAAATTACTGTTTGTGCATTTACAATATTCATTGATTTTTGCCATTGAAAAACATCATGTTATTCATATACCAGAAATGTTTGAAGCTACTGACTGAATGAAAGGAGCTGGCATCTCACTCTCTTTGAATCTTCTTTATCATGCTAAGAGGAGCAGGAAAAAGCAAAAAATTTCAGAATTGCACCTTGCAATGCGGAGAAATTACTGTTTGTGCATTTACAATATTCATTGATTTTTGCCATTGAAAAACATCATGTTTTTCATATACCAGAAATGTTTGAAGCTACTGACTGAATGAAAGGAGCTGGCATCTCACTCTCTTTGAATCTTCTTTATCATGCTAAGAGGAGCAGGAAAAAGCAAAAAATTTCAGAATTGCACCTTGCAATGTGGAGAAATTACTGTTTGTGCATTTACAATATTCATTGATTTTTACCATTGAAAAACGTCCAGAAATGATTGAAGCTACTGACTGAATGAAAGTAGCTGGCATCTCACTCTCTTTGAATCTTCTTTATCATGCTAAGAGGAGCAGGAAAAAGCAAAAAATTTCAGACTTGCACCTTGCAATGCGGAGAAATTACTGTTTGTGCATTTACAATATTCATTGATTTTTGCCATTGAAAAACATCATGTTATTCATATACCAGAAATGTTTGAAGCTACTGACTGAATGAAAGGAGCTGGCATCTCACTCTCTTTGAATCTTCTTTATCATGCTAAGAGGAGCAGGAAAAAGCAAAAAATTTCAGAATTGCACCTTGCAATGCGGAGAAATTACTGTTTGTGCATTTACAATATTCATTGATTTTTGCCATTGAAAAACATCATGTTATTCATATACCAGAAATGTTTGAAGCTACTGACTGAATGAAAGGAGCTGGCATCTCACTCTCTTTGAATCTTCTTTATCATGCTAAGAGGAGCAGGAAAAAGCAAAAAATTTCAGAATTGCACCTTGCAATGTGGAGAAATTACTGTTTGTGCATTTACAATATTCATTGATTTTTACCATTGAAAAACGTTCAGAAATGATTGAAGCTACTGACTGAATGAAAGTAGCTGGCATTTCACTCTCTTTGAATCTTCTTTATCATGCTAAGAGGAGCAGGAAAAAGCAAAAAATTTCAGACTTGCACCTTGCAATGCGGAGAAATTACTGTTTGTGCATTTACAATATTCATTGATTTTTGCCATTGAAAAACATCATGTTATTCATATACCAGAAATGTTTGAAGCTACTGACTGAATGAAAGGAGCTGGCACCTCACTCTCTTTGAATCTTCTTTATCATGCTAAGAGGAGCAGGAAAAAGCAAAAAATTTCAGAATTGCACCTTGCAATGCGGAGAAATTACTGTTTGTGCATTTACAATATTCATTGATTTTTGCCATTGAAAAACGTCCAGAAATGATTGAAGCTACTGACTGAATGAAAGGAGCTGGCATCTCACTCTCTTTGAATCTTCTTTATCATGCTAAGAGGAGCAGGAAAAAGCAAAAAATTTCAGAATTGCACCTTGCAATGCGGAGAAATTACTGTTTGTGCATTTACAATATTCATTGATTTTTGCCATTGAAAAACATCATGTTATTCATATACCAGAAATGTTTGAAGCTACTGACTGAATGAAAGGAGCTGGCATCTCACTCTCTTTGAATCTTCTTTATCATGCTAAGAGGAGCAGGAAAAAGCAAAAAATTTCAGAATTGCAGCTTGCAATGCGGAGAAATTACTGTTTGTGCATTTATAATATTAAATGATTTTTGCCATTGAAAAACGTCCAGAAATGATTGAAGCTACTGACTGAACGAAAGGAGCTGGCATCTCACTCTCTTTGAATCTTCTTTATCATGCTAAGAGGAGCAGGAAAAAGCAAAAAATTTCAGAATTGCACCTTGCAATGCGGAGAAATTACTGTTTGTGCATTTACAATATTCATTGATTTTTGCCATTGAAAAACATCATGTTATTCATATACCAGAAATGTTTGAAGCTACTGACTGAATGAAAGGAGCTGGCATCTCACTCTCTTTGAATCTTCTTTATCATGCTAAGAGGAGCAGGAAAAAGCAAAAAATTTCAGAATTGCACCTTGCAAGGCGGAGAAATTACTGTTTTTGCATTTACAATATTCATTGATTTTTGCCATTGAAAAACGTCCAGAAATGATTGAAGCTACTGACTGAATGAAAGGAGCTGGCATCTCACTCTCTTTGAATCTTCTTTATCATGCTAAGAGGAGCAGGAAAAAGCAAAAAATTTCAGAATTGCACCTTGCAATGCGGAGAAATTACTGTTTGTGCATTTACAATATTCATTGATTTTTGCCATTGAAAAACGTCCAGAAATGATTGAAGCTACTGACTGAATGAAAGGAGCTGCCATCTCACTCTTTTTGAATCTTGTTTATCATGCTAAGAGGAGCAGGAAAAAGCAAAAAATTTCAGAATTGCACCTTGCAATGCGGAGAAATTACTGTTTGTGCATTTACAATATTCATTGATTTTTGCCATTGAAAAACGTCCAGAAATGATTGAAGCTACTGACTGAATGAAAGGAGCTGGCATCTCACTCTCTTTGAATCTTCTTTATCATGCTAAGAGGAGCAGGAAAAAGCAAAAAATTTCAGAATTGCACCTTGCAATGCGGAGAAATTACTGTTTGTGCATTTACAATATTCATTGATTTTTGCCATTGAAAAACATCATGTTATTCATATACCAGAAATGATTGAAGCTACTGACTGAATGAAAGGAGCTGGCATCTCACTCTCTTTGAATCTTCTTTATCATGCTAAGAGGAGCAGGAAAAAGTAAAAAATTTCAGAATTGCACCTTGCAATGAGGAGAAATTACTGTTTGTGCATTTATAATATTCAATGATTTTTGCCATTGAAAAACGTCCAGAAATGATTGAAGCTACTGACTGAACGAAAGGAGCTGGCATCTCCCTCTCTTTGAATCTTCTTTATCATGCTAAGAGGAGCAGGAAAAAGCAAAAAATTTCAGAATTGCACCTTGCAATGCGGAGAAATTACTGTTTGTGCATTTACAATATTCATTGATTTTTGCCATTGAAAAACATCATGTTATTCATATACCAGAAATGTTTGAAGCTACTGACTGAATGAAAGGAGCTGGCATCTCACTCTCTTTGAATCTTCTTTATCATGCTAAGAGGAGCAGGAAAAAGCAAAAAATTTCAGAATTGCACCTTGCAATGCGGAGAAATTACTGTTTGTGCATTTACAATATTCATTGATTTTTGCCATTGAAAAACGTCCAGAAATGATTGAAGCTACTGACTGAATGAAAGGAGCTGGCATCTCACTCTCTTTGAATCTTCTTTATCATGCTAAGAGGAGCAGGAAAAAGCAAAAAATTTCAGAATTGCACCTTGCAATGTGGAGAAATTACTGTTTGTGCATTTACAATATTCATTGATTTTTACCATTGAAAAACGTCCAGAATTGATTGAAGCTACTGACTGAATGAAAGTAGCTGGCATCTCACTCTCTTTGAATCTTCTTTATCATGCTAAGAGGAGCAGGAAAAAGCAAAAAATTTCAGACTTGCACCTTGCAATGCGGAGAAATTACTGTTTGTGCATTTACAATATTCATTGATTTTTGCCATTGAAAAACATCATGTTATTCATATACCAGAAATGTTTGAAGCTACTGACTGAATGAAAGGAGCTGGCATCTCACTCTCTTTGAATCTTCTTTATCATTCTAAGAGGAGCAGGAAAAAGCAAAAAATTTCAGAATTGCACCTTGCAATGCGGAGAAATTACTGTTTGTGCATTTACAATATTCATTGATTTTTGCCATTGAAAAACATCATGTTATTCATATACCAGAAATGTTTGAAGCTACTGACTGAATGAAAGGAGCTGGCATCTCACTCTCTTTGAATCTTCTTTATCATGCTAAGAGGAGCAGGAAAAAGCAAAAAATTTCAGACTTGCACCTTGCAATGCGGAGAAATTACTGTTTGTGCATTTACAATATTCATTGATTTTTGCCATTGAAAAACAACATGCTATTCATATACCAGAAATGTTTGAAGCTACTGACTGAATGAAAGGAGCTGGCATCTCACTCTCTTTGAATCTTCTTTATCATGCTAAGAGGAGCAGGAAAAAGCAAAAAATTTCAGAATTGCACCTTGCAATGCGGAGAAATTACTGTTTGTGCATTTACAATATTCATTGATTTTTGCCATTGAAAAACATCATGTTATTCATATACCAGAAATGTTTGAAGCTACTGACTGAACGAAAGGAGCTGGCATCTCCCTCTCTTTGAATCTTCTTTATCATGCTAAGAGGAGCAGGAAAAAGCAAAAAATTTCAGAATTGCACCTTGCAATGCGGAGAAATTACTGTTTGTGCATTTACAATATTCATTGATTTTTGCCATTGAAAAACATCATGTTATTCATATACCAGAAATGTTTGAAGCTACTGACTGAATGAAAGGAGCTGGCATCTCACTCTCTTTGAATCTTCTTTATCATGCTAAGAGGAGCAGGAAAAAGCAAAAAATTTCAGAATTGCACCTTGCAATGCGGAGAAATTACTGTTTGTGCATTTACAATATTCATTGATTTTTGCCATTGAAAAACGTCCAGAAATGATTGAAGCTACTGACTGAATGAAAGGAGCTGGCATCTCACTCTCTTTGAATCTTCTTTATCATGCTAAGAGGAGCAGGAAAAAGCAAAAAATTTCAGAATTGCACCTTGCAATGTGGAGAAATTACTGTTTGTGCATTTACAATATTCATTGATTTTTACCATTGAAAAACGTCCAGAATTGATTGAAGCTACTGACTGAATGAAAGTAGCTGGCATCTCACTCTCTTTGAATCTTCTTTATCATGCTAAGAGGAGCAGGAAAAAGCAAAAAATTTCAGACTTGCACCTTGCAATGCGGAGAAATTACTGTTTGTGCATTTACAATATTCATTGATTTTTGCCATTGAAAAACATCATGTTATTCATATACCAGAAATGTTTGAAGCTACTGACTGAATGAAAGGAGCTGGCATCTCACTCTCTTTGAATCTTCTTTATCATTCTAAGAGGAGCAGGAAAAAGCAAAAAATTTCAGAATTGCACCTTGCAATGCGGAGAAATTACTGTTTGTGCATTTACAATATTCATTGATTTTTGCCATTGAAAAACATCATGTTATTCATATACCAGAAATGTTTGAAGCTACTGACTGAATGAAAGGAGCTGGCATCTCACTCTCTTTGAATCTTCTTTATCATGCTAAGAGGAGCAGGAAAAAGCAAAAAATTTCAGAATTGCACCTTGCAATGTGGAGAAATTACTGTTTGTGCATTTACAATATTCATTGATTTTTACCATTGAAAAACGTCCAGAAATGATTGAAGCTACTGACTGAATGAAAGTAGCTGGCATCTCACTCTCTTTGAATCTTCTTTATCATGCTAAGAGGAGCAGGAAAAAGCAAAAAATTTCAGACTTGCACCTTGCAATGCGGAGAAATTACTGTTTGTGCATTTACAATATTCATTGATTTTTGCCATTGAAAAACAACATGTTATTCATATACCAGAAATGTTTGAAGCTACTGACTGAATGAAAGGAGCTGGCATCTCACTCTCTTTGAATCTTCTTTATCATGCTAAGAGGAGCAGGAAAAAGCAAAAAATTTCAGAATTGCACCTTGCAATGCGGAGAAATTACTGTTTGTGCATTTACAATATTCATTGATTTTTGCCATTGAAAAACATCATGTTATTCATATACCAGAAATGTTTGAAGCTACTGACTGAATGAAAGGAGCTGGCATCTCACTCTCTTTGAATCTTCTTTATCATGCTAAGAGGAGCAGGAAAAAGCAAAAAATTTCAGAATTGCACCTTGCAATGCGGAGAAATTACTGTTTGTGCATTTACAATATTCATTGATTTTTGCCATTGAAAAACATCATGTTATTCATATACCAGAAATGTTTGAAGCTACTGACTGAATGAAAGGAGCTGGCATCTCACTCTCTTTGAATCTTCTTTATCATGCTAAGAGGAGCAGGAAAAAGCAAAAAATTTCAGAATTGCACCTTGCAATGCGGAGAAATTACTGTTTGTGCATTTACAATATTCATTGATTTTTGCCATTGAAAAACATCATGTTATTCATATACCAGAAATGTTTGAAGCTACTGACTGAATGAAAGGAGCTGGCATCTCACTCTCTTTGAATCTTCTTTATCATGCTAAGAGGAGCAGGAAAAAGCAAAAAATTTCAGAATTGCACCTTGCAATGTGGAGAAATTACTGTTTGTGCATTTACAATATTCATTGATTTTTACCATTGAAAAACGTTCAGAAATGATTGAAGCTACTGACTGAATGAAAGGAGCTGGCATCTCACTCTCTTTGAATCTTCTTTATCATGCTAAGAGGAGCAGGAAAAAGCAAAAAATTTCAGAATTGCACCTTGCAATGCGGAGAAATTACTGTTTGTGCATTTACAATATTCATTGATTTTTGCCATTGAAAAACATCATGTTATTCATATACCAGAAATGTTTGAAGCTACTGACTGAATGAAAGGAGCTGGCATCTCACTCTCTTTGAATCTTCTTTATCATGCTAAGAGGAGCAGGAAAAAGCAAAAAATTTCAGAATTGCAGCTTGCAATGCGGAGAAATTACTGTTTGTGCATTTATAATATTAAATGATTTTTGCCATTGAAAAACGTCCAGAAATGATTGAAGCTACTGACTGAACGAAAGGAGCTGGCATCTCACTCTCTTTGAATCTTCTTTATCATGCTAAGAGGAGCAGGAAAAAGCAAAAAATTTCAGAATTGCACCTTGCAATGCGGAGAAATTACTGTTTGTGCATTTAGAATATTCATTGATTTTTGCCATTGAAAAACATCATGTTATTCATATACCAGAAATGTTTGAAGCTACTGACTGAATGAAAGGAGCTGGCATCTCACTCTCTTTGAATCTTCTTTATCATGCTAAGAGGAGCAGGAAAAAGCAAAAAATTTCAGAATTGCACCTTGCAATGCGGAGAAATTACTGTTTGTGCATTTACAATATTCATTGATTTTTGCCATTGAAAAACGTCCAGAAATGATTGAAGCTACTGACTGAATGAAAGGAGCTGGCATCTCACTCTCTTTGAATCTTCTTTATCATGCTAAGAGGAGCAGGAAAAAGCAAAAAATTTCAGAATTGCACCTTGCAATGCGGAGAAATTACTGTTTGTGCATTTACAATATTCATTGATTTTTGCCATTGAAAAACGTCCAGAAATGATTGAAGCTACTGACTGAATGAAAGGAGCTGGCATCTCACTCTCTTTGAATCTTGTTTATCATGCTAAGAGGAGCAGGAAAAAGCAAAAAATTTCAGAATTGCACCTTGCAATGCGGAGAAATTACTGTTTGTGCATTTACAATATTCATTGATTTTTGCCATTGAAAAACGTCCAGAAATGATTGAAGCTACTGACTGAATGAAAGGAGCTGGCATCTCACTCTCTTTGAATCTTCTTTATCATGCTAAGAGGAGCAGGAAAAAGCAAAAAATTTCAGAATTGCACCTTGCAATGCGGAGAAATTACTGTTTGTGCATTTACAATATTCATTGATTTTTGCCATTGAAAAACATCATGTTATTCATATACCAGAAATGATTGAAGCTACTGACTGAATGAAAGGAGCTGGCATCTCACTCTCTTTGAATCTTCTTTATCATGCTAAGAGGAGCAGGAAAAAGTAAAAAATTTCAGAATTGCACCTTGCAATGCGGAGAAATTACTGTTTGTGCCTTTATAATATTCAATGATTTTTGCCATTGAAAAACGTCCAGAAATGATTGAAGCTACTGACTGAATGAAAGGAGCTGGCATCTCACTCTCTTTGAATCTTCTTTATCATGCTAAGAGGAGCAGGAAAAAGCAAAAAATTTCAGACTTGCACCTTGCAATGCGGAGAAATTACTGTTTGTGCATTTACAATATTCATTGATTTTTGCCATTGAAAAACATCATGTTATTCATATACCAGAAATGTTTGAAGCTACTGACTGAATGAAAGGAGCTGGCATCTCACTCTCTTTGAATCTTCTTTATCATGCTAAGAGGAGCAGGAAAAAGCAAAAAATTTCAGAATTGCACCTTGCAATGTGGAGAAATTACTGTTTGTGCATTTACAATATTCATTGATTTTTACCATTGAAAAACGTCCAGAAATGATTGAAGCTACTGACTGAATGAAAGTAGCTGGCATCTCACTCTCTTTGAATCTTCTTTATCATGCTAAGAGGAGCAGGAAAAAGCAAAAAATTTCAGACTTGCACCTTGCAATGCGGAGAAATTACTGTTTGTGCATTTACAATATTCATTGATTTTTGCCATTGAAAAACATCATGTTATTCATATACCAGAAATGTTTGAAGCTACTGACTGAATGAAAGGAGCTGGCATCTCACTCTCTTTGAATCTTCTTTATCATTCTAAGAGGAGCAGGAAAAAGCAAAAAATTTCAGAATTGCACCTTGCAATGCGGAGAAATTACTGTTTGTGCATTTACAATATTCATTGATTTTTGCCATTGAAAAACATCATGTTATTCATATACCAGAAATGTTTGAAGCTACTGACTGAATGAAAGGAGCTGGCATCTCACTCTCTTTGAATCTTCTTTATCATGCTAAGAGGAGCAGGAAAAAGCAAAAAATTTCAGAATTGCACCTTGCAATGCGGATAAATTACTGTTTGTGCATTTACAATATTCATTGATTTTTGCCATTGAAAAACGTCCAGAAATGATTGAAGCTACTGACTGAATGAAAGGAGCTGGCATCTCACTCTCTTTGAATCTTGTTTATCATGCTAAGAGGAGCAGGAAAAAGCAAAAAATTTCAGAATTGCACCTTGCAATGCGGAGAAATTACTGTTTGTGCATTTACAATATTCATTGATTTTTGCCATTGAAAAACGTCCAGAAATGATTGAAGCTGCTGACTGAATGAAAGGAGCTGGCATCTCACTCTCTTTGAATCTTCTTTATCATGCTAAGAGGAGCAGGAAAAAGCAAAAAATTTCAGAATTGCACCTTGCAATGCGGAGAAATTACTGTTAGTGCATTTACAATATTCATTGATTTTTGCCATTGAAAAACATCATGTTATTCATATACCAGAAATGTTTGAAGCTACTGACTGAATGAAAGGAGCTGGCATCTCACTCTCTTTGAATCTTCTTTATCATGCTAAGAGGAGCAGGAAAAAGCAAAAAATTTCAGAATTGCAGCTTGCAATGCGGAGAAATTACTGTTTGTGCATTTATAATATTAAATGATTTTTGCCATTGAAAAACGTCCAGAAATGATTGAAGCTACTGACTGAACGAAAGGAGCTGGCATCTCACTCTCTTTGAATCTTCTTTATCATGCTAAGAGGAGCAGGAAAAAGCAAAAAATTTCAGAATTGCACCTTGCAATGCGGAGAAATTACTGTTTGTGCATTTACAATATTCATTGATTTTTGCCATTGAAAAACATCATGTTATTCATATACCAGAAATGTTTGAAGCTACTGACTGAATGAAAGGAGCTGGCATCTCACTCTCTTTGAATCTTCTTTATCATGCTAAGAGGAGCAGGAAAAAGCAAAAAATTTCAGAATTGCACCTTGCAAGGCGGAGAAATTACTGTTTGTGCATTTACAATATTCATTGATTTTTGCCATTGAAAAACGTCCAGAAATGATTGAAGCTACTGACTGAATGAAAGGAGCTGGCATCTCACTCTCTTTGAATCTTCTTTATCATGCTAAGAGGAGCAGGAAAAAGCAAAAAATTTCAGAATTGCACCTTGCAATGCGGAGAAATTACTGTTTGTGCATTTACAATATTCATTGATTTTTGCCATTGAAAAACGTCCAGAAATGATTGAAGCTACTGACTGAATGAAAGGAGCTGCCATCTCACTCTTTTTGAATCTTGTTTATCATGCTAAGAGGAGCAGGAAAAAGCAAAAAATTTCAGAATTGCACCTTGCAATGCGGAGAAATTACTGTTTGTGCATTTACAATATTCATTGATTTTTGCCATTGAAAAACATCATGTTATTCATATACCAGAAATGATTGAAGCTACTGACTGAATGAAAGGAGCTGGCATCTCACTCTCTTTGAATCTTCTTTATCATGCTAAGAGGAGCAGGAAAAAGTAAAAAATTTCAGAATTGCACCTTGCAATGCGGAGAAATTACTGTTTGTGCATTTATAATATTCAATGATTTTTGCCATTGAAAAACGTCCAGAAATGATTGAAGCTACTGACTGAACGAAAGGAGCTGGCATCTCCCTCTCTTTGAATCTTCTTTATCATGCTAAGAGGAGCAGGAAAAAGCAAAAAATTTCAGAATTGCACCTTGCAATGCGGAGAAATTACTGTTTGTGCATTTACAATATTCATTGATTTTTGCCATTGAAAAACATCATGTTATTCATATACCAGAAATGTTTGAAGCTACTGACTGAATGAAAGGAGCTGGCATCTCACTCTCTTTGAATCTTCTTTATCATGCTAAGAGGAGCAGGAAAAAGCAAAAAATTTCAGAATTGCACCTTGCAATGCGGAGAAATTACTGTTTGTGCATTTACAATATTCATTGATTTTTGCCATTGAAAAACGTCCAGAAATGATTGAAGCTACTGACTGAATGAAAGGAGCTGGCATCTCACTCTCTTTGAATCTTCTTTATCATGCTAAGAGGAGCAGGAAAAAGCAAAAAATTTCAGAATTGCACCTTGCAATGTGGAGAAATTACTGTTTGTGCATTTACAATATTCATTGATTTTTACCATTGAAAAACGTCCAGAATTGATTGAAGCTACTGACTGAATGAAAGTAGCTGGCATCTCACTCTCTTTGAATCTTCTTTATCATGCTAAGAGGAGCAGGAAAAAGCAAAAAATTTCAGACTTGCACCTTGCAATGCGGAGAAATTACTGTTTGTGCATTTACAATATTCATTGATTTTTGCCATTGAAAAACATCATGTTATTCATATACCAGAAATGTTTGAAGCTACTGACTGAATGAAAGGAGCTGGCATCTCACTCTCTTTGAATCTTCTTTATCATTCTAAGAGGAGCAGGAAAAAGCAAAAAATTTCAGAATTGCACCTTGCAATGCGGAGAAATTACTGTTTGTGCATTTACAATATTCATTGATTTTTGCCATTGAAAAACATCATGTTATTCATATACCAGAAATGTTTGAAGCTACTGACTGAATGAAAGGAGCTGGCATCTCACTCTCTTTGAATCTTCTTTATCATGCTAAGAGGAGCAGGAAAAAGCAAAAAATTTCAGAATTGCACCTTGCAATGTGGAGAAATTACTGTTTGTGCATTTACAATATTCATTGATTTTTACCATTGAAAAACGTCCAGAAATGATTGAAGCTACTGACTGAATGAAAGTAGCTGGCATCTCACTCTCTTTGAATCTTCTTTATCATGCTAAGAGGAGCAGGAAAAAGCAAAAAATTTCAGACTTGCACCTTGCAATGCGGAGAAATTACTGTTTGTGCATTTACAATATTCATTGATTTTTGCCATTGAAAAACAACATGCTATTCATATACCAGAAATGTTTGAAGCTACTGACTGAATGAAAGGAGCTGGCATCTCACTCTCTTTGAATCTTCTTTATCATGCTAAGAGGAGCAGGAAAAAGCAAAAAATTTCAGAATTGCACCTTGCAATGCGGAGAAATTACTGTTTGTGCATTTACAATATTCATTGATTTTTGCCATTGAAAAACATCATGTTATTCATATACCAGAAATGTTTGAAGCTACTGACTGAACGAAAGGAGCTGGCATCTCCCTCTCTTTGAATCTTCTTTATCATGCTAAGAGGAGCAGGAAAAAGCAAAAAATTTCAGAATTGCACCTTGCAATGCGGAGAAATTACTGTTTGTGCATTTACAATATTCATTGATTTTTGCCATTGAAAAACATCATGTTATTCATATACCAGAAATGTTTGAAGCTACTGACTGAATGAAAGGAGCTGGCATCTCACTCTCTTTGAATCTTCTTTATCATGCTAAGAGGAGCAGGAAAAAGCAAAAAATTTCAGAATTGCACCTTGCAATGCGGAGAAATTACTGTTTGTGCATTTACAATATTCATTGATTTTTGCCATTGAAAAACGTCCAGAAATGATTGAAGCTACTGACTGAATGAAAGGAGCTGGCATCTCACTCTCTTTGAATCTTCTTTATCATGCTAAGAGGAGCAGGAAAAAGCAAAAAATTTCAGAATTGCACCTTGCAATGTGGAGAAATTACTGTTTGTGCATTTACAATATTCATTGATTTTTACCATTGAAAAACGTCCAGAATTGATTGAAGCTACTGACTGAATGAAAGTAGCTGGCATCTCACTCTCTTTGAATCTTCTTTATCATGCTAAGAGGAGCAGGAAAAAGCAAAAAATTTCAGACTTGCACCTTGCAATGCGGAGAAATTACTGTTTGTGCATTTACAATATTCATTGATTTTTGCCATTGAAAAACATCATGTTATTCATATACCAGAAATGTTTGAAGCTACTGACTGAATGAAAGGAGCTGGCATCTCACTCTCTTTGAATCTTCTTTATCATTCTAAGAGGAGCAGGAAAAAGCAAAAAATTTCAGAATTGCACCTTGCAATGCGGAGAAATTACTGTTTGTGCATTTACAATATTCATTGATTTTTGCCATTGAAAAACATCATGTTATTCATATACCAGAAATGTTTGAAGCTACTGACTGAATGAAAGGAGCTGGCATCTCACTCTCTTTGAATCTTCTTTATCATGCTAAGAGGAGCAGGAAAAAGCAAAAAATTTCAGAATTGCACCTTGCAATGTGGAGAAATTACTGTTTGTGCATTTACAATATTCATTGATTTTTACCATTGAAAAACGTCCAGAAATGATTGAAGCTACTGACTGAATGAAAGTAGCTGGCATCTCACTCTCTTTGAATCTTCTTTATCATGCTAAGAGGAGCAGGAAAAAGCAAAAAATTTCAGACTTGCACCTTGCAATGCGGAGAAATTACTGTTTGTGCATTTACAATATTCATTGATTTTTGCCATTGAAAAACAACATGTTATTCATATACCAGAAATGTTTGAAGCTACTGACTGAATGAAAGGAGCTGGCATCTCACTCTCTTTGAATCTTCTTTATCATGCTAAGAGGAGCAGGAAAAAGCAAAAAATTTCAGAATTGCACCTTGCAATGCGGAGAAATTACTGTTTGTGCATTTACAATATTCATTGATTTTTGCCATTGAAAAACATCATGTTATTCATATACCAGAAATGTTTGAAGCTACTGACTGAATGAAAGGAGCTGGCATCTCACTCTCTTTGAATCTTCTTTATCATGCTAAGAGGAGCAGGAAAAAGCAAAAAATTTCAGAATTGCACCTTGCAATGCGGAGAAATTACTGTTTGTGCATTTACAATATTCATTGATTTTTGCCATTGAAAAACATCATGTTATTCATATACCAGAAATGTTTGAAGCTACTGACTGAATGAAAGGAGCTGGCATCTCACTCTCTTTGAATCTTCTTTATCATGCTAAGAGGAGCAGGAAAAAGCAAAAAATTTCAGAATTGCACCTTGCAATGCGGAGAAATTACTGTTTGTGCATTTACAATATTCATTGATTTTTGCCATTGAAAAACATCATGTTATTCATATACCAGAAATGTTTGAAGCTACTGACTGAATGAAAGGAGCTGGCATCTCACTCTCTTTGAATCTTCTTTATCATGCTAAGAGGAGCAGGAAAAAGCAAAAAATTTCAGAATTGCACCTTGCAATGTGGAGAAATTACTGTTTGTGCATTTACAATATTCATTGATTTTTACCATTGAAAAACGTTCAGAAATGATTGAAGCTACTGACTGAATGAAAGGAGCTGGCATCTCACTCTCTTTGAATCTTCTTTATCATGCTAAGAGGAGCAGGAAAAAGCAAAAAATTTCAGAATTGCACCTTGCAATGCGGAGAAATTACTGTTTGTGCATTTACAATATTCATTGATTTTTGCCATTGAAAAACATCATGTTATTCATATACCAGAAATGTTTGAAGCTACTGACTGAATGAAAGGAGCTGGCATCTCACTCTCTTTGAATCTTCTTTATCATGCTAAGAGGAGCAGGAAAAAGCAAAAAATTTCAGAATTGCAGCTTGCAATGCGGAGAAATTACTGTTTGTGCATTTATAATATTAAATGATTTTTGCCATTGAAAAACGTCCAGAAATGATTGAAGCTACTGACTGAACGAAAGGAGCTGGCATCTCACTCTCTTTGAATCTTCTTTATCATGCTAAGAGGAGCAGGAAAAAGCAAAAAATTTCAGAATTGCACCTTGCAATGCGGAGAAATTACTGTTTGTGCATTTACAATATTCATTGATTTTTGCCATTGAAAAACATCATGTTATTCATATACCAGAAATGTTTGAAGCTACTGACTGAATGAAAGGAGCTGGCATCTCACTCTCTTTGAATCTTCTTTATCATGCTAAGAGGAGCAGGAAAAAGCAAAAAATTTCAGAATTGCACCTTGCAATGCGGAGAAATTACTGTTTGTGCATTTACAATATTCATTGATTTTTGCCATTGAAAAACGTCCAGAAATGATTGAAGCTACTGACTGAATGAAAGGAGCTGGCATCTCACTCTCTTTGAATCTTCTTTATCATGCTAAGAGGAGCAGGAAAAAGCAAAAAATTTCAGAATTGCACCTTGCAATGCGGAGAAATTACTGTTTGTGCATTTACAATATTCATTGATTTTTGCCATTGAAAAACGTCCAGAAATGATTGAAGCTACTGACTGAATGAAAGGAGCTGGCATCTCACTCTCTTTGAATCTTGTTTATCATGCTAAGAGGAGCAGGAAAAAGCAAAAAATTTCAGACTTGCACCTTGCAATGCGGAGAAATTACTGTTTGTGCATTTACAATATTCATTGATTTTTGCCATTGAAAAACAACATGTTATTCATATACCAGAAATGTTTGAAGCTACTGACTGAATGAAAGGAGCTGGCATCTCACTCTCTTTGAATCTTCTTTATCATGCTAAGAGGAGCAGGAAAAAGCAAAAAATTTCAGAATTGCACCTTGCAATGCGGAGAAATTACTGTTTGTGCATTTACAATATTCATTGATTTTTGCCATTGAAAAACATCATGTTATTCATATACCAGAAATGTTTGAAGCTACTGACTGAATGAAAGGAGCTGGCATCTCACTCTCTTTGAATCTTCTTTATCATGCTAAGAGGAGCAGGAAAAAGCAAAAAATTTCAGAATTGCACCTTGCAATGCGGAGAAATTACTGTTTGTGCATTTACAATATTCATTGATTTTTGCCATTGAAAAACATCATGTTATTCATATACCAGAAATGTTTGAAGCTACTGACTGAATGAAAGGAGCTGGCATCTCACTCTCTTTGAATCTTCTTTATCATGCTAAGAGGAGCAGGAAAAAGCAAAAAATTTCAGAATTGCACCTTGCAATGCGGAGAAATTACTGTTTGTGCATTTACAATATTCATTGATTTTTGCCATTGAAAAACATCATGTTATTCATATACCAGAAATGTTTGAAGCTACTGACTGAATGAAAGGAGCTGGCATCTCACTCTCTTTGAATCTTCTTTATCATGCTAAGAGGAGCAGGAAAAAGCAAAAAATTTCAGAATTGCACCTTGCAATGTGGAGAAATTACTGTTTGTGCATTTACAATATTCATTGATTTTTACCATTGAAAAACGTTCAGAAATGATTGAAGCTACTGACTGAATGAAAGGAGCTGGCATCTCACTCTCTTTGAATCTTCTTTATCATGCTAAGAGGAGCAGGAAAAAGCAAAAAATTTCAGAATTGCACCTTGCAATGCGGAGAAATTACTGTTTGTGCATTTACAATATTCATTGATTTTTGCCATTGAAAAACATCATGTTATTCATATACCAGAAATGTTTGAAGCTACTGACTGAATGAAAGGAGCTGGCATCTCACTCTCTTTGAATCTTCTTTATCATGCTAAGAGGAGCAGGAAAAAGCAAAAAATTTCAGAATTGCAGCTTGCAATGCGGAGAAATTACTGTTTGTGCATTTATAATATTAAATGATTTTTGCCATTGAAAAACGTCCAGAAATGATTGAAGCTACTGACTGAACGAAAGGAGCTGGCATCTCACTCTCTTTGAATCTTCTTTATCATGCTAAGAGGAGCAGGAAAAAGCAAAAAATTTCAGAATTGCACCTTGCAATGCGGAGAAATTACTGTTTGTGCATTTACAATATTCATTGATTTTTGCCATTGAAAAACATCATGTTATTCATATACCAGAAATGTTTGAAGCTACTGACTGAATGAAAGGAGCTGGCATCTCACTCTCTTTGAATCTTCTTTATCATGCTAAGAGGAGCAGGAAAAAGCAAAAAATTTCAGAATTGCACCTTGCAATGCGGAGAAATTACTGTTTGTGCATTTACAATATTCATTGATTTTTGCCATTGAAAAACGTCCAGAAATGATTGAAGCTACTGACTGAATGAAAGGAGCTGGCATCTCACTCTCTTTGAATCTTCTTTATCATGCTAAGAGGAGCAGGAAAAAGCAAAAAATTTCAGAATTGCACCTTGCAATGCGGAGAAATTACTGTTTGTGCATTTACAATATTCATTGATTTTTGCCATTGAAAAACGTCCAGAAATGATTGAAGCTACTGACTGAATGAAAGGAGCTGGCATCTCACTCTCTTTGAATCTTCTTTATCATGCTAAGAGGAGCAGGAAAAAGCAAAAAATTTCAGAATTGCACCTTGCAATGCGGAGAAATTACTGTTTGTGCATTTACAATATTCATTGATTTTTGCCATTGAAAAACGTCCAGAAATGATTGAAGCTACTGACTGAATGAAAGGAGCTGGCATCTCACTCTCTTTGAATCTTCTTTATCATGCTAAGAGGAGCAGGAAAAAGCAAAAAATTTCAGAATTGCACCTTGCAATGCGGAGAAATTACTGTTTGTGCATTTACAATATTCATTGATTTTTGCCATTGAAAAACATCATGTTATTCATATACCAGAAATGATTGAAGCTACTGACTGAATGAAAGGAGCTGGCATCTCACTCTCTTTGAATCTTCTTTATCATGCTAAGAGGAGCAGGAAAAAGTAAAAAATTTCAGAATTGCACCTTGCAATGCGGAGAAATTACTGTTTGTGCCTTTATAATATTCAATGATTTTTGCCATTGAAAAACGTCCAGAAATGATTGAAGCTACTGACTGAATGAAAGGAGCTGGCATCTCACTCTCTTTGAATCTTCTTTATCATGCTAAGAGGAGCAGGAAAAAGCAAAAAATTTCAGACTTGCACCTTGCAATGCGGAGAAATTACTGTTTGTGCATTTACAATATTCAATGATTTTTGCCATTGAAAAACATCATGTTATTCATATACCAGAAATGTTTGAAGCTACTGACTGAATGAAAGGAGCTGGCATCTCACTCTCTTTGAATCTTCTTTATCATGCTAAGAGGAGCAGGAAAAAGCAAAAAATTTCAGAATTGCACCTTGCAATGTGGAGAAATTACTGTTTGTGCATTTACAATATTCATTGATTTTTACCATTGAAAAACGTCCAGAAATGATTGAAGCTACTGACTGAATGAAAGTAGCTGGCATCTCACTCTCTTTGAATCTTCTTTATCATGCTAAGAGGAGCAGGAAAAAGCAAAAAATTTCAGACTTGCACCTTGCAATGCGGAGAAATTACTGTTTGTGCATTTACAATATTCATTGATTTTTGCCATTGAAAAACATCATGTTATTCATATACCAGAAATGTTTGAAGCTACTGACTGAATGAAAGGAGCTGGCATCTCACTCTCTTTGAATCTTCTTTATCATTCTAAGAGGAGCAGGAAAAAGCAAAAAATTTCAGAATTGCACCTTGCAATGCGGAGAAATTACTGTTTGTGCATTTACAATATTCATTGATTTTTGCCATTGAAAAACATCATGTTATTCATATACCAGAAATGTTTGAAGCTACTGACTGAATGAAAGGAGCTGGCATCTCACTCTCTTTGAATCTTCTTTATCATGCTAAGAGGAGCAGGAAAAAGCAAAAAATTTCAGAATTGCACCTTGCAATGTGGAGAAATTACTGTTTGTGCATTTACAATATTCATTGATTTTTACCATTGAAAAACGTCCAGAAATGATTGAAGCTACTGACTGAATGAAAGTAGCTGGCATCTCACTCTCTTTGAATCTTCTTTATCATGCTAAGAGGAGCAGGAAAAAGCAAAAAATTTCAGACTTGCACCTTGCAATGCGGAGAAATTACTGTTTGTGCATTTACAATATTCATTGATTTTTGCCATTGAAAAACAACATGTTATTCATATACCAGAAATGTTTGAAGCTACTGACTGAATGAAAGGAGCTGGCATCTCACTCTCTTTGAATCTTCTTTATCATGCTAAGAGGAGCAGGAAAAAGCAAAAAATTTCAGAATTGCACCTTGCAATGCGGAGAAATTACTGTTTGTGCATTTACAATATTCATTGATTTTTGCCATTGAAAAACATCATGTTATTCATATACCAGAAATGTTTGAAGCTACTGACTGAATGAAAGGAGCTGGCATCTCACTCTCTTTGAATCTTCTTTATCATGCTAAGAGGAGCAGGAAAAAGCAAAAAATTTCAGAATTGCACCTTGCAATGCGGAGAAATTACTGTTTGTGCATTTACAATATTCATTGATTTTTGCCATTGAAAAACATCATGTTATTCATATACCAGAAATGTTTGAAGCTACTGACTGAATGAAAGGAGCTGGCATCTCACTCTCTTTGAATCTTCTTTATCATGCTAAGAGGAGCAGGAAAAAGCAAAAAATTTCAGAATTGCACCTTGCAATGCGGAGAAATTACTGTTTGTGCATTTACAATATTCATTGATTTTTGCCATTGAAAAACATCATGTTATTCATATACCAGAAATGTTTGAAGCTACTGACTGAATGAAAGGAGCTGGCATCTCACTCTCTTTGAATCTTCTTTATCATGCTAAGAGGAGCAGGAAAAAGCAAAAAATTTCAGAATTGCACCTTGCAATGTGGAGAAATTACTGTTTGTGCATTTACAATATTCATTGATTTTTACCTTTGAAAAACGTCCAGAAATGATTGAAGCTACTGACTGAATGAAAGTAGCTGGCATCTCACTCTCTTTGAATCTTCTTTATCATGCTAAGAGGAGCAGGAAAAAGCAAAAAATTTCAGACTTGCACCTTGCAATGCGGAGAAATTACTGTTTGTGCATTTACAATATTCATTGATTTTTGCCATTGAAAAACGTCCAGAAATGATTGAAGCTACTGACTGAATGAAAGGAGCTGGCATCTCACTCTCTTTGAATCTTCTTTATCATGCTAAGAGGAGCAGGAAAAAGCAAAAAATTTCAGACTTGCACCTTGCAATGCGGAGAAATTACTGTTTGTGCATTTACAATATTCATTGATTTTTGCCATTGAAAAACGTCCAGAAATGATTGAAGCTACTGACTGAATGAAAGGAGCTGGCATCTCACTCTCTTTGAATCTTCTTTATCATGCTAAGAGGAGCAGGAAAAAGCAAAAAATTTCAGAATTGCACCTTGCAATGCGGAGAAATTACTGTTTGTGCATTTACAATATTCATTGATTTTTGCCATTGAAAAACGTCCAGAAATGATTGAAGCTACTGACTGAATGAAAGGAGCTGGCATCTCACTCTCTTTGAATCTTGTTTATCATGCTAAGAGGAGCAGGAAAAAGCAAAAAATTTCAGAATTGCACCTTGCAATGCGGAGAAATTACTGTTTGTGCATTTACAATATTCATTGATTTTTGCCATTGAAAAACGTCCAGAAATGATTGAAGCTACTGACTGAATGAAAGGAGCTGGCATCTCACTCTCTTTGAATCTTCTTTATCATGCTAAGAGGAGCAGAAAAAAGCAAAAAATTTCAGAATTGCACCTTGCAATGCGGAGAAATTACTGTTTGTGCATTTACAATATTCATTGATTTTTGCCATTGAAAAACATCATGTTATTCATATACCAGAAATGATTGAAGCTACTGACTGAATGAAAGGAGCTGGCATCTCACTCTCTTTGAATCTTCTTTATCATGCTAAGAGGAGCAGGAAAAAGTAAAAAATTTCAGAATTGCACCTTGCAATGCGGAGAAATTACTGTTTGTGCATTTATAATATTCAATGATTTTTGCCATTGAAAAACGTCCAGAAATGATTGAAGCTACTGACTGAATGAAAGGAGCTGGCATCTCACTCTCTTTGAATCTTCTTTATCATGCTAAGAGGAGCAGGAAAAAGCAAAAAATTTCAGACTTGCACCTTGCAATGCGGAGAAATTACTGTTTGTGCATTTACAATATTCATTGATTTTTGCCATTGAAAAACATCATGTTATTCATATACCAGAAATGTTTGAAGCTACTGACTGAATGAAAGGAGCTGGCATCTCACTCTCTTTGAATCTTCTTTATCATGCTAAGAGGAGCAGGAAAAAGCAAAAAATTTCAGAATTGCACCTTGCAATGTGGAGAAATTACTGTTTGTGCATTTACAATATTCATTGATTTTTACCATTGAAAAACGTCCAGAAATGATTGAAGCTACTGACTGAATGAAAGTAGCTGGCATCTCACTCTCTTTGAATCTTCTTTATCATGCTAAGAGGAGCAGGAAAAAGCAAAAAATTTCAGACTTGCACCTTGCAATGCGGAGAAATTACTGTTTGTGCATTTACAATATTCATTGATTTTTGCCATTGAAAAACATCATGTTATTCATATACCAGAAATGTTTGAAGCTACTGACTGAATGAAAGGAGCTGGCATCTCACTCTCTTTGAATCTTCTTTATCATTCTAAGAGGAGCAGGAAAAAGCAAAAAATTTCAGAATTGCACCTTGCAATGCGGAGAAATTACTGTTTGTGCATTTACAATATTCATTGATTTTTGCCATTGAAAAACATCATGTTATTCATATACCAGAAATGTTTGAAGCTACTGACTGAATGAAAGGAGCTGGCATCTCACTCTCTTTGAATCTTCTTTATCATGCTAAGAGGAGCAGGAAAAAGCAAAAAATTTCAGAATTGCACCTTGCAATGTGGAGAAATTACTGTTTGTGCATTTACAATATTCATTGATTTTTACCATTGAAAAACGTCCAGAAATGATTGAAGCTACTGACTGAATGAAAGTAGCTGGCATCTCACTCTCTTTGAATCTTCTTTATCATGCTAAGAGGAGCAGGAAAAAGCAAAAAATTTCAGACTTGCACCTTGCAATGCGGAGAAATTACTGTTTGTGCATTTACAATATTCATTGATTTTTGCCATTGAAAAACAACATGTTATTCATATACCAGAAATGTTTGAAGCTACTGACTGAATGAAAGGAGCTGGCATCTCACTCTCTTTGAATCTTCTTTATCATGCTAAGAGGAGCAGGAAAAAGCAAAAAATTTCAGACTTGCACCTTGCAATGCGGAGAAATTACTGTTTGTGCATTTACAATATTCATTGATTTTTGCCATTGAAAAACGTCCAGAAATGATTGAAGCTACTGACTGAATGAAAGGAGCTGGCATCTCACTCTCTTTGAATCTTCTTTATCATGCTAAGAGGAGCAGGAAAAAGCAAAAAATTTCAGAATTGCACCTTGCAATGCGGAGAAATTACTGTTTGTGCATTTACAATATTCATTGATTTTTGCCATTGAAAAACGTCCAGAAATGATTGAAGCTACTGACTGAATGAAAGGAGCTGGCATCTCACTCTCTTTGAATCTTGTTTATCATGCTAAGAGGAGCAGGAAAAAGCAAAAAATTTCAGAATTGCACCTTGCAATGCGGAGAAATTACTGTTTGTGCATTTACAATATTCATTGATTTTTGCCATTGAAAAACGTCCAGAAATGATTGAAGCTACTGACTGAATGAAAGGAGCTGGCATCTCACTCTCTTTGAATCTTCTTTATCATGCTAAGAGGAGCAGGAAAAAGCAAAAAATTTCAGAATTGCACCTTGCAATGCGGAGAAATTACTGTTTGTGCATTTACAATATTCATTGATTTTTGCCATTGAAAAACATCATGTTATTCATATACCAGAAATGATTGAAGCTACTGACTGAATGAAAGGAGCTGGCATCTCACTCTCTTTGAATCTTCTTTATCATGCTAAGAGGAGCAGGAAAAAGTAAAAAATTTCAGAATTGCACCTTGCAATGCGGAGAAATTACTGTTTGTGCATTTATAATATTCAATGATTTTTGCCATTGAAA
Source organism: Phyllobates terribilis (assembly GCF_046119375.1). Taxonomy (NCBI): domain Eukaryota; kingdom Metazoa; phylum Chordata; class Amphibia; order Anura; family Dendrobatidae; genus Phyllobates; species Phyllobates terribilis. The sequence goes on along the minus strand of NW_027363304.1, from coordinate 700,473 downwards.
AACGTCCAGAAATGATTGAAGCTACTGACTGAATGAAAGGAGCTGGCATCTCACTCTCTTTGAATCTTCTTTATCATGCTAAGAGGAGCAGGAAAAAGCAAAAAATTTCAGACTTGCACCTTGCAATGCGGAGAAATTACTGTTTGTGCATTTACAATATTCATTGATTTTTGCCATTGAAAAACATCATGTTATTCATATACCAGAAATGTTTGAAGCTACTGACTGAATGAAAGGAGCTGGCATCTCACTCTCTTTGAATCTTCTTTATCATGCTAAGAGGAGCAGGAAAAAGCAAAAAATTTCAGAATTGCACCTTGCAATGTGGAGAAATTACTGTTTGTGCATTTACAATATTCATTGATTTTTACCATTGAAAAACGTCCAGAAATGATTGAAGCTACTGACTGAATGAAAGTAGCTGGCATCTCACTCTCTTTGAATCTTCTTTATCATGCTAAGAGGAGCAGGAAAAAGCAAAAAATTTCAGACTTGCACCTTGCAATGCGGAGAAATTACTGTTTGTGCATTTACAATATTCATTGATTTTTGCCATTGAAAAACATCATGTTATTCATATACCAGAAATGTTTGAAGCTACTGACTGAATGAAAGGAGCTGGCATCTCACTCTCTTTGAATCTTCTTTATCATTCTAAGAGGAGCAGGAAAAAGCAAAAAATTTCAGAATTGCACCTTGCAATGCGGAGAAATTACTGTTTGTGCATTTACAATATTCATTGATTTTTGCCATTGAAAAACATCATGTTATTCATATACCAGAAATGTTTGAAGCTACTGACTGAATGAAAGGAGCTGGCATCTCACTCTCTTTGAATCTTCTTTATCATGCTAAGAGGAGCAGGAAAAAGCAAAAAATTTCAGAATTGCACCTTGCAATGTGGAGAAATTACTGTTTGTGCATTTACAATATTCATTGATTTTTACCATTGAAAAACGTCCAGAAATGATTGAAGCTACTGACTGAATGAAAGTAGCTGGCATCTCACTCTCTTTGAATCTTCTTTATCATGCTAAGAGGAGCAGGAAAAAGCAAAAAATTTCAGACTTGCACCTTGCAATGCGGAGAAATTACTGTTTGTGCATTTACAATATTCATTGATTTTTGCCATTGAAAAACAACATGTTATTCATATACCAGAAATGTTTGAAGCTACTGACTGAATGAAAGGAGCTGGCATCTCACTCTCTTTGAATCTTCTTTATCATGCTAAGAGGAGCAGGAAAAAGCAAAAAATTTCAGAATTGCACCTTGCAATGCGGAGAAATTACTGTTTGTGCATTTACAATATTCATTGATTTTTGCCATTGAAAAACATCATGTTATTCATATACCAGAAATGTTTGAAGCTACTGACTGAATGAAAGGAGCTGGCATCTCACTCTCTTTGAATCTTCTTTATCATGCTAAGAGGAGCAGGAAAAAGCAAAAAATTTCAGAATTGCACCTTGCAATGCGGAGAAATTACTGTTTGTGCATTTACAATATTCATTGATTTTTGCCATTGAAAAACATCATGTTATTCATATACCAGAAATGTTTGAAGCTACTGACTGAATGAAAGGAGCTGGCATCTCACTCTCTTTGAATCTTCTTTATCATGCTAAGAGGAGCAGGAAAAAGCAAAAAATTTCAGAATTGCACCTTGCAATGCGGAGAAATTACTGTTTGTGCATTTACAATATTCATTGATTTTTGCCATTGAAAAACATCATGTTATTCATATACCAGAAATGTTTGAAGCTACTGACTGAATGAAAGGAGCTGGCATCTCACTCTCTTTGAATCTTCTTTATCATGCTAAGAGGAGCAGGAAAAAGCAAAAAATTTCAGAATTGCACCTTGCAATGTGGAGAAATTACTGTTTGTGCATTTACAATATTCATTGATTTTTACCATTGAAAAACGTCCAGAAATGATTGAAGCTACTGACTGAATGAAAGTAGCTGGCATCTCACTCTCTTTGAATCTTCTTTATCATGCTAAGAGGAGCAGGAAAAAGCAAAAAATTTCAGACTTGCACCTTGCAATGCGGAGAAATTACTGTTTGTGCATTTACAATATTCATTGATTTTTGCCATTGAAAAACATCATGTTATTCATATACCAGAAATGTTTGAAGCTACTGACTGAATGAAAGGAGCTGGCATCTCACTCTCTTTGAATCTTCTTTATCATTCTAAGAGGAGCAGGAAAAAGCAAAAAATTTCAGAATTGCACCTTGCAATGTGGAGAAATTACTGTTTGTGCATTTACAATATTCATTGATTTTTACCATTGAAAAACGTCCAGAAATGATTGAAGCTACTGACTGAATGAAAGTAGCTGGCATCTCACTCTCTTTGAATCTTCTTTATCATGCTAAGAGGAGCAGGAAAAAGCAAAAAATTTCAGACTTGCACCTTGCAATGCGGAGAAATTACTGTTTGTGCATTTACAATATTCATTGATTTTTACCATTGAAAAACGTCCAGAAATGATTGAAGCTACTGACTGAATGAAAGTAGCTGGCATCTCACTCTCTTTGAATCTTCTTTATCATGCTAAGAGGAGCAGGAAAAAGCAAAAAATTTCAGACTTGCACCTTGCAATGCGGAGAAATTACTGTTTGTGCATTTACAATATTCATTGATTTTTGCCATTGAAAAACAACATGTTATTCATATACCAGAAATGTTTGAAGCTACTGACTGAATGAAAGGAGCTGGCATCTCACTCTCTTTGAATCTTCTTTATCATGCTAAGAGGAGCAGGAAAAAGCAAAAAATTTCAGAATTGCACCTTGCAATGCGGAGAAATTACTGTTTGTGCATTTACAATATTCATTGATTTTTGCCATTGAAAAACATCATGTTATTCATATACCAGAAATGTTTGAAGCTACTGACTGAATGAAAGGAGCTGGCATCTCACTCTCTTTGAATCTTCTTTATCATGCTAAGAGGAGCAGGAAAAAGCAAAAAATTTCAGAATTGCACCTTGCAATGCGGAGAAATTACTGTTTGTGCATTTACAATATTCATTGATTTTTGCCATTGAAAAACATCATGTTATTCATATACCAGAAATGTTTGAAGCTACTGACTGAATGAAAGGAGCTGGCATCTCACTCTCTTTGAATCTTCTTTATCATGCTAAGAGGAGCAGGAAAAAGCAAAAAATTTCAGAATTGCACCTTGCAATGCGGAGAAATTACTGTTTGTGCATTTACAATATTCATTGATTTTTGCCATTGAAAAACATCATGTTATTCATATACCAGAAATGTTTGAAGCTACTGACTGAATGAAAGGAGCTGGCATCTCACTCTCTTTGAATCTTCTTTATCATGCTAAGAGGAGCAGGAAAAAGCAAAAAATTTCAGAATTGCACCTTGCAATGTGGAGAAATTACTGTTTGTGCATTTACAATATTCATTGATTTTTACCATTGAAAAACGTCCAGAAATGATTGAAGCTACTGACTGAATGAAAGTAGCTGGCATCTCACTCTCTTTGAATCTTCTTTATCATGCTAAGAGGAGCAGGAAAAAGCAAAAAATTTCAGACTTGCACCTTGCAATGCGGAGAAATTACTGTTTGTGCATTTACAATATTCATTGATTTTTGCCATTGAAAAACATCATGTTATTCATATACCAGAAATGTTTGAAGCTACTGACTGAATGAAAGGAGCTGGCATCTCACTCTCTTTGAATCTTCTTTATCATTCTAAGAGGAGCAGGAAAAAGCAAAAAATTTCAGAATTGCACCTTGCAATGCGGAGAAATTACTGTTTGTGCATTTACAATATTCATTGATTTTTGCCATTGAAAAACATCATGTTATTCATATACCAGAAATGTTTGAAGCTACTGACTGAATGAAAGGAGCTGGCATCTCACTCTCTTTGAATCTTCTTTATCATGCTAAGAGGAGCAGGAAAAAGCAAAAAATTTCAGAATTGCACCTTGCAATGTGGAGAAATTACTGTTTGTGCATTTACAATATTCATTGATTTTTACCATTGAAAAACGTCCAGAAATGATTGAAGCTACTGACTGAATGAAAGTAGCTGGCATCTCACTCTCTTTGAATCTTCTTTATCATGCTAAGAGGAGCAGGAAAAAGCAAAAAATTTCAGACTTGCACCTTGCAATGCGGAGAAATTACTGTTTGTGCATTTACAATATTCATTGATTTTTGCCATTGAAAAACAACATGTTATTCATATACCAGAAATGTTTGAAGCTACTGACTGAATGAAAGGAGCTGGCATCTCACTCTCTTTGAATCTTCTTTATCATGCTAAGAGGAGCAGGAAAAAGCAAAAAATTTCAGAATTGCACCTTGCAATGCGGAGAAATTACTGTTTGTGCATTTACAATATTCATTGATTTTTGCCATTGAAAAACATCATGTTATTCATATACCAGAAATGTTTGAAGCTACTGACTGAATGAAAGGAGCTGGCATCTCACTCTCTTTGAATCTTCTTTATCATGCTAAGAGGAGCAGGAAAAAGCAAAAAATTTCAGAATTGCACCTTGCAATGCGGAGAAATTACTGTTTGTGCATTTACAATATTCATTGATTTTTGCCATTGAAAAACATCATGTTATTCATATACCAGAAATGTTTGAAGCTACTGACTGAATGAAAGGAGCTGGCATCTCACTCTCTTTGAATCTTCTTTATCATGCTAAGAGGAGCAGGAAAAAGCAAAAAATTTCAGAATTGCACCTTGCAATGCGGAGAAATTACTGTTTGTGCATTTACAATATTCATTGATTTTTGCCATTGAAAAACATCATGTTATTCATATACCAGAAATGTTTGAAGCTACTGACTGAATGAAAGGAGCTGGCATCTCACTCTCTTTGAATCTTCTTTATCATGCTAAGAGGAGCAGGAAAAAGCAAAAAATTTCAGAATTGCACCTTGCAATGTGGAGAAATTACTGTTTGTGCATTTACAATATTCATTGATTTTTACCATTGAAAAACATTCAGAAATGATTGAAGCTACTGACTGAATGAAAGTAGCTGGCATCTCACTCTCTTTGAATCTTCTTTATCATGCTAAGAGGAGCAGGAAAAAGCAAAAAATTTCAGACTTGCACCTTGCAATGCGGAGAAATTACTGTTTGTGCATTTACAATATTCATTGATTTTTGCCATTGAAAAACATCATGTTATTAATATACCAGAAATGTTTGAAGCTACTGACTGAATGAAAGGAGCTGGCATCTCACTCTCTTTGAATCTTCTTTATCATGCTAAGAGGAGCAGGAAAAAGCAAAAAATTTCAGAATTGCACCTTGCAATGCGGAGAAATTACTGTTTGTGCATTTACAATATTCATTGATTTTTGCCATTGAAAAACGTCCAGAAATGATTGAAGCTACTGACTGAATGAAAGGAGCTGGCATCTCACTCTCTTTGAATCTTCTTTATCATGCTAAGAGGAGCAGGAAAAAGCAAAAAATTTCAGAATTGCACCTTGCAATGCGGAGAAATTACTGTTTGTGCATTTACAATATTCATTGATTTTTGCCATTGAAAAACATCATGTTATTCATATACCAGAAATGTTTGAAGCTACTGACTGAATGAAAGGAGCTGGCATCTCACTCTCTTTGAATCTTCTTTATCATGCTAAGAGGAGCAGGAAAAAGCAAAAAATTTCAGAATTGCAGCTTGCAATGCGGAGAAATTACTGTTTGTGCATTTATAATATTAAATGATTTTTGCCATTGAAAAACGTCCAGAAATGATTGAAGCTACTGACTGAACGAAAGGAGCTGGCATCTCACTCTCTTTGAATCTTCTTTATCATGCTAAGAGGAGCAGGAAAAAGCAAAAAATTTCAGAATTGCACCTTGCAATGCGGAGAAATTACTGTTTGTGCATTTACAATATTCATTGATTTTTGCCATTGAAAAACATCATGTTATTCATATACCAGAAATGTTTGAAGCTACTGACTGAATGAAAGGAGCTGGCATCTCACTCTCTTTGAATCTTCTTTATCATGCTAAGAGGAGCAGGAAAAAGCAAAAAATTTCAGAATTGCACCTTGCAATGCGGAGAAATTACTGTTTGTGCATTTACAATATTCATTGATTTTTGCCATTGAAAAACGTCCAGAAATGATTGAAGCTACTGACTGAATGAAAGGAGCTGGCATCTCACTCTCTTTGAATCTTCTTTATCATGCTAAGAGGAGCAGGAAAAAGCAAAAAATTTCAGAATTGCACCTTGCAATGCGGAGAAATTACTGTTTGTGCATTTACAATATTCATTGATTTTTGCCATTGAAAAACGTCCAGAAATGATTGAAGCTACTGACTGAATGAAAGGAGCTGGCATCTCACTCTCTTTGAATCTTGTTTATCATGCTAAGAGGAGCAGGAAAAAGCAAAAAATTTCAGAATTGCACCTTGCAATGCGGAGAAAATACTGTTTGTGCATTTACAATATTCATTGATTTTTGCCATTGAAAAACGTCCAGAAATGATTGAAGCTACTGACTGAATGAAAGGAGCTGGCATCTCACTCTCTTTGAATCTTCTTTATCATGCTAAGAGGAGCAGGAAAAAGCAAAAAATTTCAGAATTGCACCTTGCAATGCGGAGAAATTACTGTTTGTGCATTTACAATATTCATTGATTTTTGCCATTGAAAAACATCATGTTATTCATATACCAGAAATGATTGAAGCTACTGACTGAATGAAAGGAGCTGGCATCTCACTCTCTTTGAATCTTCTTTATCATGCTAAGAGGAGCAGGAAAAAGTAAAAAATTTCAGAATTGCACCTTGCAATGCGGAGAAATTACTGTTTGTGCATTTATAATATTCAATGATTTTTGCCATTGAAAAACGTCCAGAAATGATTGAAGCTACTGACTGAACGAAAGGAGCTGGCATCTCACTCTCTTTGAATCTTCTTTATCATGCTAAGAGGAGCAGGAAAAAGCAAAAAATTTCAGAATTGCACCTTGCAATGCGGAGAAATTACTGTTTGTGCATTTACAATATTCATTGATTTTTGCCATTGAAAAACATCATGTTATTCATATACCAGAAATGTTTATAGCTACTGACTGAATGAAAGGAGCTGGCATCTCACTCTCTTTGAATCTTCTTTATCATGCTAAGAGGAGCAGGAAAAAGCAAAAAATTTCAGAATTGCACCTTGCAATGCGGAGAAATTACTGTTTGTGCATTTACAATATTCATTGATTTTTGCCATTGAAAAACGTCCAGAAATGATTGAAGCTACTGACTGAATGAAAGGAGCTGGCATCTCACTCTCTTTGAATCTTCTTTATCATGCTAAGAGGAGCAGGAAAAAGCAAAAAATTTCAGAATTGCACCTTGCAATGCGGAGAAATTACTGTTTGTGCATTTACAATATTCATTGATTTTTGCCATTGAAAAACATCGTTATTCATATACCAGAAATGTTTGAAGCTACTGACTGAATGAAAGGAGCTGGCATCTCACTCTCTTTGAATCTTCTTTATCATGCTAAGAGGAGCAGGAAAAAGCAAAAAATTTCAGAATTGCACCTTGCAATGCGGAGAAATTACTGTTTGTGCATTTACAATATTCATTGATTTTTGCCATTGAAAAACATCATGTTATTCATATACCAGAAATGTTTGAAGCTACTGACTGAATGAAAGGAGCTGGCATCTCACTCTCTTTGAATCTTCTTTATCATGCTAAGAGGAGCAGGAAAAAGCAAAAAATTTCAGAATTGCACCTTGCAATGTGGAGAAATTACTGTTTGTGCATTTACAATATTCATTGATTTTTACCATTGAAAAACGTCCAGAAATGATTGAAGCTACTGACTGAATGAAAGTAACTGGCATCTCACTCTCTTTGAATCTTCTTTATCATGCTAAGAGGAGCAGGAAAAAGCAAAAAATTTCAGACTTGCACCTTGCAATGCGGAGAAATTACTGTTTGTGCATTTACAATATTCATTGATTTTTGCCATTGAAAAACATCATGTTATTCATATACCAGAAATGTTTGAAGCTACTGACTGAATGAAAGGAGCTGGCACCTCACTCTCTTTGAATCTTCTTTATCATGCTAAGAGGAGCGGGAAAAAGCAAAAAATTACAGAATTGCACCTTGCAATGCGGAGAAATTACTGTTTGTGCATTTACAATATTCATTGATTTTTGCCATTGAAAAACGTCCAGAAATGATTGAAGGTACTGACTGAATGAAAGGAGCTGGCATCTCACTCTCTTTGAATCTTCTTTATCATGCTAAGAGGAGCAGGAAAAAGCAAAAAATTTCAGAATTGCACCTTGCAATGCGGAGAAATTACAGTTTGTGCATTTACAATATTCATTGATTTTTGCCATTGAAAAACATCCAGAAATGAATGAAGCTACTGACTGAATGAAAGGAGCTGGCATCTCACTCTCTTTGAATCTTCTTTATCATGCTAAGAGGAGCAGGAAAAAGCAAAAAATTCAGAATTGCACCTTGCAATGCGGAGAAATTACTGTTTGTGCATTTACAATATTCATTGATTTTTGCCATTGAAAAACATCATGTTATTCATATACCAGAAATGTTTGAAGCTACTGACTGAATGAAAGGAGCTGGCATCTCACTCTCTTTGAATCTTCTTTATCATGCTAAGAGGAGCAGGAAAAAGCAAAAAATTTCAGAATTGCACCTTGCAATGTGGAGAAATTACTGTTTGTGCATTTACAATATTCATTGATTTTTACCATTGAAAAACGTCCAGAAATGATTGAAGCTACTGACTGAATGAAAGTAGCTGGCATCTCACTCTCTTTGAATCTTCTTTATCATGCTAAGAGGAGCAGGAAAAAGCAAAAAATTTCAGACTTGCACCTTGCAATGCGGAGAAATTACTGTTTGTGCATTTACAATATTCATTGATTTTTGCCATTGAAAAACATCATGTTATTCATATACCAGAAATGTTTGAAGCTACTGACTGAATGAAAGGAGCTGGCATCTCACTCTCTTTGAATCTTCTTTATCATGCTAAGAGGAGCAGGAAAAAGCAAAAAATTTCAGAATTGCACCTTGCAATGCGGAGAAATTACTGTTTGTGCATTTACAATATTCATTGATTTTTGCCATTGAAAAACATCATGTTATTCATATACCAGAAATGTTTGAAGCTACTGACTGAATGAAAGGAGCTGGCATCTCACTCTCTTTGAATCTTCTTTATCATGCTGAGAGGAGCAGGAAAAAGCAAAAAATTTCAGAATTGCACCTGGCAATGCGGAGAAATTACTGTTTGTGCATTTACAATATTCATTGATTTTTGCCATTGAAAAACGTCCAGAAATGATTGAAGCTACTGACTGAATGAAAGGAGCTGGCATCTCACTCTCTTTGAATCTTCTTTATCATGCTAAGAGGAGCAGGAAAAATTAAAAAATTTCAGAATTGCACCTTGCAATGCGGAGAAATTACTGTTTGTGCATTTACAATATTCATTGATTTTTGCCATTGAAAAACATGTTATTCATATACCAGAAATGTTTGAAGCTACTGACTGAATGAAAGGAGCTGGCACCTCACTCTCTTTGAATCTTCTTTATCATGCTAAGAGGAGCGGGAAAAAGCAAAAAATTTCAGAATTGCACCTTGCAATGCGGAGAAATTACTGTTTGTGCATTTACAATATTCATTGATTTTTGCCATTGAAAAACGTCCAGAAATGATTGAAGGTACTGACTGAATGAAAGGAGCTGGCATCTCACTCTCTTTGAATCTTCTTTATCATGCTAAGAGGAGCAGGAAAAAGCAAAAAATTTCAGAATTGCACCTTGCAATGCGGAGAAATTACTGTTTGTGCATTTACAATATTCATTGATTTTTGCCATTGAAAAACGTCCAGAAATGATTGAAGCTACTGACTGAATGAAAGGAGCTGGCATCTCACTCTCTTTGAATCTTCTTTATCATGCTAAGAGGAGCAGGAAAAAGCAAAAAATTTCAGAATTGCACCTTGCAATGCGGAGAAATTACAGTTTGTGCATTTACAATATTCATTGATTTTTGCCTTTGAAAAACATCCAGAAATGATTGAAGCTACTGACTGAATGAAAGGAGCTGGCATCTCACTCTCTTTGAATCTTCTTTATCATGCTAAGAGGAGCAGGAAAAAGCAAAAAATTTCAGAATTGCACCTTGCAATGCGGAGAAATTACTGTTTGTGCATTTACAATATTCATTGATTTTTGCCATTGAAAAACATCATGTTATTCATATACCAGAAATGTTTGAAGCTACTGACTGAATGAAAGGAGCTGGCATCTCACTCTCTTTGAATCTTCTTTATCATGCTAAGAGGAGCAGGAAAAAGCAAAAAATTTCAGAATTGCACCTTGCAATGTGGAGAAATTACTGTTTGTGCATTTACAATATTCATTGATTTTTACCATTGAAAAACGTCCAGAAATGATTGAAGCTACTGACTGAATGAAAGTAGCTGGCATCTCACTCTCTTTGAATCTTCTTTATCATGCTAAGAGGAGCAGGAAAAAGCAAAAAATTTCAGACTTGCACCTTGCAATGCGGAGAAATTACTGTTTGTGCATTTACAATATTCATTGATTTTTGCCATTGAAAAACATCATGTTATTCATATACCAGAAATGTTTGAAGCTACTGACTGAATGAAAGGAGCTGGCATCTCACTCTCTTTGAATCTTCTTTATCATGCTAAGAGGAGCAGGAAAAAGCAAAAAATTTCAGAATTGCACCTTGCAATGCGGAGAAATTACTGTTTGTGCATTTACAATATTCATTGATTTTTGCCATTGAAAAACATCATGTTATTCATATACCAGAAATGTTTGAAGCTACTGACTGAATGAAAGGAGCTGGCATCTCACTCTCTTTGAATCTTCTTTATCATGCTAAGAGGAGCAGGAAAAAGCAAAAAATTTCAGAATTGCACCTTGCAATGCGGAGAAATTACTGTTTGTGCATTTACAATATTCATTGATTTTTGCCATTGAAAAACGTCCAGAAATGATTGAAGCTACTGACTGAATGAAAGGAGCTGGCATCTCACTCTCTTTGAATCTTCTTTATCATGCTAAGAGGAGCAGGAAAAATCAAAAAATTTCAGAATTGCACCTTGCAATGCGGAGAAATTACTGTTTGTGCATTTACAATATTCATTGATTTTTGCCATTGAAAAACATGTTATTCATATACCAGAAATGTTTGAAGCTACTGACTGAATGAAAGGAGCTGGCACCTCACTCTCTTTGAATCTTCTTTATCATGCTAAGAGGAGCGGGAAAAAGCAAAAAATTTCAGAATTGCACCTTGCAATGCGGAGAAATTACTGTTTGTGCATTTACAATATTCATTGATTTTTGCCATTGAAAAACGTCCAGAAATGATTGAAGGTACTGACTGAATGAAAGGAGCTGGCATCTCACTCTCTTTGAATCTTCTTTATCATGCTAAGAGGAGCAGGAAAAAGCAAAAAATTTCAGAATTGCACCTTGCAATGCGGAGAAATTACTGTTTGTGCATTTACAATATTCATTGATTTTTGCCATTGAAAAACATCCAGAAATGATTGAAGCTACTGACTGAATGAAAGGAGCTGGCATCTCACTCTCTGTGAATCTTCTTTATCATGCTAAGAGGAGCAGGAAAAAGCAAAAAATTTCAGAATTGCACCTTGCAATGCGGAGAAATTACTGTTTGGGCATTTACAATATTCATTGATTTTTGCCATTGAAAAACGTCCAGAAATGATTGAAGCTACTGACTGAATGAAAGGAGCTGGCATCTCACTCTCTTTGAATCTTCTTTATCATGCTAAGAGGAGCAGGAAAAATCAAAAAATTTCAGAATTGCACCTTGCAATGCGGAGAAATTACTGTTTGTGCATTTACAATATTCATTGATTTTTGCCATTGAAAAACATGTTATTCATATACCAGAAATGTTTGAAGCTACTGACTGAATGAAAGGAGCTGGCACCTCACTCTCTTTGAATCTTCTTTATCATGCTAAGAGGAGCGGGAAAAAGCAAAAAATTTCAGAATTGCACCTTGCAATGCGGAGAAATTACTGTTTGTGCATTTACAATATTCATTGATTTTTGCCATTGAAAAACATGTTATTCATATACCAGAAATGTTTGAAGCTACTGACTGAATGAAAGGAGCTGGCACCTCACTCTCTTTGAATCTTCTTTATCATGCTAAGAGGAGCGGGAAAAAGCAAAAAATTTCAGAATTGCACCTTGCAATGCGGAGAAATTACTGTTTGTGCATTTACAATATTCATTGATTTTTGCCATTGAAAAACGTCCAGAAATGATTGAAGGTACTGACTGAATGAAAGGAGCTGGCATCTCACTCTCTTTGAATCTTCTTTATCATGCTAAGAGGAGCAGGAAAAAGCAAAAAATTTCAGAATTGCACCTTGCAATGCGGAGAAATTACTGTTTGTGCATTTACAATATTCATTGATTTTTGCCATTGAAAAACGTCCAGAAATGATTGAAGCTACTGACTGAATGAAAGGAGCTGGCATCTCACTCTCTTTGAATCTTCTTTATCATGCTAAGAGGAGCAGGAAAAAGCAAAAAATTTCAGAATTGCACCTTGCAATGCGGAGAAATTACAGTTTGTGCATTTACAATATTTATTGATTTTTGCCTTTGAAAAACATCCAGAAATGATTGAAGCTACTGACTGAATGAAAGGAGCTGGCATCTCACTCTCTTTGAATCTTCTTTATCATGCTAAGAGGAGCAGGAAAAAGCAAAAAATTTCAGAATTGCACCTTGCAATGCGGAGAAATTACTGTTTGTGCATTTACAATATTCATTGATTTTTGCCATTGAAAAACATCATGTTATTCATATACCAGAAATGTTTGAAGCTACTGACTGAATGAAAGGAGCTGGCATCTCACTCTCTTTGAATCTTCTTTATCATGCTAAGAGGAGCAGCAAAAAGCAAAAAATTTCAGAATTGCACCTTGCAATGTGGAGAAATTACTGTTTGTGCATTTACAATATTCATTGATTTTTACCATTGAAAAACGTCCAGAAATGATTGAAGCTACTGACTGAATGAAAGTAGCTGGCATCTCACTCTCTTTGAATCTTCTTTATCATGCTAAGAGGAGCAGGAAAAAGCAAAAAATTTCAGACTTGCACCTTGCAATGCGGAGAAATTACTGTTTGTGCATTTACAATATTCATTGATTTTTGCCATTGAAAAACATCATGTTATTCATATACCAGAAATGTTTGAAGCTACTGACTGAATGAAAGGAGCTGGCATCTCACTCTCTTTGAATCTTCTTTATCATGCTAAGAGGAGCAGGAAAAAGCAAAAAATTTCAGAATTGCACCTTGCAATGCGGAGAAATTACTGTTTGTGCATTTACAATATTCATTGATTTTTGCCATTGAAAAACATCATGTTATTCATATACCAGAAATGTTTGAAGCTACTGACTGAATGAAAGGAGCTGGCATCTCACTCTCTTTGAATCTTCTTTATCATGCTAAGAGGAGCAGGAAAAAGCAAAAAATTTCAGAATTGCACCTTGCAATGCGGAGAAATTACTGTTTGTGCATTTACAATATTCATTGATTTTTGCCATTGAAAAACGTCCAGAAATGATTGAAGCTACTGACTGAATGAAAGGAGCTGGCATCTCACTCTCTTTGAATCTTCTTTATCATGCTAAGAGGAGCAGGAAAAATCAAAAAATTTCAGAATTGCACCTTGCAATGCGGAGAAATTACTGTTTGTGCATTTACAATATTCATTGATTTTTGCCATTGAAAAACATGTTATTCATATACCAGAAATGTTTGAAGCTACTGACTGAATGAAAGGAGCTGGCACCTCACTCTCTTTGAATCTTCTTTATCATGCTAAGAGGAGCGGGAAAAAGCAAAAAATTTCAGAATTGCACCTTGCAATGCGGAGAAATTACTGTTTGTGCATTTACAATATTCATTGATTTTTGCCATTGAAAAACGTCCAGAAATGATTGAAGGTACTGACTGAATGAAAGGAGCTGGCATCTCACTCTCTTTGAATCTTCTTTATCATGCTAAGAGGAGCAGGAAAAAGCAAAAAATTTCAGAATTGCACCTTGCAATGCGGAGAAATTACTGTTTGTGCATTTACAATATTCATTGATTTTTGCCATTGAAAAACATCCAGAAATGATTGAAGCTACTGACTGAATGAAAGGAGCTGGCATCTCACTCTCTGTGAATCTTCTTTATCATGCTAAGAGGAGCAGGAAAAAGCAAAAAATTTCAGAATTGCACCTTGCAATGCGGAGAAATTACTGTTTGGGCATTTACAATATTCATTGATTTTTGCAATTGAAAAACATCATGTTATTCATATACCAGAAATGTTTGAAGCTACTGACTGAATGAAAGGAGCTGGCATCTCACTCTCTTTGAATCTTCTTTATCATGCTAAGAGGAGCAGGAAAAAGCAAAAAATTTCAGAATTGCACCTTGCAATGTGGAGAAATTACTGTTTGTACATTTACAATATTCATTGATTTTTACCATTGAAAAACGTCCAGAAATGATTGAAGCTACTGACTGAATGAAAGTAGCTGGCATCTCACTCTCTTTGAATCTTCTTTATCATTCTAAGAGGAGCAGGAAAAAGCAAAAAATTTCAGACTTGCACCTTGCAATGCGGAGAAATTACTGTTTGTGCATTTACAATATTCATTGATTTTTGCCATTGAAAAACATCATGTTATTCATATACCAGAAATGTTTGAAGCTACTGACTGAATGAAAGGAGCTGGCATCTCACTCTCTTTGAATCTTCTTTATCATGCTAAGAGGAGCAGGAAAAAGCAAAAAATTTCAGAATTGCACCTTGCAATGCGGAGAAATTACTGTTTGTGCATTTACAATATTCATTGATTTTTGCCATTGAAAAACATCATGTTATTCATATACCAGAAATGTTTGAAGCTACTGACTGAATGAAAGGAGCTGGCATCTCACTCTCTTTGAATCTTCTTTATCATGCTAAGAGGAGCAGGAAAAAGCAAAAAATTTCAGAATTGCACCTTGCAATGTGGAGAAATTACTGTTTGTACATTTACAATATTCATTGATTTTTACCATTGAAAAACGTCCAGAAATGATTGAAGCTACTGACTGAATGAAAGGAGCTGGCATCTCACTCTCTTTGAATCTTCTTTATCATGCTAAGAGGAGCAGGAAAAAGCAAAAAATTTCAGAATTGCACCTTGCAATGCGGAGAAATTACTGTTTGTGCATTTACAATATTCATTGATTTTTGCCATTGAAAAACATCGTTATTCATATACCAGAAATGTTTGAAGCTACTGACTGAATGAAAGGAGCTGGCATCTCACTCTCTTTGAATCTTCTTTATCATGCTAAGAGGAGCAGGAAAAAGCAAAAAATTTCAGAATTGCACCTTGCAATGCGGAGAAATTACTGTTTGTGCATTTACAATATTCATTGATTTTTGCCATTGAAAAACATCATGTTATTCATATACCAGAAATGTTTGAAGCTACTGACTGAATGAAAGGAGCTGGCATCTCACTCTCTTTGAATCTTCTTTATCATGCTAAGAGGAGCAGGAAAAAGCAAAAAATTTCAGAATTGCACCTTGCAATGTGGAGAAATTACTGTTTGTGCATTTACAATATTCATTGATTTTTACCATTGAAAAACGTCCAGAAATGATTGAAGCTACTGACTGAATGAAACTAACTGGCATCTCACTCTCTTTGAATCTTCTTTATCATGCTAAGAGGAGCAGGAAAAAGCAAAAAATTTCAGACTTGCACCTTGCAATGCGGAGAAATTACTGTTTGTGCATTTACAATATTCATTGATTTTTGCCATTGAAAAACATCATGTTATTCATATACCAGAAATGTTTGAAGCTACTGACTGAATGAAAGGAGCTGGCATCTCACTCTCTTTGAATCTTCTTTATCATGCTAAGAGGAGCAGGAAAAAGCAAAAAATTTCAGAATTGCACCTTGCAATGCGGAGAAATTACTGTTTGTGCATTTACAATATTCATTGATTTTTGCCATTGAAAAACGTCCAGAAATGATTGAAGCTACTGACTGAATGAAAGGAGCTGGCATCTCACTCTCTTTGAATCTTCTTTATCATGCTAAGAGGAGCAGGAAAAAGCAAAAAATTTCAGAATTGCACCTTGCAATGCGGAGAAATTACTGTTTGTGCATTTACAATATTCATTGATTTTTGCCATTGAAAAACGTCCAGAAATGATTGAAGCTACTGACTGAATGAAAGGAGCTGGCATCTCACTCTCTTTGAATCTTCTTTATCATGCTAAGAGGAGCAGGAAAAATCAAAAAATTTCAGAATTGCACCTTGCAATGCGGAGAAATTACTGTTTGTGCATTTACAATATTCATTGATTTTTGCCATTGAAAAACATGTTATTCATATACCAGAAATGTTTGAAGCTACTGACTGAATGAAAGGAGCTGGCACCTCACTCTCTTTGAATCTTCTTTATCATGCTAAGAGGAGCGGGAAAAAGAAAAAATTACAGAATTGCACCTTGCAATGCGGAGAAATTACTGTTTGTGCATTTACAATATTCATTGATTTTTGCCATTGAAAAACGTCCAGAAATGATTGAAGGTACTGACTGAATGAAAGGAGCTGGCATCTCACTCTCTTTGAATCTTCTTTATCATGCTAAGAGGAGCAGGAAAAAGCAAAAAATTTCAGAATTGCACCTTGCAATGCGGAGAAATTACTGTTTGTGCATTTACAATATTCATTGATTTTTGCCATTGAAAAACGTCCAGAAATGATTGAAGCTACTGACTGAATGAAAGGAGCTGGCATCTCACTCTCTTTGAATCTTCTTTATCATGCTAAGAGGAGCAGGAAAAAGCAAAAAATTTCAGAATTGCACCTTGCAATGCGGAGAAATTACAGTTTGTGCATTTACAATATTCATTGATTTTTGCCTTTGAAAAACATCCAGAAATGATTGAAGCTACTGTCTGAATGAAAGGAGCTGGCATCTCACTCTCTTTGAATCTTCTTTATCATGCTAAGAGGAGCAGGAAAAAGCAAAAAATTTCAGAATTGCACCTTGCAATGCGGAGAAATTACTGTTTGTGCATTTACAATATTCATTGATTTTTGCCATTGAAAAACATGTTATTCATATACCAGAAATGTTTGAAGCTACTGACTGAATGAAAGGAGCTGGCACCTCACTCTCTTTGAATCTTCTTTATCATGCTAAGAGGAGCGGGAAAAAGCAAAAAATTTCAGAATTGCACCTTGCAATGCGGAGAAATTACTGTTTGTGCATTTACAATATTCATTGATTTTTGCCATTGAAAAACGTCCAGAAATGATTGAAGGTACTGACTGAATGAAAGGAGCTGGCATCTCACTCTCTTTGAATCTTCTTTATCATGCTAAGAGGAGCAGGAAAAAGCAAAAAATTTCAGAATTGCACCTTGCAATGCGGAGAAATTACTGTTTGTGCATTTACAATATTCATTGATTTTTGCCATTGAAAAACGTCCAGAAATGATTGAAGCTACTGACTGAATGAAAGGAGCTGGCATCTCACTCTCTTTGAATCTTCTTTATCATGCTAAGAGGAGCAGGAAAAAGCAAAAAATTTCAGAATTGCACCTTGCAATGCGGAGAAATTACAGTTTGTGCATTTACAATATTTATTGATTTTTGCCTTTGAAAAACATCCAGAAATGATTGAAGCTACTGACTGAATGAAAGGAGCTGGCATCTCACTCTCTTTGAATCTTCTTTATCATGCTAAGAGGAGCAGGAAAAAGCAAAAAATTTCAGAATTGCACCTTGCAATGCGGAGAAATTACTGTTTGTGCATTTACAATATTCATTGATTTTTGCCATTGAAAAACATCATGTTATTCATATACCAGAAATGTTTGAAGCTACTGACTGAATGAAAGGAGCTGGCATCTCACTCTCTTTGAATCTTCTTTATCATGCTAAGAGGAGCAGGAAAAAGCAAAAAATTTCAGAATTGCACCTTGCAATGTGGAGAAATTACTGTTTGTGCATTTACAATATTCATTGATTTTTACCATTGAAAAACGTCCAGAAATGATTGAAGCTACTGACTGAATGAAAGTAGCTGGCATCTCACTCTCTTTGAATCTTCTTTATCATGCTAAGAGGAGCAGGAAAAAGCAAAAAATTTCAGACTTGCACCTTGCAATGCGGAGAAATTACTGTTTGTGCATTTACAATATTCATTGATTTTTGCCATTGAAAAACATCATGTTATTCATATACCAGAAATGTTTGAAGCTACTGACTGAATGAAAGGAGCTGGCATCTCACTCTCTTTGAATCTTCTTTATCATGCTAAGAGGAGCAGGAAAAAGCAAAAAATTTCAGAATTGCACCTTGCAATGCGGAGAAATTACTGTTTGTGCATTTACAATATTCATTGATTTTTGCCATTGAAAAACATCATGTTATTCATATACCAGAAATGTTTGAAGCTACTGACTGAATGAAAGGAGCTGGCATCTCACTCTCTTTGAATCTTCTTTATCATGCTAAGAGGAGCAGGAAAAAGCAAAAAATTTCAGAATTGCACCTTGCAATGCGGAGAAATTACTGTTTGTGCATTTACAATATTCATTGATTTTTGCCATTGAAAAACGTCCAGAAATGATTGAAGCTACTGACTGAATGAAAGGAGCTGGCATCTCACTCTCTTTGAATCTTCTTTATCATGCTAAGAGGAGCAGGAAAAATCAAAAAATTTCAGAATTGCACCTTGCAATGCGGAGAAATTACTGTTTGTGCATTTACAATATTCATTGATTTTTGCCATTGAAAAACATGTTATTCATATACCAGAAATGTTTGAAGCTACTGACTGAATGAAAGGAGCTGGCACCTCACTCTCTTTGAATCTTCTTTATCATGCTAAGAGGAGCGGGAAAAAGCAAAAAATTTCAGAATTGCACCTTGCAATGCGGAGAAATTACTGTTTGTGCATTTACAATATTCATTGATTTTTGCCATTGAAAAACGTCCAGAAATGATTGAAGGTACTGACTGAATGAAAGGAGCTGGCATCTCACTCTCTTTGAATCTTCTTTATCATGCTAAGAGGAGCAGGAAAAAGCAAAAAATTTCAGAATTGCACCTTGCAATGCGGAGAAATTACTGTTTGTGCATTTACAATATTCATTGATTTTTGCCATTGAAAAACATCCAGAAATGATTGAAGCTACTGACTGAATGAAAGGAGCTGGCATCTCACTCTCTGTGAATCTTCTTTATCATGCTAAGAGGAGCAGGAAAAAGCAAAAAATTTCAGAATTGCACCTTGCAATGCGGAGAAATTACTGTTTGGGCATTTACAATATTCATTGATTTTTGCAATTGAAAAACATCATGTTATTCATATACCAGAAATGTTTGAAGCTACTGACTGAATGAAAGGAGCTGGCATCTCACTCTCTTTGAATCTTCTTTATCATGCTAAGAGGAGCAGGAAAAAGCAAAAAATTTCAGAATTGCACCTTGCAATGTGGAGAAATTACTGTTTGTACATTTACAATATTCATTGATTTTTACCATTGAAAAACGTCCAGAAATGATTGAAGCTACTGACTGAATGAAAGTAGCTGGCATCTCACTCTCTTTGAATCTTCTTTATCATTCTAAGAGGAGCAGGAAAAAGCAAAAAATTTCAGACTTGCACCTTGCAATGCGGAGAAATTACTGTTTGTGCATTTACAATATTCATTGATTTTTGCCATTGAAAAACATCATGTTATTCATATACCAGAAATGTTTGAAGCTACTGACTGAATGAAAGGAGCTGGCATCTCACTCTCTTTGAATCTTCTTTATCATGCTAAGAGGAGCAGGAAAAAGCAAAAAATTTCAGAATTGCACCTTGCAATGCGGAGAAATTACTGTTTGTGCATTTACAATATTCATTGATTTTTGCCATTGAAAAACATCATGTTATTCATATACCAGAAATGTTTGAAGCTACTGACTGAATGAAAGGAGCTGGCATCTCACTCTCTTTGAATCTTCTTTATCATGCTAAGAGGAGCAGGAAAAAGCAAAAAATTTCAGAATTGCACCTTGCAATGTGGAGAAATTACTGTTTGTACATTTACAATATTCATTGATTTTTACCATTGAAAAACGTCCAGAAATGATTGAAGCTACTGACTGAATGAAAGGAGCTGGCATCTCACTCTCTTTGAATCTTCTTTATCATGCTAAGAGGAGCAGGAAAAAGCAAAAAATTTCAGAATTGCACCTTGCAATGCGGAGAAATTACTGTTTGTGCATTTACAATATTCATTGATTTTTGCCATTGAAAAACATCGTTATTCATATACCAGAAATGTTTGAAGCTACTGACTGAATGAAAGGAGCTGGCATCTCACTCTCTTTGAATCTTCTTTATCATGCTAAGAGGAGCAGGAAAAAGCAAAAAATTTCAGAATTGCACCTTGCAATGCGGAGAAATTACTGTTTGTGCATTTACAATATTCATTGATTTTTGCCATTGAAAAACATCATGTTATTCATATACCAGAAATGTTTGAAGCTACTGACTGAATGAAAGGAGCTGGCATCTCACTCTCTTTGAATCTTCTTTATCATGCTAAGAGGAGCAGGAAAAAGCAAAAAATTTCAGAATTGCACCTTGCAATGTGGAGAAATTACTGTTTGTGCATTTACAATATTCATTGATTTTTACCATTGAAAAACGTCCAGAAATGATTGAAGCTACTGACTGAATGAAACTAACTGGCATCTCACTCTCTTTGAATCTTCTTTATCATGCTAAGAGGAGCAGGAAAAAGCAAAAAATTTCAGACTTGCACCTTGCAATGCGGAGAAATTACTGTTTGTGCATTTACAATATTCATTGATTTTTGCCATTGAAAAACATCATGTTATTCATATACCAGAAATGTTTGAAGCTACTGACTGAATGAAAGGAGCTGGCATCTCACTCTCTTTGAATCTTCTTTATCATGCTAAGAGGAGCAGGAAAAAGCAAAAAATTTCAGAATTGCACCTTGCAATGCGGAGAAATTACTGTTTGTGCATTTACAATATTCATTGATTTTTGCCATTGAAAAACGTCCAGAAATGATTGAAGCTACTGACTGAATGAAAGGAGCTGGCATCTCACTCTCTTTGAATCTTCTTTATCATGCTAAGAGGAGCAGGAAAAAGCAAAAAATTTCAGAATTGCACCTTGCAATGCGGAGAAATTACTGTTTGTGCATTTACAATATTCATTGATTTTTGCCATTGAAAAACGTCCAGAAATGATTGAAGCTACTGACTGAATGAAAGGAGCTGGCATCTCACTCTCTTTGAATCTTCTTTATCATGCTAAGAGGAGCAGGAAAAATCAAAAAATTTCAGAATTGCACCTTGCAATGCGGAGAAATTACTGTTTGTGCATTTACAATATTCATTGATTTTTGCCATTGAAAAACATGTTATTCATATACCAGAAATGTTTGAAGCTACTGACTGAATGAAAGGAGCTGGCACCTCACTCTCTTTGAATCTTCTTTATCATGCTAAGAGGAGCGGGAAAAAGAAAAAATTACAGAATTGCACCTTGCAATGCGGAGAAATTACTGTTTGTGCATTTACAATATTCATTGATTTTTGCCATTGAAAAACGTCCAGAAATGATTGAAGGTACTGACTGAATGAAAGGAGCTGGCATCTCACTCTCTTTGAATCTTCTTTATCATGCTAAGAGGAGCAGGAAAAAGCAAAAAATTTCAGAATTGCACCTTGCAATGCGGAGAAATTACTGTTTGTGCATTTACAATATTCATTGATTTTTGCCATTGAAAAACGTCCAGAAATGATTGAAGCTACTGACTGAATGAAAGGAGCTGGCATCTCACTCTCTTTGAATCTTCTTTATCATGCTAAGAGGAGCAGGAAAAAGCAAAAAATTTCAGAATTGCACCTTGCAATGCGGAGAAATTACAGTTTGTGCATTTACAATATTCATTGATTTTTGCCTTTGAAAAACATCCAGAAATGATTGAAGCTACTGTCTGAATGAAAGGAGCTGGCATCTCACTCTCTTTGAATCTTCTTTATCATGCTAAGAGGAGCAGGAAAAAGCAAAAAATTTCAGAATTGCACCTTGCAATGCGGAGAAATTACTGTTTGTGCATTTACAATATTCATTGATTTTTGCCATTGAAAAACATCATGTTATTCATATACCAGAAATGTTTGAAGCTACTGACTGAATGAAAGGAGCTGGCATCTCACTCTCTTTGAATCTTCTTTATCATGCTAAGAGGAGCAGGAAAAAGCAAAAAATTTCAGAATTGCACCTTGCAATGTGGAGAAATTACTGTTTGTGCATTTACAATATTCATTGATTTTTACCATTGAAAAACGTCCAGAAATGATTGAAGCTACTGACTGAATGAAAGTAGCTGGCATCTCACTCTCTTTGAATCTTCTTTATCATGCTAAGAGGAGCAGGAAAAAGCAAAAAATTTCAGACTTGCACCTTGCAATGCGGAGAAATTACTGTTTGTGCATTTACAATATTCATTGATTTTTGCCATTGAAAAACATCATGTTATTCATATACCAGAAATGTTTGAAGCTACTGACTGAATGAAAGGAGCTGGCATCTCACTCTCTTTGAATCTTCTTTATCATGCTAAGAGGAGCAGGAAAAAGCAAAAAATTTCAGAATTGCACCTTGCAATGCGGAGAAATTACTGTTTGTGCATTTACAATATTCATTGATTTTTGCCATTGAAAAACATCATGTTATTCATATACCAGAAATGTTTGAAGCTACTGACTGAATGAAAGGAGCTGGCATCTCACTCTCTTTGAATCTTCTTTATCATGCTAAGAGGAGCAGGAAAAAGCAAAAAATTTCAGAATTGCACCTTGCAATGCGGAGAAATTACTGTTTGTGCATTTACAATATTCATTAATTTTTGCCATTGAAAAACGTCCAGAAATGATTGAAGCTACTGACTGAATGAAAGGAGCTGGCATCTCACTCTCTTTGAATCTTCTTTATCATGCTAAGAGGAGCAGGAAAAATCAAAAAATTTCAGAATTGCACCTTGCAATGCGGAGAAATTACTGTTTGTGCATTTACAATATTCATTGATTTTTGCCATTGAAAAACATGTTATTCATATACCAGAAATGTTTGAAGCTACTGACTGAATGAAAGGAGCTGGCACCTCACTCTCTTTGAATCTTCTTTATCATGCTAAGAGGAGCAGGAAAAAGCAAAAAATTTCAGAATTGCACCTTGCAATGCGGAGAAATTACTGTTTGTGCATTTACAATATTCATTGATTTTTGCAATTGAAAAACATCATGTTATTCATATACCAGAAATGTTTGAAGCTACTGACTGAATGAAAGGAGCTGGCATCTCACTCTCTTTGAATCTTCTTTATCATGCTAAGAGGAGCAGGAAAAAGCAAAAAATTTCAGAATTGCACCTTGCAATGTGGAGAAATTACTGTTTGTACATTTACAATATTCATTGATTTTTACCATTGAAAAACGTCCAGAAATGATTGAAGCTACTGACTGAATGAAAGTAGCTGGCATCTCACTCTCTTTGAATCTTCTTTATCATTCTAAGAGGAGCAGGAAAAAGCAAAAAATTTCAGACTTGCACCTTGCAATGCGGAGAAATTACTGTTTGTGCATTTACAATATTCATTGATTTTTGCCATTGAAAAACATCATGTTATTCATATACCAGAAATGTTTGAAGCTACTGACTGAATGAAAGGAGCTGGCATCTCACTCTCTTTGAATCTTCTTTATCATGCTAAGAGGAGCAGGAAAAAGCAAAAAATTTCAGAATTGCACCTTGCAATGCGGAGAAATTACTGTTTGTGCATTTACAATATTCATTGATTTTTGCCATTGAAAAACATCATGTTATTCATATACCAGAAATGTTTGAAGCTACTGACTGAATGAAAGGAGCTGGCATCTCACTCTCTTTGAATCTTCTTTATCATGCTAAGAGGAGCAGGAAAAAGCAAGAAATTTCAGAATTGCACCTTGCAATGTGGAGAAATTACTGTTTGTACATTTACAATATTCATTGATTTTTACCATTGAAAAACGTCCAGAAATGATTGAAGCTACTGACTGAATGAAAGGAGCTGGCATCTCACTCTCTTTGAATCTTCTTTATCATGCTAAGAGGAGCAGGAAAAAGCAAAAAATTTCAGAATTGCACCTTGCAATGCGGAGAAATTACTGTTTGTGCATTTACAATATTCATTGATTTTTGCCATTGAAAAACATCGTTATTCATATACCAGAAATGTTTGAAGCTACTGACTGAATGAAAGGAGCTGGCATCTCACTCTCTTTGAATCTTCTTTATCATGCTAAGAGGAGCAGGAAAAAGCAAAAAATTTCAGAATTGCACCTTGCAATGCGGAGAAATTACTGTTTGTGCATTTACAATATTCATTGATTTTTGCCATTGAAAAACATCATGTTATTCATATACCAGAAATGTTTGAAGCTACTGACTGAATGAAAGGAGCTGGCATCTCACTCTCTTTGAATCTTCTTTATCATGCTAAGAGGAGCAGGAAAAAGCAAAAAATTTCAGAATTGCACCTTGCAATGTGGAGAAATTACTGTTTGTGCATTTACAATATTCATTGATTTTTACCATTGAAAAACGTCCAGAAATGATTGAAGCTACTGACTGAATGAAAGTAACTGGCATCTCACTCTCTTTGAATCTTCTTTATCATGCTAAGAGGAGCAGGAAAAAGCAAAAAATTTCAGACTTGCACCTTGCAATGCGGAGAAATTACTGTTTGTGCATTTACAATATTCATTGATTTTTGCCATTGAAAAACATCATGTTATTCATATACCAGAAATGTTTGAAGCTACTGACTGAATGAAAGGAGCTGGCATCTCACTCTCTTTGAATCTTCTTTATCATGCTAAGAGGAGCAGGAAAAAGCAAAAAATTTCAGAATTGCACCTTGCAATGCGGAGAAATTACTGTTTGTGCATTTACAATATTCATTGATTTTTGCCATTGAAAAACGTCCAGAAATGATTGAAGCTACTGACTGAATGAAAGGAGCTGGCATCTCACTCTCTTTGAATCTTCTTTATCATGCTAAGAGGAGCAGGAAAAAGCAAAAAATTTCAGAATTGCACCTTGCAATGCGGAGAAATTACTGTTTGTGATTTACAATATTCATTGATTTTTGCCATTGAAAAACGTCCAGAAATGATTGAAGCTACTGACTGAATGAAAGGAGCTGGCATCTCACTCTCTTTGAATCTTCTTTATCATGCTAAGAGGAGCAGGAAAAATCAAAAAATTTCAGAATTGCACCTTGCAATGCGGAGAAATTACTGTTTGTGCATTTACAATATTCATTGATTTTTGCCATTGAAAAACATGTTATTCATATACCAGAAATGTTTGAAGCTACTGACTGAATGAAAGGAGCTGGCACCTCACTCTCTTTGAATCTTCTTTATCATGCTAAGAGGAGCGGGAAAAAGAAAAAATTACAGAATTGCACCTTGCAATGCGGAGAAATTACTGTTTGTGCATTTACAATAATCATTGATTTTTGCCATTGAAAAACGTCCAGAAATGATTGAAGGTACTGACTGAATGAAAGGAGCTGGCATCTCACTCTCTTTGAATCTTCTTTATCATGCTAAGAGGAGCAGGAAAAAGCAAAAAATTTCAGAATTGCACCTTGCAATGCGGAGAAATTACTGTTTGTGCATTTACAATATTCATTGATTTTTGCCACTGAAAAACGTCCAGAAATGATTGAAGCTACTGACTGAATGAAAGGAGCTGGCATCTCACTCTCTTTGAATCTTCTTTATCATGCTAAGAGGAGCAGGAAAAAGCAAAAAATTTCAGAATTGCACCTTGCAATGCGGAGAAATTACAGTTTGTGCATTTACAATATTCATTGATTTTTGCCATTGAAAAACATCCAGAAATGATTGAAGCTACTGACTGAATGAAAGGAGCTGGCATCTCACTCTCTTTGAATCTTCTTTATCATGCTAAGAGGAGCAGGAAAAAGCAAAAAATTTCAGAATTGCACCTTGCAATGCGGAGAAATTACTGTTTGTGCATTTACAATATTCATTGATTTTTGCCATTGAAAAACATCATGTTATTCATATACCAGAAATGTTTGAAGCTACTGACTGAATGAAAGGAGCTGGCATCTCACTCTCTTTGAATCTTCTTTATCATGCTAAGAGGAGCAGGAAAAAGCAAAAAATTTCAGAATTGCACCTTGCAATGTGGAGAAATTACTGTTTGTGCATTTACAATATTCATTGATTTTTACCATTGAAAAACGTCCAGAAATGATTGAAGCTACTGACTGAATGAAAGTAGCTGGCATCTCACTCTCTTTGAATCTTCTTTATCATGCTAAGAGGAGCAGGAAAAAGCAAAAAATTTCAGACTTGCACCTTGCAATGCGGAGAAATTACTGTTTGTGCATTTACAATATTCATTGATTTTTGCCATTGAAAAACATCATGTTATTCATATACCAGAAATGTTTGAAGCTACTGACTGAATGAAAGGAGCTGGCATCTCACTCTCTTTGAATCTTCTTTATCATGCTAAGAGGAGCAGGAAAAAGCAAAAAATTTCAGAATTGCAGCTTGCAATGCGGAGAAATTACTGTTTGTGCATTTACAATATTCATTGATTTTTGCCATTGAAAAACATCATGTTATTCATATACCAGAAATGTTTGAAGCTACTGACTGAATGAAAGGAGCTGGCATCTCACTCTCTTTGAATCTTCTTTATCATGCTAAGAGGAGCAGGAAAAAGCAAAAAATTTCAGAATTGCACCTTGCAATGCGGAGAAATTACTGTTTGTGCATTTACAATATTCATTGATTTTTGCCATTGAAAAACGTCCAGAAATGATTGAAGCTACTGACTGAATGAAAGGAGCTGGCATCTCACTCTCTTTGAATCTTCTTTATCATGCTAAGAGGAGCAGGAAAAATCAAAAAATTTCAGAATTGCACCTTGCAATGCGGAGAAATTACTGTTTGTGCATTTACAATATTCATTGATTTTTGCCATTGAAAAACATGTTATTCATATACCAGAAATGTTTGAAGCTACTGACTGAATGAAAGGAGCTGGCACCTCACTCTCTTTGAATCTTCTTTATCATGCTAAGAGGAGCGGGAAAAAGCAAAAAATTTCAGAATTGCACCTTGCAATGCGGAGAAATTACTGTTTGTGCATTTACAATATTCATTGATTTTTGCCATTGAAAAACGTCCAGAAATGATTGAAGGTACTGACTGAATGAAAGGAGCTGGCATCTCACTCTCTTTGAATCTTCTTTATCATGCTAAGAGGAGCAGGAAAAAGCAAAAAATTTCAGAATTGCACCTTGCAATGCGGAGAAATTACTGTTTGTGCATTTACAATATTCATTGATTTTTGCCATTGAAAAACGTCCAGAAATGATTGAAGCTACTGACTGAATGAAAGGAGCTGGCATCTCACTCTCTTTGAATCTTCTTTATCATGCTAAGAGGAGCAGGAAAAAGCAAAAAATTTCAGAATTGCACCTTGCAATGCGGAGAAATTACTGTTTGTGCATTTACAATATTCATTGATTTTTGCCATTGAAAAACATCATGTTATTCATATACCAGAAATGTTTGAAGCTACTGACTGAATGAAAGGAGCTGGCATCTCACTCTCTTTGAATCTTCTTTATCATGCTAAGAGGAGCAGGAAAAATCAAAAAATTTCAGAATTGCACCTTGCAATGTGGAGAAATTACTGTTTGTGCATTTACAATATTCACTGATTTTTACCATTGAAAAACGTCCAGAAATGATTGAAGCTACTGACTGAATGAAAGTAGCTGACATCTCACTCTCTTTGAATCTTCTTTATCATGCTAAGAGGAGCAGGAAAAAGCAAAAAATTTCAGACTTGCACCTTGCAATGCGGAGAAATTACTGTTTGTGCATTTACAATATTCATTGATTTTTGCCATTGAAAAACGTCCAGAAATGATTGAAGGTACTGACTGAATGAAAGGAGCTGGCATCTCACTCTCTTTGAATCTTCTTTATCATGCTAAGAGGAGCAGGAAAAAGCAAAAAATTTCAGAATTGCACCTTGCAATGCGGAGAAATTACTGTTTGTGCATTTACAATATTCATTGATTTTTGCCACTGAAAAACGTCCAGAAATGATTGAAGCTACTGACTGAATGAAAGGAGCTGGCATCTCACTCTCTTTGAATCTTCTTTATCATGCTAAGAGGAGCAGGAAAAAGCAAAAAATTTCAGAATTGCACCTTGCAATGCGGAGAAATTACTGTTTGTGCATTTACAATATTCATTGATTTTTGCCATTGAAAAACATCATGTTATTCATATACCAGAAATGTTTGAAGCTACTGACTGAATGAAAGGAGCTGGCATCTCACTCTCTTTGAATCTTCTTTATCATGCTAAGAGGAGCAGGAAAAAGCAAAAAATTTCAGAATTGCACCTTGCAATGTGGAGAAATTACTGTTTGTGCATTTACAATATTCATTGATTTTTACCATTGAAAAACGTCCAGAAATGATTGAAGCTACTGACTGAATGAAAGTAGCTGGCATCTCACTCTCTTTGAATCTTCTTTATCATGCTAAGAGGAGCAGGAAAAAGCAAAAAATTTCAGACTTGCACCTTGCAATGCGGAGAAATTACTGTTTGTGCATTTACAATATTCATTGATTTTTGCCATTGAAAAACATCATGTTATTCATATACCAGAAATGTTTGAAGCTACTGACTGAATGAAAGGAGCTGGCATCTCACTCTCTTTGAATCTTCTTTATCATGCTAAGAGGAGCAGGAAAAAGCAAAAAATTTCAGAATTGCACCTTGCAATGCGGAGAAATTACTGTTTGTGCATTTACAATATTCATTGATTTTTGCCATTGAAAAACATCATGTTATTCATATACCAGAAATGTTTGAAGCTACTGACTGAATGAAAGGAGCTGGCATCTCACTCTCTTTGAATCTTCTTTATCATGCTAAGAGGAGCAGGAAAAAGCAAAAAATTTCAGAATTGCACCTTGCAATGCGGAGAAATTACTGTTTGTGCATTTACAATATTCATTGATTTTTGCCATTGAAAAACGTCCAGAAATGATTGAAGCTACTGACTGAATGAAAGGAGCTGGCATCTCACTCTCTTTGAATCTTCTTTATCATGCTAAGAGGAGCAGGAAAAATCAAAAAATTTCAGAATTGCACCTTGCAATGCGGAGAAATTACTGTTTGTGCATTTACAATATTCATTGATTTTTGCCATTGAAAAACATGTTATTCATATACCAGAAATGTTTGAAGCTACTGACTGAATGAAAGGAGCTGGCACCTCACTCTCTTTGAATCTTCTTTATCATGCTAAGAGGAGCGGGAAAAAGCAAAAAATTTCAGAATTGCACCTTGCAATGCGGAGAAATTACTGTTTGTGCATTTACAATATTCATTGATTTTTGCCATTGAAAAACGTCCAGAAATGATTGAAGGTACTGACTGAATGAAAGGAGCTGGCATCTCACTCTCTTTGAATCTTCTTTATCATGCTAAGAGGAGCAGGAAAAAGCAAAAAATTTCAGAATTGCACCTTGCAATGCGGAGAAATTACTGTTTGTGCATTTACAATATTCATTGATTTTTGCCATTGAAAAACGTCCAGAAATGATTGAAGCTACTGACTGAATGAAAGGAGCTGGCATCTCACTCTCTTTGAATCTTCTTTATAATGCTAAGAGGAGCAGGAAAAAGCAAAAAATTTCAGAATTGCACCTTGCAATGCGGAGAAATTACAGTTTGTGCATTTACAATATTCATTGATTTTTGCCATTGAAAAACATCCAGAAATGATTGAAGCTACTGACTGAATGAAAGGAGCTGGCATCTCACTCTCTTTGAATCTTCTTTATCATGCTAAGAGGAGCAGGAAAAAGCAAAAAATTTCAGAATTGCACCTTGCAATGCGGAGAAATTACTGTTTGTGCATTTACAATATTCATTGATTTTTGCCATTGAAAAACATCATGTTATTCATATACCAGAAATGTTTGAAGCTACTGACTGAATGAAAGGAGCTGGCATCTCACTCTCTTTGAATCTTCTTTATCATGCTAAGAGGAGCAGGAAAAAGCAAAAAATTTCAGAATTGCACCTTGCAATGTGGAGAAATTACTGTTTGTGCATTTACAATATTCATTGATTTTTACCATTGAAAAACGTCCAGAAATGATTGAAGCTACTGACTGAATGAAAGTAGCTGGCATCTCACTCTCTTTGAATCTTCTTTATCATTCTAAGAGGAGCAGGAAAAAGCAAAAAATTTCAGACTTGCACCTTGCAATGCGGAGAAATTACTGTTTGTGCATTTACAATATTCATTGATTTTTGCCATTGAAAAACATCATGTTATTCATATACCAGAAATGTTTGAAGCTACTGACTGAATGAAAGGAGCTGGCATCTCACTCTCTTTGAATCTTCTTTATCATGCTAAGAGGAGCAGGAAAAAGCAAAAAATTTCAGAATTGCACCTTGCAATGCGGAGAAATTACTGTTTGTGCATTTACAATATTCATTGATTTTTGCCATTGAAAAACATCATGTTATTCATATACCAGAAATGTTTGAAGCTACTGACTGAATGAAAGGAGCTGGCATCTCACTCTCTTTGAATCTTCTTTATCATGCTAAGAGGAGCAGGAAAAAGCAAAAAATTTCAGAATTGCACCTTGCAATGTGGAGAAATTACTGTTTGTACATTTACAATATTCATTGATTTTTACCATTGAAAAACGTCCAGAAATGATTGAAGCTACTGACTGAATGAAAGTAGCTGGCATCTCACTCTCTTTGAATCTTCTTTATCATGCTAAGAGGAGCAGGAAAAAGCAAAAAATTTCAGACTTGCACCTTGCAATGCGGAGAAATTACTGTTTGTGCATTTACAATATTCATTGATTTTTGCCATTGAAAAACATCATGTTATTCATATACCAGAAATGTTTGAAGCTACTGACTGAATGAAAGGAGCTGGCATCTCACTCTCTTTGAATCTTCTTTATCATGCTAAGAGGAGCAGGAAAAATCAAAAAATTTCAGAATTGCACCTTGCAATGCGGAGAAATTACTGTTTGTGCATTTACAATATTCATTGATTTTTGCCATTGAAAAACGTCCAGAAATGATTGAAGCTACTGACTGAATGAAAGGAGCTGGCATCTCACTCTCTTTGAATCTTCTTTATCATGCTAAGAGGAGCAGGAAAAAGCAAAAAATTTCAGAATTGCACCTTGCAATGCGGAGAAATTACTGTTTGTGCATTTACAATATTCATTGATTTTTGCCATTGAAAAACATCATGTTATTCATATACCAGAAATGATTGAAGC
This sequence comes from Phyllobates terribilis, assembly GCF_046119375.1. Classification (NCBI taxonomy): domain Eukaryota; kingdom Metazoa; phylum Chordata; class Amphibia; order Anura; family Dendrobatidae; genus Phyllobates; species Phyllobates terribilis. Next base: position 668,849 of record NW_027363304.1, on the reverse strand, counting down.
TACTGACTGAATGAAAGGAGCTGGCATCTCACTCTCTTTGAATCTTCTTTATCATGCTAAGAGGAGCAGGAAAAAGCAAAAAATTTCAGAATTGCACCTTGCAATGCGGAGAAATTACTGTTTGTGCATTTATAATATTCAATGATTTTTGCCATTGAAAAACGTCCAGAAATGATTGAAGCTACTGACTGAACGAAAGGAGCTGGCATCTCACTCTCTTTGAATCTTCTTTATCATGCTAAGAGGAGCAGGAAAAAGCAAAAAATTTCAGAATTGCACCTTGCAATGCGGAGAAATTACTGTTTGTGCATTTACAATATTCATTGATTTTTGCCATTGAAAAACGTCCAGAAATGATTGAAGCTACTGACTGAATGAAAGGAGCTGGCATCTCACTCTCTTTGAATCTTCTTTATCATGCTAAGTGGAGCAGGAAAAAGCAAAAAATTTCAGAATTGCACCTTGCAATGCGGAGAAATTACTGTTTGTGCATTTACAATATTCATTGATTTTTGCCATTGAAAAACATCATGTTATTCATATACCAGAAATGTTTGAAGCTACTGACTGAATGAAAGGAGCTGACATCTCACTCTCTTTGAATCTTCTTTATCATGCTAAGAGGAGCAGGAAAAAGCAAAAAATTTCAGAATTGCACCTTGCAATGCAGAGAAATTACTGTTTGTGCATTTACAATATTCATTGATTTTTGCCATTGAAAAACGTCCAGAAATGATTGAAGCTACTGACTGAATGAAAGGAGCTGGCATCTCACTCTCTTTGAATCTTCTTTATCATGCTAAGAGGAGCAGGAAAAAGCAAAAAATTTCAGAATTGCACCTTGCAATGCGGAGAAATTACTGTTTGTGCATTTACAATATTCATTGATTTTTGCCATTGAAAAACGTCCAGAAATGATTGAAGCTACTGACTGAATGAAAGGAGCTGGCATCTCACTCTCTTTGAATCTTCTTTATCATGCTAAGAGGAGCAGGAAAAAGCAAAAAATTTCAGAATTGCACCTTGCAATGCGGAGAAATTACTGTTTGTGCATTTACAATATTCATTGATTTTTGCCATTGAAAAACATGTTATTCATATACCAGAAATGTTTGAAGCTACTGACTGAATGAAAGGAGCTGGCACCTCACTCTCTTTGAATCTTCTTTATCATGCTAAGAGGAGCGGGAAAAAGCAAAAAATTTCAGAATTGCACCTTGCAATGCGGAGAAATTACTGTTTGTGCATTTACAATATTCATTGATTTTTGCCATTGAAAAACGTCCAGAAATGATTGAAGGTACTCACTGAATGAAAGGAGCTGGCATCTCACTCTCTTTGAATCTTCTTTATCATGCTAAGAGGAGCAGGAAAAAGCAAAAAATTTCAGAATTGCACCTTGCAATGCGGAGAAATTACTGTTTGTGCATTTACAATATTCATTGATTTTTGCCATTGAAAAACGTCCAGAAATGATTGAAGCTACTGACTGAATGAAAGGAGCTGGCATCTCACTCTCTTTGAATCTTCTTTTTCATGCTAAGAGGAGCAGGAAAAAGCAAAAAATTTCAGAATTGCACCTTGCAATGCGGAGAAATTACAGTTTGTGCATTTACAATATTCATTGATTTTTGCCATTGAAAAACATACAGAAATGATTGAAGCTACTGACTGAATGAAAGGAGCTGGCATCTCACTCTCTTTGAATCTTCTTTATCATGCTAAGAGGAGCAGGAAAAAGCAAAAAATTTCAGAATTGCACCTTGCAATGCGGAGAAATTACTGTTTGTGCATTTACAATATTCATTGATTTTTGCCATTGAAAAACATCATGTTATTCATATACCAGAAATGTTTGAAGCTACTGACTGAATGAAAGGAGCTGGCATCTCACTCTCTTTGAATCTTCTTTATCATGCTAAGAGGAGCAGGAAAAAGCAAAAAATTTCAGAATTGCACCTTGCAATGTGGAGAAATTACTGTTTGTGCATTTACAATATTCATTGATTTTTACCATTGAAAAACGTCCAGAAATGATTGAAGCTACTGACTGAATGAAAGTAGCTGGCATCTCACTCTCTTTGAATCTTCTTTATCATGCTAAGAGGAGCAGGAAAAAGCAAAAAATTTCAGACTTGCACCTTGCAATGCGGAGAAATTACTGTTTGTGCATTTACAATATTCATTGATTTTTGCCATTGAAAAACATCATGTTATTCATATACCAGAAATGTTTGAAGCTACTGACTGAATGAAAGGAGCTGGCATCTCACTCTCTTTGAATCTTCTTTATCATGCTAAGAGGAGCAGGAAAAAGCAAAAAATTTCAGAATTGCACCTTGCAATGCGGAGAAATTACTGTTTGTGCATTTACAATATTCATTGATTTTTTCCATTGAAAAACATCATGTTATTCATATACCAGAAATGTTTGAAGCTACTGACTGTATGAAAGGAGCTGGCATCTCACTCTCTTTGAATCTTCTTTATCATGCTAAGAGGAGCAGGAAAAAGCAAAAAATTTCAGAATTGCACCTTGCAATGCGGAGAAATTACTGTTTGTGCATTTACAATATTCATTGATTTTTGCCATTGAAAAACGTCCAGAAATGATTGAAGCTACTGACTGAATGAAAGGAGCTGGCATCTCACTCTCTTTGAATCTTCTTTATCATGCTAAGAGGAGCAGGAAAAAGCAAAAAATTTCAGAATTGCACCTTGCAATGCGGAGAAATTACTGTTTGTGCATTTACAATATTCATTGATTTTTGCCATTGAAAAACATCATGTTATTCATATACCAGAAATGTTTGAAGCTACTGACTGAATGAAAGGAGCTGGCATCTCACTCTCTTTGAATCTTCTTTATCATGCTAAGAGGAGCAGGAAAAAGTAAAAAATTTCAGAATTGCACCTTGCAATGCGGAGAAATTACTGTTTGTGCATTTATAATATTCAATGATTTTTGCCATTGAAAAACGTCCAGAAATGATTGAAGCTACTGACTGAACGAAAGGAGCTGGCATCTCACTCTCTTTGAATCTTCTTTATCATGCTAAGAGGAGCAGGAAAAAGCAAAAAATTTCAGAATTGCACCTTGCAATGCAGAGAAATTACTGTTTGTGCATTTACAATATTCATTGATTTTTGCCATTGAAAAACGTCCAGAAATGATTGAAGCTACTGACTGAATGAAAGGAGCTGGCATCTCACTCTCTTTGAATCTTCTTTATCATGCTAAGAGGAGCAGGAAAAAGCAAAAAATTTCAGAATTGCACCTTGCAATGCGGAGAAATTACTGTTTGTGCATTTACAATATTCATTGATTTTTGCCATTGAAAAACATCATGTTATTCATATACCAGAAATGTTTGAAGCTACTGACTGAATGAAAGGAGCTGACATCTCACTCTCTTTGAATCTTCTTTATCATGCTAAGAGGAGCAGGAAAAAGCAAAAAATTTCAGAATTGCACCTTGCAATGCAGAGAAATTACTGTTTGTGCATTTACAATATTCATTGATTTTTGCCATTGAAAAACGTCCAGAAATGATTGAAGCTACTGACTGAATGAAAGGAGCTGGCATCTCACTCTCTTTGAATCTTCTTTATCATGCTAAGAGGAGCAGGAAAAAGCAAAAAATTTCAGAATTGCACCTTGCAATGCGGAGAAATTACTGTTTGTTCATTTACAATATTCATTGATTTTTGCCATTGAAAAACATCATGTTATTCATATACCAGAAATGTTTGAAGCTACTGACTGAATGAAAGGAGCTGGCATCTCACTCTCTTTGAATCTTCTTTATCATGCTAAGAGGAGCAAGAAAAAGCAAAAAATTTCAGAATTGCACCTTGCAATGCGGAGAAATTACTGTTTGTGCATTTACAATATTCATTGATTTTTGCCATTGAAAAACATCATGTTATTCATATACCAGAAATGTTTGAAGCTACTGACTGAATGAAAGGAGCTGGCATCTCACTCTCTTTGAATCTTCTTTATCATGCTAAGAGGAGCAGGAAAAAGCAAAAAATTTCAGAATTGCACCTTGCAATGTGGAGAAATTACTGTGCATTTACAATATTCATTGATTTTTACCATTGAAAAATGTCCAGAAATGATTGAAGCTACTGACTGAATGAAAGTAGCTGGCATCTCACTCTCTTTGAATCTTCTTTATCATGCTAAGAGGAGCAGGAAAAAGCAAAAAATTTCAGACTTGCACCTTGCAATGCGGAGAAATTACTGTTTGTGCATTTACAATATTCATTGATTTTTGCCATTGAAAAACATCATGTTATTCATATACCAGAAATGTTTGAAGCTACTGACTGAATGAAAGGAGCTGGCATCTCACCCTCTTTGAATCTTCTTTATCATGCTAAGAGGAGCAGGAAAAAGCAAAAAATTTCAGAATTGCACCTTGCAATGCGGAGAAATTACTGTTTGTGCATTTACAATATTCATTGATTTTTGCCATTGAAAAACGTCCAGAAATGATTGAAGCTACTGACTGAATGAAAGGAGCTGGCATCTCACTCTCTTTGAATCTTCTTTATCATGCTAAGAGGAGCAGGAAAAAGCAAAAAATTTCAGAATTGCACCTTGCAATGCGGAGAAATTACTGTTTGTGCATTTACAATATTCATTGATTTTTGCCATTGAAAAACATGTTATTCATATACCAGAAATGTTTGAAGCTACTGACTGAATGAAAGGAGCTGGCACCTCACTCTCTTTGAATCTTCTTTATCATGCTAAGAGGAGCGGGAAAAAGCAAAAAAATTCAGTATTGCACCTTGCAATGCGGAGAAATTACTGTTTGTGCATTTACAATATTCATTGATTTTTGCCATTGAAAAACGTCCAGAAATGATTGAAAGTACTGACTGAATGAAAGGAGCTGGCATCTCACTCTCTTTGAATCTTCTTTATCATGCTAAGAGGAGCAGGAAAAAGCAAAAAATTTCAGAATTGCACCTTGCAATGCGGAGAAATTACTGTTTGTGCATTTACAATATTCATTGATTTTTGCCATTGAAAAACGTCCAGAAATGATTGAAGCTACTGACTGAATGAAAGGAGCTGGCATCTCACTCTCTTTGAATCTTCTTTATCATGCTAAGAGGAGCAGGAAAAAGTAAAAAATTTCAGAATTGCACCTTGCAATGCGGAGAAATTACAGTTTGTGCATTTACAATATTCATTGATTTTTGCCATTGAAAAACATCCAGAAATGATTGAAGCTACTGACTGAATGAAAGGAGCTGACATCTCACTCTCTTTGAATCTTCTTTATCATGCTAAGAGGAGCAGGAAAAAGCAAAAAATTTCAGACTTGCACCTTGCAATGCGGAGAAATTACTGTTTGTGCATTTACAATATTCATTGATTTTTGCCATTGAAAAACATCATGTTATTCATATACCAGAAATGTTTGAAGCTACTGACTGAATGAAAGGAGCTGGCATCTCACTCTCTTTGAATCTTCATTATCATGCTAAGAGGAGCAGGAAAAAGCAAAAAATTTCAGAATTGCACCTTGCAATGTGGAGAAATTACTGTTTGTGCATTTACAATATTCATTGATTTTTACCATTGAAAAACGTCCAGAAATGATTGAAGCTACTGACTGAATGAAAGTAGCTGGCATCTCACTCTCTTTGAATCTTCTTTATCATGCTAAGAGGAGCAGGAAAAAGCAAAAAATTTCAGACTTACACCTTGCAATGCGGAGAAATTACTGTTTGTGCATTTACAATATTCATTGATTTTTGCCATTGAAAAACATCATGTTATTCATATACCAGAAATGTTTGAAACTACTGACTGAATGAAAGGAGCTGGCATCTCACTCTCTTTGAATCTTCTTTATCATGCTAAGAGGAGCAGGAAAAAGCAAAAAATTTCAGAATTGCACCTTGCAATGCGGAGAATTAACTGTTTGTGCATTTACAATATTCATTGATTTTTGCCATTGAAAAACATCATGTTATTCATATACCAGAAATGTTTGAAGCTACTGACTGAATGAAAGGAGCTGGCATCTCACTCTCTTTGAATCTTCTTTATCATGCTAAGAGGAGCAGGAAAAAGCAAAAAATTTCAGAATTGCACCTTGCAATGTGGAGAAATTACTGTTTGTGCATTTACAATATTCATTGATTTTTACCATTGAAAAACGCCCAGAAATGATTGAAGCTACTGACTGAATGAAAGTAGCTGGCATCTCACTCTCTTTGAATCTTCTTTATCATGCTAAGAGGAGCAGGAAAAAGCAAAAAATTTCAGACTTGCACCTTGCAATGTGGAGAAATTACTGTTTGTGCATTTACAATATTCATTGATTTTTGCCATTGAAAAACATCATGTTATTCATATACCAGAAATGTTTGAAGCTACTGACTGAATGAAAGGAGCTGGCATCTCACTCTCTTTGAATCTTCTTTATCATGCTAAGAGGAGCAGGAAAAAGCAAAAAATTTCAGAATTGCACCTTGCAATGCGGAGAAATTACTGTTTGTGCATTTACAATATTCATTGATTTTTGCCATTGAAAAACATCATGTTATTCATATACCAGAAATGTTTGAAGCTACTGACTGAATGAAAGGAGCTGGCATCTCACTCTCTTTGAATCTTCTTTATCATGCTAAGAGGAGCAGGAAAAAGCAAAAAATTTCAGAATTGCACCTTGCAATGCAGAGAAATTACTGTTTGTGCATTTACAATATTCATTGATTTTTGCCATTGAAAAACGTCCAGAAATGATTGAAGCTACTGACTGAATGAAAGGAGCTGGCATCTCACTCTCTTTGAATCTTCTTTATCATGCTAAGAGGAGCAGGAAAAAGCAAAAAATTTCAGAATTGCACCTTGCAATGCGGAGAAATTACTGTTTGTGCATTTACAATATTCATTGATTTTTGCCATTGAAAAACATCATGTTATTCATATACCAGAAATGTTTAAAGCTACTGACTGAATGAAAGGAGCTGGCATCTCACTCTCTTTGAATCTTCTTTATCATGCTAAGAGGAGCAGGAAAAAGCAAAAAATTTCAGAATTGCACCTTGCAATGCGGAGAAATTACTGTTTGTGCATTTACAATATTCATTGATTTTTGCCATTGAAAAACATCATGTTATTCATATACCAGAAATGTTTGAAGCTACTGACTGAATGAAAGGAGCTGGCATCTCACTCTCTTTGAATCTTCTTTATCATGCTAAGAGGAGCAGGAAAAAGCAAAAAATTTCAGAATTGCACCTTGCAATGTGGAGAAATTACTGTGCATTTACAATATTCATTGATTTTTACCATTGAAAAACGTCCAGAAATGATTGAAGCTACTGACTGAATGAAAGCAGCTGGCATCTCACTCTCTTTGAATCTTCTTTATCATGCTAAGAGGAGCAGGAAAAAGCAAAAAATTTCAGACTTGCACCTTGCAATGCGGAGAAATTACTGTTTGTGCATTTACAATATTCATTGATTTTTGCCATTGAAAAACATCATGTTATTCATATACCAGAAATGTTTGAAGCTACTGACTGAATGAAAGGAGCTGGCATCTCACTCTCTTTGAATCTTCTTTATAATGCTAAGAGGAGCAGGAAAAAGCAAAAAATTTCAGAATTGCACCTTGCAATGCGGAGAAATTACTGTTTGTGCATTTACAATATTCATTGATTTTTGCCATTGAAAAACATCATGTTATTCATATACCAGAAATGTTTGAAGCTACTGACTGAATGAAAGGAGCTGGCATCTCACTCTCTTTGAATCTTCTTTATCATGCTAAGAGGAGCAGGAAAAAGCAAAAAATTTCAGAATTGCACCTTGCAATGTGGAGAAATTACTGTGCATTTACAATATTCATTGATTTTTACCATTGAAAAACGTCCAGAAATGATTGAAGCTACTGACTGAATGAAAGTAGCTGGCATCTCACTCTCTTTGAATCTTCTTTATCATGCTAAGAGGAGCAGGAAAAAGCAAAAAATTTCAGACTTGCACCTTGCAATGCGGAGAAATTACTGTTTGTGCATTTACAATATTCATTGATTTTTGCCATTGAAAAACATCATGTTATTCATATACCAGAAATGTTTGAAGCTACTGACTGAATGAAAGGAGCTGGCATCTCACCCTCTTTGAATCTTCTTTATCATGCTAAGAGGAGCAGGAAAAAGCAAAAAATTTCAGAATTGCACCTTGCAATGCGGAGAAATTACTGTTTGTGCATTTACAATATTCATTGATTTTTGCCATTGAAAAACGTCCAGAAATGATTGAAGCTACTGACTGAATGAAAGGAGCTGGCATCTCACTCTCTTTGAATCTTCTTTATCATGCTAAGAGGAGCAGGAAAAAGCAAAAAATTTCAGAATTGCACCTTGCAATGCGGAGAAATTACTGTTTGTGCATTTACAATATTCATTGATTTTTGCCATTGAAAAACATGTTATTCATATACCAGAAATGTTTGAAGCTACTGACTGAATGAAAGGAGCTGGCACCTCACTCTCTTTGAATCTTCTTTATCATGCTAAGAGGAGCGGGAAAAAGCAAAAAAATTCAGAATTGCACCTTGCAATGCGGAGAAATTACTGTTTGTGCATTTACAATATTCATTGATTTTTGCCATTGAAAAACGTCCAGAAATGATTGAAAGTACTGACTGAATGAAAGGAGCTGGCATCTCACTCTCTTTGAATCTTCTTTATCATGCTAAGAGGAGCAGGAAAAAGCAAAAAATTTCAGAATTGCACCTTGCAATGCGGAGAAATTACTGTTTGTGCATTTACAATATTCATTGATTTTTGCCATTGAAAAACGTCCAGAAATGATTGAAGCTACTGACTGAATGAAAGGAGCTGGCATCTCACTCTCTTTGAATCTTCTTTATCATGCTAAGAGGAGCAGGAAAAAGCAAAAAATTTCAGAATTGCACCTTGCAATGCGGAGAAATTACTGTTTGTGCATTTACAATATTCATTGATTTTTGCCATTGAAAAACATGTTATTCATATACCAGAAATGTTTGAAGCTACTGACTGAATGAAAGGAGCTGGCACCTCACTCTCTTTGAATCTTCTTTATCATGCTAAGAGGAGCGGGAAAAAGCAAAAAAATTCAGAATTGCACCTTGCAATGCGGAGAAATTACTGTTTGTGCATTTACAATATTCATTGATTTTTGCCATTGAAAAACGTCCAGAAATGATTGAAAGTACTGACTGAATGAAAGGAGCTGGCACCTCACTCTCTTTGAATCTTCTTTATCATGCTAAGAGGAGCAGGAAAAAGCAAAAAATTTCAGAATTGCACCTTGCAATGCGGAGAAATTACTGTTTGTGCATTTACAATATTCATTGATTTTTGCCATTGAAAAACGTCCAGAAATGATTGAAGCTACTGACTGAATGAAAGGAGCTGGCATCTCACTCTCTTTGAATCTTCTTTATCATGCTAAGAGGAGCAGGAAAAAGTAAAAAATTTCAGAATTGCACCTTGCAATGCGGAGAAATTACAGTTTGTGCATTTACAATATTCATTGATTTTTGCCATTGAAAAACATCCAGAAATGATTGAAGCTACTGACTGAATGAAAGGACCTGGCATCTCACTCTCTTTGAATCTTCTTTATCATGCTAAGAGGAGCAGGAAAAAGCAAAAAATTTCAGACTTGCACCTTGCAATGCAGAGAAATTACTGTTTGTGCATTACAATATTCATTGATTTTTGCCATTGAAAAACATCATGTTATTCATATACCAGAAATGTTTGAAGCTACTGACTGAATGAAAGGAGCTGGCATCTCACTCTCTTTGAATCTTCATTATCATGCTAAGAGGAGCAGGAAAAAGCAAAAAATTTCAGAATTGCACCTTGCAATGTGGAGAAATTACTGTTTGTGCATTTACAATATTCATTGATTTTTACCATTGAAAAATGTCCAGAAATGATTGAAGCTACTGACTGAATGAAAGTAGCTGGCATCTCACTCTCTTTGAATCTTCTTTATCATGCTAAGAGGAGCAGGAAAAAGCAAAAAATTTCAGACTTGCACCTTGCAATGCGGAGAAATTACTGTTTGTGCATTTACAATATTCATTGATTTTTGCCATTGAAAAACATCATGTTATTCATATACCAGAAATGTTTGAAGCTACTGACTGAATGAAAGGAGCTGGCATCTCACTCTCTTTGAATCTTCTTTATCATGCTAAGAGGAGCAGGAAAAAGCAAAAAATTTCAGAATTTCACCTTGCAATGCGGAGAATTTACTGTTTGTGCATTTACAATATTCATTGATTTTTGCCATTGAAAAACATCATGTTATTCATATACCAGAAATGTTTGAAGCTACTGACTGAATGAAAGGAGCTGGCATCTCACTCTCTTTGAATCTTCTTTATCATGCTAAGAGGAGCAGGAAAAAGCAAAAAATTTCAGAATTGCACCTTGCAATGTGGAGAAATTACTGTTTGTGCATTTACAATATTCATTGATTTTTACCATTGAAAAACGTCCAGAAATGATTGAAGCTACTGACTGAATGAAAGTAGCTGGCATCTCACTCTCTTTGAATCTTCTTTATCATGCTAAGAGGAGCAGGAAAAAGCAAAAAATTTCAGACTTGCACCTTGCAATGTGGAGAAATTACTGTTTGTGCATTTACAATATTCATTGATTTTTGCCATTGAAAAACATCATGTTATTCATATACCAGAAATGTTTGAAGCTACTGACTGAATGAAAGGAGCTGGCATCTCACTCTCTTTGAGTCTTCTTTATCATGCTAAGAGGAGCAGGAAAAAGCAAAAAATTTCAGAATTGCACCTTGCAATGCGGAGAAATTACTGTTTGTGCATTTACAATATTCATTGATTTTTGCCATTGAAAAACATGTTATTCATATACCAGAAATGTTTGAAGCTACTGACTGAATGAAAGGAGCTGGCACCTCACTCTCTTTGAATCTTCTTTATCATGCTAAGAGGAGCGGGAAAAAGCAAAAAAATTCAGAATTGCACCTTGCAATGCGGAGAAATTACTGTTTGTGCATTTACAATATTCATTGATTTTTGCCATTGAAAAACGTCCAGAAATGATTGAAAGTACTGACTGAATGAAAGTAGCTGGCATCTCACTCTCTTTGAATCTTCTTTATCATGCTAAGAGGAGCAGGAAAAAGCAAAAAATTTCAGAATTGCACCTTGCAATGCGGAGAAATTACTGTTTGTGCATTTACAATATTCATTGATTTTTGCCATTGAAAAACGTCCAGAAATGATTGAAGCTACTGACTGAATGAAAGGAGCTGGCATCTCACTCTCTTTGAATCTTCTTTATCATGCTAAGAGGAGCAGGAAAAAGTAAAAAATTTCAGAATTGCACCTTGCAATGCGGAGAAATTACAGTTTGTGCATTTACAATATTCATTGATTTTTGCCATTGAAAAACATCCAGAAATGATTGAAGCTACTGACTGAATGAAAGGAGCTGGCATCTCACTCTCTTTGAATCTTCTTTATCATGCTAAGAGGAGCAGGAAAAAGCAAAAAATTTCAGACTTGCACCTTGCAATGCAGAGAAATTACTGTTTGTGCATTACAATATTCATTGATTTTTGCCATTGAAAAACATCATGTTATTCATATACCAGAAATGTTTGAAGCTACTGACTGAATGAAAGGAGCTGGCATCTCACTCTCTTTGAATCTTCATTATCATGCTAAGAGGAGCAGGAAAAAGCAAAAAATTTCAGAATTGCACCTTGCAATGTGGAGAAATTACTGTTTGTGCATTTACAATATTCATTGATTTTTACCATTGAAAAACGTCCAGAAATGATTGAAGCTACTGACTGAATGAAAGTAGCTGGCATCTCACTCTCTTTGAATCTTCTTTATCATGCTAAGAGGAGCAGGAAAAAGCAAAAAATTTCAGACTTGCACCTTGCAATGCGGAGAAATTACTGTTTGTGCATTTACAATATTCATTGATTTTTGCCATTGAAAAACATCATGTTATTCATATACCAGAAATGTTTGAAGCTACTGACTGAATGAAAGGAGCTGGCATCTCACTCTCTTTGAATCTTCTTTATCATGCTAAGAGGAGCAGGAAAAAGCAAAAAATTTCAGAATTTCACCTTGCAATGCGGAGAATTTACTGTTTGTGCATTTACAATATTCATTGATTTTTGCCATTGAAAAACATCATGTTATTCATATACCAGAAATGTTTGAAGCTACTGACTGAATGAAAGGAGCTGGCATCTCACTCTCTTTGAATCTTCTTTATCATGCTAAGAGGAGCAGGAAAAAGCAAAAAATTTCAGAATTGCACCTTGCAATGTGGAGAAATTACTGTTTGTGCATTTACAATATTCATTGATTTTTACCATTGAAAAACGTCCAGAAATGATTGAAGCTACTGACTGAATGAAAGTAGCTGGCATCTCACTCTCTTTGAATCTTCTTTATCATGCTAAGAGGAGCAGGAAAAAGCAAAAAATTTCAGACTTGCACCTTGCAATGTGGAGAAATTACTGTTTGTGCATTTACAATATTCATTGATTTTTGCCATTGAAAAACATCATGTTATTCATATACCAGAAATGTTTGAAGCTACTGACTGAATGAAAGGAGCTGGCATCTCACTCTCTTTGAGTCTTCTTTATCATGCTAAGAGGAGCAGGAAAAAGCAAAAAATTTCAGAATTGCACCTTGCAATGCGGAGAAATTACTGTTTGTGCATTTACAATATTCATTGATTTTTGCCATTGAAAAACATGTTATTCATATACCAGAAATGTTTGAAGCTACTGACTGAATGAAAGGAGCTGGCACCTCACTCTCTTTGAATCTTCTTTATCATGCTAAGAGGAGCGGGAAAAAGCAAAAAAATTCAGAATTGCACCTTGCAATGCGGAGAAATTACTGTTTGTGCATTTACAATATTCATTGATTTTTGCCATTGAAAAACGTCCAGAAATGATTGAAAGTACTGACTGAATGAAAGTAGCTGGCATCTCACTCTCTTTGAATCTTCTTTATCATGCTAAGAGGAGCAGGAAAAAGCAAAAAATTTCAGAATTGCACCTTGCAATGCGGAGAAATTACTGTTTGTGCATTTACAATATTCATTGATTTTTGCCATTGAAAAACGTCCAGAAATGATTGAAGCTACTGACTGAATGAAAGGAGCTGGCATCTCACTCTCTTTGAATCTTCTTTATCATGCTAAGAGGAGCAGGAAAAAGTAAAAAATTTCAGAATTGCACCTTGCAATGCGGAGAAATTACAGTTTGTGCATTTACAATATTCATTGATTTTTGCCATTGAAAAACATCCAGAAATGATTGAAGCTACTGACTGAATGAAAGGAGCTGGCATCTCACTCTCTTTGAATCTTCTTTATCATGCTAAGAGGAGCAGGAAAAAGCAAAAAATTTCAGAATTGCACCTTGCAATGTGGAGAAATTACTGTGCATTTACAATATTCATTGATTTTTACCATTGAAAAACGTCCAGAAATGATTGAAGCTACTGACTGAATGAAAGTAGCTGGCATCTCACTCTCTTTGAATCTTCTTTATCATGCTAAGAGGAGCAGGAAAAAGCAAAAAATTTCAGACTTGCACCTTGCAATGCGGAGAAATTACTTTTTGTGCATTTACAATATTCATTGATTTTTGCCATTGAAAAACATCATGTTATTCATATACCAGAAATGTTTGAAGCTACTGACTGAATGAAAGGAGCTGGCATCTCACCCTCTTTGAATCTTCTTTATCATGCTAAGAGGAGCAGGAAAAAGCAAAAAATTTCAGAATTGCACCTTGCAATGCGGAGAAATTACTGTTTGTGCATTTACAATATTCATTGATTTTTTCCATTGAAAAACGTCCAGAAATGATTGAAGCTACTGACTGAATGAAAGGAGCTGGCATCTCACTCTCTTTGAATCTTCTTTATCATGCTAAGAGGAGCAGGAAAAAGCAAAAAATTTCAGAATTGCACCTTGCAATGCGGAGAAATTACTGTTTGTGCATTTACAATATTCATTGATTTTTGCCATTGAAAAACATGTTATTCATATACCAGAAATGTTTGAAGCTACTGACTGAATGAAAGGAGCTGGCACCTCACTCTCTTTGAATCTTCTTTATCATGCTAAGAGGAGCGGGAAAAAGCAAAAAAATTCAGAATTGCACCTTGCAATGCGGAGAAATTACTGTTTGTGCATTTACAATATTCATTGATTTTTGCCATTGAAAAACGTCCAGAAATGATTGAAAGTACTGACTGAATGAAAGGAGCTGGCATCTCACTCTCTTTGAATCTTCTTTATCATGCTAAGAGGAGCAGGAAAAAGCAAAAAATTTCAGAATTGCACCTTGCAATGCGGTGAAATTACTGTTTGTGCATTTACAATATTCATTGATTTTTGCCATTGAAAAACGTCCAGAAATGATTGAAGCTACTGACTGAATGAAAGGAGCTGGCATCTCACTCTCTTTGAATCTTCTTTATCATGCTAAGAGGAGTAGGAAAAAGCAAAAAATTTCAGAATTGCACCTTGCAATGCGGAGAAATTACTGTTTGTGCATTTACAATATTCATTGATTTTTGCCATTGAAAAACATGTTATTCATGTACCAGAAATGTTTGAAGCTACTGACTGAATGAAAGGAGCTGGCACCTCACTCTTTGAATCTTCTTTATCATGCTAAGAGGAGCGGGAAAAAGCAAAAAAATTCAGAATTGCACCTTGCAATGCGGAGAAATTACTGTTTGTGCATTTACAATATTCATTGATTTTTGCCATTGAAAAACGTCCAGAAATGATTGAAAGTACTGACTGAATGAAAGGAGCTGGCATCTCACTCTCTTTGAATCTTCTTTATCATGCTAAGAGGAGCAGGAAAAAGCAAAAAATTTCAGAATTGCACCTTGCAATGCGGAGAAATTACTGTTTGTGCATTTACAATATTCATTGATTTTTGCCATTGAAAAACGTCCAGAAATGATTGAAGCTACTGACTGAATGAAAGGAGCTGGCATCTCACTCTCTTTGAATCTTCTTTATCATGCTAAGAGGAGCAGGAAAAAGCAAAAAATTTCAGACTTGCACCTTGCAATGCAGAGAAATTACTGTTTGTGCATTACAATATTCATTGATTTTTGCCATTGAAAAACATCATGTTATTCATATACCAGAAATGTTTGAAGCTACTGACTGAATGAAAGGAGCTGGCATCTCACTCTCTTTGAATCTTCATTATCATGCTAAGAGGAGCAGGAAAAAGCAAAAAAATTCAGAATTGCACCTTGCAATGTGGAGAAATTACTGTTTGTGCATTTACAATATTCATTGATTTTTACCATTGAAAAACGTCCAGAAATGATTGAAGCTACTGACTGAATGAAAGTAGCTGGCATCTCACTCTCTTTGAATCTTCTTTATCATGCTAAGAGGAGCAGGAAAAAGCAAAAAATTTCAGACTTGCACCTTGCAATGCGGAGAAATTACTGTTTGTGCATTTACAATATTCATTGATTTTTGCCATTGAAAAACATCATGTTATTCATATACCAGAAATGTTTGAAGCTACTGACTGAATGAAAGGAGCTGGCATCTCACTCTCTTTGAATCTTCTTTATCATGCTAAGAGGAGCAGGAAAAAGCAAAAAATTTCAGAATTTCACCTTGCAATGCGGAGAATTTACTGTTTGTGCATTTACAATATTCATTGATTTTTGCCATTGAAAAACATCATGTTATTCATATACCAGAAATGTTTGAAGCTACTGACTGAATGAAAGGAGCTGGCATCTCACTCTCTTTGAATCTTCTTTATCATGCTAAGAGGAGCAGGAAAAAGCAAAAAATTTCAGAATTGCACCTTGCAATGTGGAGAAATTACTGTTTGTGCATTTACAATATTCATTGATTTTTACCATTGAAAAACGTCCAGAAATGATTGAAGCTACTGACTGAATGAAAGTAGCTGGCATCTCACTCTCTTTGAATCTTCTTTATCATGCTAAGAGGAGCAGGAAAAAGCAAAAAATTTCAGACTTGCACCTTGCAATGCGGAGAAATTACTGTTTGTGCATTTACAATATTCATTGATTTTTGCCATTGAAAAACATCATGTTATTCATATACCAGAAATGTTTGAAGCTACTGACTGAATGAAAGGAGCTGGCATCTCACTCTCTTTGAATCTTCTTTATCATGCTAAGAGGAGCAGGAAAAAGCAAAAAATTTCAGAATTTCACCTTGCAATGCGGAGAATTTACTGTTTGTGCATTTACAATATTCATTGATTTTTGCCATTGAAAAACATCATGTTATTCATATACCAGAAATGTTTGAAGCTACTGACTGAATGAAAGGAGCTGGCATCTCACTCTCTTTGAATCTTCTTTATCATGCTAAGAGGAGCAGGAAAAAGCAAAAAATTTCAGAATTGCACCTTGCAATGTGGAGAAATTACTGTTTGTGCATTTACAATATTCATTGATTTTTACCATTGAAAAACGTCCAGAAATGATTGAAGCTACTGACTGAATGAAAGTAGCTGGCATCTCACTCTCTTTGAATCTTCTTTATCATGCTAAGAGGAGCAGGAAAAAGCAAAAAATTTCAGACTTGCACCTTGCAATGTGGAGAAATTACTGTTTGTGCATTTACAATATTCATTGATTTTTGCCATTGAAAAACATCATGTTATTCATATACCAGAAATGTTTGAAGCTACTGACTGAATGAAAGGAGCTGGCATCTCACTCTCTTTGAGTCTTCTTTATCATGCTAAGAGGAGCAGGAAAAAGCAAAAAATTTCAGAATTGCACCTTGCAATGCGGAGAAATTACTGTTTGTGCATTTACAATATTCATTGATTTTTGCCATTGAAAAACATGTTATTCATATACCAGAAATGTTTGAAGCTACTGACTGAATGAAAGGAGCTGGCACCTCACTCTCTTTGAATCTTCTTTATCATGCTAAGAGGAGCGGGAAAAAGCAAAAAAATTCAGAATTGCACCTTGCAATGCGGAGAAATTACTGTTTGTGCATTTACAATATTCATTGATTTTTGCCATTGAAAAACGTCCAGAAATGATTGAAAGTACTGACTGAATGAAAGTAGCTGGCATCTCACTCTCTTTGAATCTTCTTTATCATGCTAAGAGGAGCAGGAAAAAGCAAAAAATTTCAGAATTGCACCTTGCAATGCGGAGAAATTACTGTTTGTGCATTTACAATATTCATTGATTTTTGCCATTGAAAAACGTCCAGAAATGATTGAAGCTACTGACTGAATGAAAGGAGCTGGCATCTCACTCTCTTTGAATCTTCTTTATCATGCTAAGAGGAGCAGGAAAAAGTAAAAAATTTCAGAATTGCACCTTGCAATGCGGAGAAATTACAGTTTGTGCATTTACAATATTCATTGATTTTTGCCATTGAAAAACATCCAGAAATGATTGAAGCTACTGACTGAATGAAAGGAGCTGGCATCTCACTCTCTTTGAATCTTCTTTATCATGCTAAGAGGAGCAGGAAAAAGCAAAAAATTTCAGAATTGCACCTTGCAATGTGGAGAAATTACTGTGCATTTACAATATTCATTGATTTTTACCATTGAAAAACGTCCAGAAATGATTGAAGCTACTGACTGAATGAAAGTAGCTGGCATCTCACTCTCTTTGAATCTTCTTTATCATGCTAAGAGGAGCAGGAAAAAGCAAAAAATTTCAGACTTGCACCTTGCAATGCGGAGAAATTACTTTTTGTGCATTTACAATATTCATTGATTTTTGCCATTGAAAAACATCATGTTATTCATATACCAGAAATGTTTGAAGCTACTGACTGAATGAAAGGAGCTGGCATCTCACCCTCTTTGAATCTTCTTTATCATGCTAAGAGGAGCAGGAAAAAGCAAAAAATTTCAGAATTGCACCTTGCAATGCGGAGAAATTACTGTTTGTGCATTTACAATGTTCATTGATTTTTTCCATTGAAAAACGTCCAGAAATGATTGAAGCTACTGACTGAATGAAAGGAGCTGGCATCTCACTCTCTTTGAATCTTCTTTATCATGCTAAGAGGAGCAGGAAAAAGCAAAAAATTTCAGAATTGCACCTTGCAATGCGGAGAAATTACTGTTTGTGCATTTACAATATTCATTGATTTTTGCCATTGAAAAACATGTTATTCATATACCAGAAATGTTTGAAGCTACTGACTGAATGAAAGGAGCTGGCACCTCACTCTCTTTGAATCTTCTTTATCATGCTAAGAGGAGCGGGAAAAAGCAAAAAAATTCAGAATTGCACCTTGCAATGCGGAGAAATTACTGTTTGTGCATTTACAATATTCATTGATTTTTGCCATTGAAAAACGTCCAGAAATGATTGAAAGTACTGACTGAATGAAAGGAGCTGGCATCTCACTCTCTTTGAATCTTCTTTATCATGCTAAGAGGAGCAGGAAAAAGCAAAAAATTTCAGAATTGCACCTTGCAATGCGGAGAAATTACTGTTTGTGCATTTACAATATTCATTGATTTTTGCCATTGAAAAACGTCCAGAAATGATTGAAGCTACTGACTGAATGAAAGGAGCTGGCATCTCACTCTCTTTGAATCTTCTTTATCATGCTAAGAGGAGTAGGAAAAAGCAAAAAATTTCAGAATTGCACCTTGCAATGCGGAGAAATTACTGTTTGTGCATTTACAATATTCATTGATTTTTGCCATTGAAAAACATGTTATTCATGTACCAGAAATGTTTGAAGCTACTGACTGAATGAAAGGAGCTGGCACCTCACTCTTTGAATCTTCTTTATCATGCTAAGAGGAGCGGGAAAAAGCAAAAAAATTCAGAATTGCACCTTGCAATGCGGAGAAATTACTGTTTGTGCATTTACAATATTCATTGATTTTTGCCATTGAAAAACGTCCAGAAATGATTGAAAGTACTGACTGAATGAAAGGAGCTGGCATCTCACTCTCTTTGAATCTTCTTTATCATGCTAAGAGGAGCAGGAAAAAGCAAAAAATTTCAGAATTGCACCTTGCAATGCGGAGAAATTACTGTTTGTGCATTTACAATATTCATTGATTTTTGCCATTGAAAAACGTCCAGAAATGATTGAAGCTACTGACTGAATGAAAGGAGCTGGCATCTCACTCTCTTTGAATCTTCTTTATCATGCTAAGAGGAGCAGGAAAAAGCAAAAAATTTCAGACTTGCACCTTGCAATGCAGAGAAATTACTGTTTGTGCATTACAATATTCATTGATTTTTGCCATTGAAAAACATCATGTTATTCATATACCAGAAATGTTTGAAGCTACTGACTGAATGAAAGGAGCTGGCATCTCACTCTCTTTGAATCTTCATTATCATGCTAAGAGGAGCAGGAAAAAGCAAAAAAATTCAGAATTGCACCTTGCAATGTGGAGAAATTACTGTTTGTGCATTTACAATATTCATTGATTTTTACCATTGAAAAACGTCCAGAAATGATTGAAGCTACTGACTGAATGAAAGTAGCTGGCATCTCACTCTCTTTGAATCTTCTTTATCATGCTAAGAGGAGCAGGAAAAAGCAAAAAATTTCAGACTTGCACCTTGCAATGCGGAGAAATTACTGTTTGTGCATTTACAATATTCATTGATTTTTGCCATTGAAAAACATCATGTTATTCATATACCAGAAATGTTTGAAGCTACTGACTGAATGAAAGGAGCTGGCATCTCACTCTCTTTGAATCTTCTTTATCATGCTAAGAGGAGCAGGAAAAAGCAAAAAATTTCAGAATTTCACCTTGCAATGCGGAGAATTTACTGTTTGTGCATTTACAATATTCATTGATTTTTGCCATTGAAAAACATCATGTTATTCATATACCAGAAATGTTTGAAGCTACTGACTGAATGAAAGGAGCTGGCATCTCACTCTCTTTGAATCTTCTTTATCATGCTAAGAGGAGCAGGAAAAAGCAAAAAATTTCAGAATTGCACCTTGCAATGTGGAGAAATTACTGTTTGTGCATTTACAATATTCATTGATTTTTACCATTGAAAAACGTCCAGAAATGATTGAAGCTACTGACTGAATGAAAGTAGCTGGCATCTCACTCTCTTTGAAT
This sequence comes from Phyllobates terribilis, assembly GCF_046119375.1. Classification (NCBI taxonomy): domain Eukaryota; kingdom Metazoa; phylum Chordata; class Amphibia; order Anura; family Dendrobatidae; genus Phyllobates; species Phyllobates terribilis. Next base: position 648,658 of record NW_027363304.1, on the reverse strand, counting down.
CTTCTTTATCATGCTAAGAGGAGCAGGAAAAAGCAAAAAATTTCAGACTTGCACCTTGCAATGTGGAGAAATTACTGTTTGTGCATTTACAATATTCATTGATTTTTGCCATTGAAAAACATCATGTTATTCATATACCAGAAATGTTTGAAGCTACTGACTGAATGAAAGGAGCTGGCATCTCACTCTCTTTGAGTCTTCTTTATCATGCTAAGAGGAGCAGGAAAAAGCAAAAAATTTCAGAATTGCACCTTGCAATGCGGAGAAATTACTGTTTGTGCATTTACAATATTCATTGATTTTTGCCATTGAAAAACATGTTATTCATATACCAGAAATGTTTGAAGCTACTGACTGAATGAAAGGAGCTGGCACCTCACTCTCTTTGAATCTTCTTTATCATGCTAAGAGGAGCGGGAAAAAGCAAAAAAATTCAGAATTGCACCTTGCAATGCGGAGAAATTACTGTTTGTGCATTTACAATATTCATTGATTTTTGCCATTGAAAAACGTCCAGAAATGATTGAAAGTACTGACTGAATGAAAGTAGCTGGCATCTCACTCTCTTTGAATCTTCTTTATCATGCTAAGAGGAGCAGGAAAAAGCAAAAAATTTCAGAATTGCACCTTGCAATGCGGAGAAATTACTGTTTGTGCATTTACAATATTCATTGATTTTTGCCATTGAAAAACGTCCAGAAATGATTGAAGCTACTGACTGAATGAAAGGAGCTGGCATCTCACTCTCTTTGAATCTTCTTTATCATGCTAAGAGGAGCAGGAAAAAGTAAAAAATTTCAGAATTGCACCTTGCAATGCGGAGAAATTACAGTTTGTGCATTTACAATATTCATTGATTTTTGCCATTGAAAAACATCCAGAAATGATTGAAGCTACTGACTGAATGAAAGGAGCTGGCATCTCACTCTCTTTGAATCTTCTTTATCATGCTAAGAGGAGCAGGAAAAAGCAAAAAATTTCAGAATTGCACCTTGCAATGTGGAGAAATTACTGTGCATTTACAATATTCATTGATTTTTACCATTGAAAAACGTCCAGAAATGATTGAAGCTACTGACTGAATGAAAGTAGCTGGCATCTCACTCTCTTTGAATCTTCTTTATCATGCTAAGAGGAGCAGGAAAAAGCAAAAAATTTCAGACTTGCACCTTGCAATGCGGAGAAATTACTGTTTGTGCATTTACAATATTCATTGATTTTTGCCATTGAAAAACGTCCAGAAATGATTGAAGCTACTGACTGAATGAAAGGAGCTGGCATCTCACTCTCTTTGAATCTTCTTTATCATGCTAAGAGGAGCAGGAAAAAGTAAAAAATTTCAGAATTGCACCTTGCAATGCGGAGAAATTACAGTTTGTGCATTTACAATATTCATTGATTTTTGCCATTGAAAAACATCCAGAAATGATTGAAGCTACTGACTGAATGAAAGGAGCTGGCATCTCACTCTCTTTGAATCTTCTTTATCATGCTAAGAGGAGCAGGAAAAAGCAAAAAATTTCAGAATTGCACCTTGCAATGTGGAGAAATTACTGTGCATTTACAATATTCATTGATTTTTACCATTGAAAAACGTCCAGAAATGATTGAAGCTACTGACTGAATGAAAGTAGCTGGCATCTCACTCTCTTTGAATCTTCTTTATCATGCTAAGAGGAGCAGGAAAAAGCAAAAAATTTCAGACTTGCACCTTGCAATGCGGAGAAATTACTGTTTGTGCATTTACAATATTCATTGATTTTTGCCATTGAAAAACATCATGTTATTCATATACCAGAAATGTTTGAAGCTACTGACTGAATGAAAGGAGCTGGCATCTCACTCTCTTTGAATCTTCTTTATCATGCTAAGAGGAGCAGGAAAAAGCAAAAAATTTCAGAATTGCACCTTGCAATGCGGAGAAATTACTGTTTGTGCATTTACAATATTCATTGATTTTTGCCATTGAAAAACATCATGTTATTCATATACCAGAAATGTTTGAAGCTACTGACTGAATGAAAGGAGCTGGCATCTCACTCTCTTTGAATCTTCTTTATCATGCTAAGAGGAGCAGGAAAAAGCAAAAAATTTCAGAATTGCACCTTGCAATGTGGAGAAATTACTGTGCATTTACAATATTCATTGATTTTTACCATTGAAAAACGTCCAGAAATGATTGAAGCTACTGACTGAATGAAAGTAGCTGGCATCTCACTCTCTTTGAATCTTCTTTATCATGCTAAGAGGAGCAGGAAAAAGCAAAAAATTTCAGACTTGCACCTTGCAATGCGGAGAAATTACTTTTTGTGCATTTACAATATTCATTGATTTTTGCCATTGAAAAACATCATGTTATTCATATACCAGAAATGTTTGAAGCTACTGACTGAATGAAAGGAGCTGGCATCTCACCCTCTTTGAATCTTCTTTATCATGCTAAGAGGAGCAGGAAAAAGCAAAAAATTTCAGAATTGCACCTTGCAATGCGGAGAAATTACTGTTTGTGCATTTACAATATTCATTGATTTTTGCCATTGAAAAACGTCCAGAAATGATTGAAGCTACTGACTGAATGAAAGGAGCTGGCATCTCACTCTCTTTGAATCTTCTTTATCATGCTAAGAGGAGCAGGAAAAAGCAAAAAATTTCAGAATTGCACCTTGCAATGCGGAGAAATTACTGTTTGTGCATTTACAATATTCATTGATTTTTGCCATTGAAAAACATGTTATTCATATACCAGAAATGTTTGAAGCTACTGACTGAATGAAAGGAGCTGGCACCTCACTCTCTTTGAATCTTCTTTATCATGCTAAGAGGAGCAGGAAAAAGCAAAAAATTTCAGAATTGCACCTTGCAATGTGGAGAAATTACTGTGCATTTACAATATTCATTGATTTTTACCATTGAAAAACGTCCAGAAATGATTGAAGCTACTGACTGAATGAAAGTAGCTGGCATCTCACTCTCTTTGAATCTTCTTTATCATGCTAAGAGGAGCAGGAAAAAGCAAAAAATTTCAGACTTGCACCTTGCAATGCGGAGAAATTACTTTTTGTGCATTTACAATATTCATTGATTTTTGCCATTGAAAAACATCATGTTATTCATATACCAGAAATGTTTGAAGCTACTGACTGAATGAAAGGAGCTGGCATCTCACCCTCTTTGAATCTTCTTTATCATGCTAAGAGGAGCAGGAAAAAGCAAAAAATTTCAGAATTGCACCTTGCAATGCGGAGAAATTACTGTTTGTGCATTTACAATATTCATTGATTTTTGCCATTGAAAAACGTCCAGAAATGATTGAAGCTACTGACTGAATGAAAGGAGCTGGCATCTCACTCTCTTTGAATCTTCTTTATCATGCTAAGAGGAGCAGGAAAAAGCAAAAAATTTCAGAATTGCACCTTGCAATGCGGAGAAATTACTGTTTGTGCATTTACAATATTCATTGATTTTTGCCATTGAAAAACATGTTATTCATATACCAGAAATGTTTGAAGCTACTGACTGAATGAAAGGAGCTGGCACCTCACTCTCTTTGAATCTTCTTTATCATGCTAAGAGGAGCGGGAAAAAGCAAAAAAATTCAGAATTGCACCTTGCAATGCGGAGAAATTACTGTTTGTGCATTTACAATATTCATTGATTTTTGCCATTGAAAAACGTCCAGAAATGATTGAAAGTACTGACTGAATGAAAGGAGCTGGCATCTCACTCTCTTTGAATCTTCTTTATCATGCTAAGAGGAGCAGGAAAAAGCAAAAAATTTCAGAATTGCACCTTGCAATGCGGAGAAATTACTGTTTGTGCATTTACAATATTCATTGATTTTTGCCATTGAAAAACGTCCAGAAATGATTGAAGCTACTGACTGAATGAAAGGAGCTGGCATCTCACTCTCTTTGAATCTTCTTTATCATGCTAAGAGGAGTAGGAAAAAGCAAAAAATTTCAGAATTGCACCTTGCAATGCGGAGAAATTACTGTTTGTGCATTTACAATATTCATTGATTTTTGCCATTGAAAAACATGTTATTCATGTACCAGAAATGTTTGAAGCTACTGACTGAATGAAAGGAGCTGGCACCTCACTCTTTGAATCTTCTTTATCATGCTAAGAGGAGCGGGAAAAAGCAAAAAAATTCAGAATTGCACCTTGCAATGCGGAGAAATTACTGTTTGTGCATTTACAATATTCATTGATTTTTGCCATTGAAAAACGTCCAGAAATGATTGAAAGTACTGACTGAATGAAAGGAGCTGGCATCTCACTCTCTTTGAATCTTCTTTATCATGCTAAGAGGAGCAGGAAAAAGCAAAAAATTTCAGAATTGCACCTTGCAATGCGGAGAAATTACTGTTTGTGCATTTACAATATTCATTGATTTTTGCCATTGAAAAACGTCCAGAAATGATTGAAGCTACTGACTGAATGAAAGGAGCTGGCATCTCACTCTCTTTGAATCTTCTTTATCATGCTAAGAGGAGCAGGAAAAAGCAAAAAATTTCAGACTTGCACCTTGCAATGCAGAGAAATTACTGTTTGTGCATTACAATATTCATTGATTTTTGCCATTGAAAAACATCATGTTATTCATATACCAGAAATGTTTGAAGCTACTGACTGAATGAAAGGAGCTGGCATCTCACTCTCTTTGAATCTTCATTATCATGCTAAGAGGAGCAGGAAAAAGCAAAAAAATTCAGAATTGCACCTTGCAATGTGGAGAAATTACTGTTTGTGCATTTACAATATTCATTGATTTTTACCATTGAAAAACGTCCAGAAATGATTGAAGCTACTGACTGAATGAAAGTAGCTGGCATCTCACTCTCTTTGAATCTTCTTTATCATGCTAAGAGGAGCAGGAAAAAGCAAAAAATTTCAGACTTGCACCTTGCAATGCGGAGAAATTACTGTTTGTGCATTTACAATATTCATTGATTTTTGCCATTGAAAAACATCATGTTATTCATATACCAGAAATGTTTGAAGCTACTGACTGAATGAAAGGAGCTGGCATCTCACTCTCTTTGAATCTTCTTTATCATGCTAAGAGGAGCAGGAAAAAGCAAAAAATTTCAGAATTTCACCTTGCAATGCGGAGAATTTACTGTTTGTGCATTTACAATATTCATTGATTTTTGCCATTGAAAAACATCATGTTATTCATATACCAGAAATGTTTGAAGCTACTGACTGAATGAAAGGAGCTGGCATCTCACTCTCTTTGAATCTTCTTTATCATGCTAAGAGGAGCAGGAAAAAGCAAAAAATTTCAGAATTGCACCTTGCAATGTGGAGAAATTACTGTTTGTGCATTTACAATATTCATTGATTTTTACCATTGAAAAACGTCCAGAAATGATTGAAGCTACTGACTGAATGAAAGTAGCTGGCATCTCACTCTCTTTGAATCTTCTTTATCATGCTAAGAGGAGCAGGAAAAAGCAAAAAATTTCAGACTTGCACCTTGCAATGTGGAGAAATTACTGTTTGTGCATTTACAATATTCATTGATTTTTGCCATTGAAAAACATCATGTTATTCATATACCAGAAATGTTTGAAGCTACTGACTGAATGAAAGGAGCTGGCATCTCACTCTCTTTGAGTCTTCTTTATCATGCTAAGAGGAGCAGGAAAAAGCAAAAAATTTCAGAATTGCACCTTGCAATGCGGAGAAATTACTGTTTGTGCATTTACAATATTCATTGATTTTTGCCATTGAAAAACATGTTATTCATATACCAGAAATGTTTGAAGCTACTGACTGAATGAAAGGAGCTGGCACCTCACTCTCTTTGAATCTTCTTTATCATGCTAAGAGGAGCGGGAAAAAGCAAAAAAATTCAGAATTGCACCTTGCAATGCGGAGAAATTACTGTTTGTGCATTTACAATATTCATTGATTTTTGCCATTGAAAAACGTCCAGAAATGATTGAAAGTACTGACTGAATGAAAGTAGCTGGCATCTCACTCTCTTTGAATCTTCTTTATCATGCTAAGAGGAGCAGGAAAAAGCAAAAAATTTCAGAATTGCACCTTGCAATGCGGAGAAATTACTGTTTGTGCATTTACAATATTCATTGATTTTTGCCATTGAAAAACGTCCAGAAATGATTGAAGCTACTGACTGAATGAAAGGAGCTGGCATCTCACTCTCTTTGAATCTTCTTTATCATGCTAAGAGGAGCAGGAAAAAGTAAAAAATTTCAGAATTGCACCTTGCAATGCGGAGAAATTACAGTTTGTGCATTTACAATATTCATTGATTTTTGCCATTGAAAAACATCCAGAAATGATTGAAGCTACTGACTGAATGAAAGGAGCTGGCATCTCACTCTCTTTGAATCTTCTTTATCATGCTAAGAGGAGCAGGAAAAAGCAAAAAATTTCAGAATTGCACCTTGCAATGTGGAGAAATTACTGTGCATTTACAATATTCATTGATTTTTACCATTGAAAAACGTCCAGAAATGATTGAAGCTACTGACTGAATGAAAGTAGCTGGCATCTCACTCTCTTTGAATCTTCTTTATCATGCTAAGAGGAGCAGGAAAAAGCAAAAAATTTCAGACTTGCACCTTGCAATGCGGAGAAATTACTGTTTGTGCATTTACAATATTCATTGATTTTTGCCATTGAAAAACATCATGTTATTCATATACCAGAAATGTTTGAAGCTACTGACTGAATGAAAGGAGCTGGCATCTCACTCTCTTTGAATCTTCTTTATCATGCTAAGAGGAGCAGGAAAAAGCAAAAAATTTCAGAATTGCACCTTGCAATGCGGAGAAATTACTGTTTGTGCATTTACAATATTCATTGATTTTTGCCATTGAAAAACATCATGTTATTCATATACCAGAAATGTTTGAAGCTACTGACTGAATGAAAGGAGCTGGCATCTCACTCTCTTTGAATCTTCTTTATCATGCTAAGAGGAGCAGGAAAAAGCAAAAAATTTCAGAATTGCACCTTGCAATGTGGAGAAATTACTGTGCATTTACAATATTCATTGATTTTTACCATTGAAAAACGTCCAGAAATGATTGAAGCTACTGACTGAATGAAAGTAGCTGGCATCTCACTCTCTTTGAATCTTCTTTATCATGCTAAGAGGAGCAGGAAAAAGCAAAAAATTTCAGACTTGCACCTTGCAATGCGGAGAAATTACTTTTTGTGCATTTACAATATTCATTGATTTTTGCCATTGAAAAACATCATGTTATTCATATACCAGAAATGTTTGAAGCTACTGACTGAATGAAAGGAGCTGGCATCTCACCCTCTTTGAATCTTCTTTATCATGCTAAGAGGAGCAGGAAAAAGCAAAAAATTTCAGAATTGCACCTTGCAATGCGGAGAAATTACTGTTTGTGCATTTACAATATTCATTGATTTTTGCCATTGAAAAACGTCCAGAAATGATTGAAGCTACTGACTGAATGAAAGGAGCTGGCATCTCACTCTCTTTGAATCTTCTTTATCATGCTAAGAGGAGCAGGAAAAAGCAAAAAATTTCAGAATTGCACCTTGCAATGCGGAGAAATTACTGTTTGTGCATTTACAATATTCATTGATTTTTGCCATTGAAAAACATGTTATTCATATACCAGAAATGTTTGAAGCTACTGACTGAATGAAAGGAGCTGGCACCTCACTCTCTTTGAATCTTCTTTATCATGCTAAGAGGAGCGGGAAAAAGCAAAAAAATTCAGAATTGCACCTTGCAATGCGGAGAAATTACTGTTTGTGCATTTACAATATTCATTGATTTTTGCCATTGAAAAACGTCCAGAAATGATTGAAAGTACTGACTGAATGAAAGGAGCTGGCATCTCACTCTCTTTGAATCTTCTTTATCATGCTAAGAGGAGCAGGAAAAAGCAAAAAATTTCAGAATTGCACCTTGCAATGTGGAGAAATTACTGTTTGTGCATTTACAATATTCATTGATTTTTACCATTGAAAAACGTCCAGAAATGATTGAAGCTACTGACTGAATGAAAGTAGCTGGCATCTCACTCTCTTTGAATCTTCTTTATCATGCTAAGAGGAGCAGGAAAAAGCAAAAAATTTCAGACTTGCACCTTGCAATGCGGAGAAATTACTGTTTGTGCATTTACAATATTCATTGATTTTTGCCATTGAAAAACATCATGTTATTCATATACCAGAAATGTTTGAAGCTACTGACTGAATGAAAGGAGCTGGCATCTCACTCTCTTTGAATCTTCTTTATCATGCTAAGAGGAGCAGGAAAAAGCAAAAAATTTCAGAATTTCACCTTGCAATGCGGAGAATTTACTGTTTGTGCATTTACAATATTCATTGATTTTTGCCATTGAAAAACATCATGTTATTCATATACCAGAAATGTTTGAAGCTACTGACTGAATGAAAGGAGCTGGCATCTCACTCTCTTTGAATCTTCTTTATCATGCTAAGAGGAGCAGGAAAAAGCAAAAAATTTCAGAATTGCACCTTGCAATGTGGAGAAATTACTGTTTGTGCATTTACAATATTCATTGATTTTTACCATTGAAAAACGTCCAGAAATGATTGAAGCTACTGACTGAATGAAAGTAGCTGGCATCTCACTCTCTTTGAATCTTCTTTATCATGCTAAGAGGAGCAGGAAAAAGCAAAAAATTTCAGACTTGCACCTTGCAATGTGGAGAAATTACTGTTTGTGCATTTACAATATTCATTGATTTTTGCCATTGAAAAACATCATGTTATTCATATACCAGAAATGTTTGAAGCTACTGACTGAATGAAAGGAGCTGGCATCTCACTCTCTTTGAGTCTTCTTTATCATGCTAAGAGGAGCAGGAAAAAGCAAAAAATTTCAGAATTGCACCTTGCAATGCGGAGAAATTACTGTTTGTGCATTTACAATATTCATTGATTTTTGCCATTGAAAAACATGTTATTCATATACCAGAAATGTTTGAAGCTACTGACTGAATGAAAGGAGCTGGCACCTCACTCTCTTTGAATCTTCTTTATCATGCTAAGAGGAGCGGGAAAAAGCAAAAAAATTCAGAATTGCACCTTGCAATGCGGAGAAATTACTGTTTGTGCATTTACAATATTCATTGATTTTTGCCATTGAAAAACATCCAGAAATGATTGAAAGTACTGACTGAATGAAAGTAGCTGGCATCTCACTCTCTTTGAATCTTCTTTATCATGCTAAGAGGAGCAGGAAAAAGCAAAAAATTTCAGAATTGCACCTTGCAATGCGGAGAAATTACTGTTTGTGCATTTACAATATTCATTGATTTTTGCCATTGAAAAACGTCCAGAAATGATTGAAGCTACTGACTGAATGAAAGGAGCTGGCATCTCACTCTCTTTGAATCTTCTTTATCATGCTAAGAGGAGCAGGAAAAAGTAAAAAATTTCAGAATTGCACCTTGCAATGCGGAGAAATTACAGTTTGTGCATTTACAATATTCATTGATTTTTGCCATTGAAAAACATCCAGAAATGATTGAAGCTACTGACTGAATGAAAGGAGCTGGCATCTCACTCTCTTTGAATCTTCTTTATCATGCTAAGAGGAGCAGGAAAAAGCAAAAAATTTCAGAATTGCACCTTGCAATGTGGAGAAATTACTGTGCATTTACAATATTCATTGATTTTTACCATTGAAAAACGTCCAGAAATGATTGAAGCTACTGACTGAATGAAAGTAGCTGGCATCTCACTCTCTTTGAATCTTCTTTATCATGCTAAGAGGAGCAGGAAAAAGCAAAAAATTTCAGACTTGCACCTTGCAATGCGGAGAAATTACTGTTTGTGCATTTACAATATTCATTGATTTTTGCCATTGAAAAACATCATGTTATTCATATACCAGAAATGTTTGAAGCTACTGACTGAATGAAAGGAGCTGGCATCTCACTCTCTTTGAATCTTCTTTATCATGCTAAGAGGAGCAGGAAAAAGCAAAAAATTTCAGAATTGCACCTTGCAATGCGGAGAAATTACTGTTTGTGCATTTACAATATTCATTGATTTTTGCCATTGAAAAACATCATGTTATTCATATACCAGAAATGTTTGAAGCTACTGACTGAATGAAAGGAGCTGGCATCTCACTCTCTTTGAATCTTCTTTATCATGCTAAGAGGAGCAGGAAAAAGCAAAAAATTTCAGAATTGCACCTTGCAATGTGGAGAAATTACTGTGCATTTACAATATTCATTGATTTTTACCATTGAAAAACGTCCAGAAATGATTGAAGCTACTGACTGAATGAAAGTAGCTGGCATCTCACTCTCTTTGAATCTTCTTTATCATGCTAAGAGGAGCAGGAAAAAGCAAAAAATTTCAGACTTGCACCTTGCAATGCGGAGAAATTACTTTTTGTGCATTTACAATATTCATTGATTTTTGCCATTGAAAAACATCATATTATTCATATACCAGAAATGTTTGAAGCTACTGACTGAATGAAAGGAGCTGGCATCTCACCCTCTTTGAATCTTCTTTATCATGCTAAGAGGAGCAGGAAAAAGCAAAAAATTTCAGAATTGCACCTTGCAATGCGGAGAAATTACTGTTTGTGCATTTACAATATTCATTGATTTTTGCCATTGAAAAACGTCCAGAAATGATTGAAGCTACTGACTGAATGAAAGGAGCTGGCATCTCACTCTCTTTGAATCTTCTTTATCATGCTAAGAGGAGCAGGAAAAAGCAAAAAATTTCAGAATTGCACCTTGCAATGCGGAGAAATTACTGTTTGTGCATTTACAATATTCATTTATTTTTGCCATTGAAAAACATGTTATTCATATACCAGAAATGTTTGAAGCTACTGACTGAATGAAAGGAGCTGGCACCTCACTCTCTTTGAATCTTCTTTATCATGCTAAGAGGAGCGGGAAAAAGCAAAAAAATTCAGAATTGCACCTTGCAATGCGGAGAAATTACTGTTTGTGCATTTACAATATTCATTGATTTTTGCCATTGAAAAACGTCCAGAAATGATTGTAAGTACTGACTGAATGAAAGGAGCTGGCATCTCACTCTCTTTGAATCTTCTTTATCATGCTAAGAGGAGCAGGAAAAAGCAAAAAATTTCAGAATTGCACCTTGCAATGCGGAGAAATTACTGTTTGTGCATTTACAATATTCATTGATTTTTGCCATTGAAAAACGTCCAGAAATGATTGAAGCTACTGACTGAATGAAAGGAGCTGGCATCTCACTCTCTTTGAATCTTCTTTATCATGCTAAGAGGAGCAGGAAAAAGTAAAAAATTTCAGAATTGCACCTTGCAATGCGGAGAAATTACAGTTTGTGCATTTACAATATTCATTGATTTTTGCCATTGAAAAACATCCAGAAATGATTGAAGCTACTGACTGAATGAAAGGAGCTAGCATCTCACTCTCTTTGAATCTTCTTTATCATGCTAAGAGGAGCAGGAAAAAGCAAAAAATTTCAGACTTGCACCTTGCAATGCAGAGAAATTACTGTTTGTGCATTTACAATATTCATTGATTTTTGCCATTGAAAAACATCATGTTATTCATATACCAGAAATGTTTGAAGCTACTGACTGAATGAAAGGAGCTGGCATCTCACTCTCTTTGAATCTTCATTATCATGCTAAGAGGAGCAGGAAAAAGCAAAAAATTTCAGAATTGCACCTTGCAATGTGGAGAAATTACTGTTTGTGCATTTACAATATTCATTGATTTTTACCATTGAAAAACGTCCAGAAATGATTGAAGCTACTGACTGAATGAAAGTAGCTGGCATCTCACTCTCTTTGAATCTTCTTTATCATGCTAAGAGGAGCAGGAAAAAGCAAAAAATTTCAGACTTGCACCTTGCAATGCGGAGAAATTACTGTTTGTGCATTTACAATATTCATTGATTTTTGCCATTGAAAAACATCATGTTATTCATATACCAGAAATGTTTGAAGCTACTGACTGAATGAAAGGAGCTGGCATCTCACTCTCTTTGAATCTTCTTTATCATGCTAAGAGGAGCAGGAAAAAGCAAAAAATTTCAGAATTGCACCTTGCAATGCGGAGAATTTACTGTTTGTGCATTTACAATATTCATTGATTTTTGCCATTGAAAAACATCATGTTATTCATATACCAGAAATGTTTGAAGCTACTGACTGAATGAAAGGAGCTGGCATCTCACTCTCTTTGAATCTTCTTTATCATGCTAAGAGGAGCAGGAAAAAGCAAAAAATTTCAGAATTGCACCTTGCAATGTGGAGAAATTACTGTTTGTGCATTTACAATATTCATTGATTTTTACCATTGAAAAACGTCCAGAAATGATTGAAGCTACTGACTGAATGAAAGTAGCTGGCATCTCACTCTCTTTGAATCTTCTTTATCATGCTAAGAGGAGCAGGAAAAAGCAAAAAATTTCAGACTTGCACCTTGCAATGTGGAGAAATTACTGTTTGTGCATTTACAATATTCATTGATTTTTGCCATTGAAAAACATCATGTTATTCATATACCAGAAATGTTTGAAGCTACTGACTGAATGAAAGGAGCTGGCATCTCACTCTCTTTGAGTCTTCTTTATCATGCTAAGAGGAGCAGGAAAAAGCAAAAAATTTCAGAATTGCACCTTGCAATGCGGAGAAATTACTGTTTGTGCATTTACAATATTCATTGATTTTTGCCATTGAAAAACATGTTATTCATATACCAGAAATGTTTGAAGCTACTGACTGAATGAAAGGAGCTGGCACCTCACTCTCTTTGAATCTTCTTTATCATGCTAAGAGGAGCGGGAAAAAGCAAAAAAATTCAGAATTGCACCTTGCAATGCGGAGAAATTACTGTTTGTGCATTTACAATATTCATTGATTTTTGCCATTGAAAAACGTCCAGAAATGATTGAAAGTACTGACTGAATGAAAGTAGCTGGCATCTCACTCTCTTTGAATCTTCTTTATCATGCTAAGAGGAGCAGGAAAAAGCAAAAAATTTCAGAATTGCACCTTGCAATGCGGAGAAATTACTGTTTGTGCATTTACAATATTCATTGATTTTTGCCATTGAAAAACGTCCAGAAATGATTGAAGCTACTGACTGAATGAAAGGAGCTGGCATCTCACTCTCTTTGAATCTTCTTTATCATGCTAAGAGGAGCAGGAAAAAGTAAAAAATTTCAGAATTGCACCTTGCAATGCGGAGAAATTACAGTTTGTGCATTTACAATATTCATTGATTTTTGCCATTGAAAAACATCCAGAAATGATTGAAGCTACTGACTGAATGAAAGGAGCTGGCATCTCACTCTCTTTGAATCTTCTTTATCATGCTAAGAGGAGCAGGAAAAAGCAAAAAATTTCAGACTTGCACCTTGCAATGCGGAGAAATTACTGTTTGTGCATTTACAATATTCATTGATTTTTGCCATTGAAAAACATCATGTTATTCATATACCAGAAATGTTTGAAGCTACTGACTGAATGAAAGGAGCTGGCATCTCACTCTCTTTGAATCTTCATTATCATGCTAAGAGGAGCAGGAAAAAGCAAAAAATTTCAGAATTGCACCTTGCAATGTGGAGAAATTACTGTTTGTGCATTTACAATATTCATTGATTTTTACCATTGAAAAACGTCCAGAAATGATTGAAGCTACTGACTGAATGAAAGTAGCTGGCATCTCACTCTCTTTGAATCTTCTTTATCATGCTAAGAGGAGCAGGAAAAAGCAAAAAATTTCAGACTTGCACCTTGCAATGCGGAGAAATTACTGTTTGTGCATTTACAATATTCATTGATTTTTGCCATTGAAAAACATCATGTTATTCATATACCAGAAATGTTTGAAGCTACTGACTGAATGAAAGGAGCTGGCATCTCACTCTCTTTGAATCTTCTTTATCATGCTAAGAGGAGCAGGAAAAAGCAAAAAATTTCAGAATTGCACCTTGCAATGCGGAGAATTTACTGTTTGTGCATTTACAATATTCATTGATTTTTGCCATTGAAAAACATCATGTTATTCATATACCAGAAATGTTTGAAGCTACTGACTGAATGAAAGGAGCTGGCATCTCACTCTCTTTGAATCTTCTTTATCATGCTAAGAGGAGCAGGAAAAAGCAAAAAATTTCAGAATTGTACCTTGCAATGTGGAGAAATTACTGTTTGTGCATTTACAATATTCATTGATTTTTACCATTGAAAAACGTCCAGAAATGATTGAAGCTACTGACTGAATGAAAGTAGCTGGCATCTCACTCTCTTTGAATCTTCTTTATCATGCTAAGAGGAGCAGGAAAAAGCAAAAAATTTCAGACTTGCACCTTGCAATGTGGAGAAATTACTGTTTGTGCATTTACAATATTCATTGATTTTTGCCATTGAAAAACATCATGTTATTCATATACCAGAAATGTTTGAAGCTACTGACTGAATGAAAGGATCTGGCATCTCACTCTCTTTGAATCTTCTTTATCATGCTAAGAGGAGCAGGAAAAAGCAAAAAATTTCAGAATTGCACCTTGCAATGCGGAGAAATTACTGTTTGTGCATTTACAATATTCATTGATTTTTGCCATTGAAAAACATCATGTTATTCATATACCAGAAATGTTTGAAGCTACTGACTGAATGAAAGGAGCTGACATCTCACTCTCTTTGAATCTTCTTTATCATGCTAAGAGGAGCAGGAAAAAGCAAAAAATTTCAGAATTGCACCTTGCAATGCAGAGAAATTACTGTTTGTGCATTTACAATATTCATTGATTTTTGCCATTGAAAAACGTCCAGAAATGATTGAAGCTACTGACTGAATGAAAGGAGCTGGCATCTCACTCTCTTTGAATCTTCTTTATCATGCTAAGAGGAGCAGGAAAAAGCAAAAAATTTCAGAATTGCACCTTGCAATGCGGAGAAATTACTGTTTGTGCATTTACAATATTCATTGATTTTTGCCATTGAAAAACATCATGTTATTCATATACCAGAAATGTTTGAAGCTACTGACTGAATGAAAGGAGCTGGCATCTCACTCTCTTTGAATCTTCTTTATCATGCTAAGAGGAGCAGGAAAAAGCAAAAAATTTCAGAATTGCACCTTGCAATGCGGAGAAATTACTGTTTGTGCATTTACAATATTCATTGATTTTTGCCATTGAAAAACATGTTATTCATATACCAGAAATGTTTGAAGCTACTGACTGAATGAAAGGAGCTGGCACCTCACTCTCTTTGAATCTTCTTTATCATGCTAAGAGGAGCGGGAAAAAGCAAAAAAATTCAGAATTGCACCTTGCAATGCGGAGAAATTACTCTTTGTGCATTTACAATATTCATTGATTTTTGCCATTGAAAAACGTCCAGAAATGATTGAAAGTACTGACTGAATGAAAGTAGCTGGCATCTCACTCTCTTTGAATCTTCTTTATCATGCTAAGAGGAGCAGGAAAAAGCAAAAAATTTCAGAATTGCACCTTGCAATGCGGAGAAATTACTGTTTGTGCATTTACAATATTCATTGATTTTTGCCATTGAAAAACGTCCAGAAATGATTGAAGCTACTGACTGAATGAAAGGAGCTGGCATCTCACTCTCTTTGAATCTTCTTTATCATGCTAAGAGGAGCAGGAAAAAGTAAAAAATTTCAGAATTGCACCTTGCAATGCGGAGAAATTACAGTTTGTGCATTTACAATATTCATTGATTTTTGCCATTGAAAAACATCCAGAAATGATTGAAGCTACTGACTGAATGAAAGGAGCTGGCATCTCACTCTCTTTGAATCTTCTTTATCATGCTAAGAGGAGCAGGAAAAAGCAAAAAATTTCAGACTTGCACCTTGCAATGCGGAGAAATTACTGTTTGTGCATTTACAATATTCATTGATTTTTGCCATTGAAAAACATCATGTTATTCATATACCAGAAATGTTTGAAGCTACTGACTGAATGAAAGGAGCTGGCATCTCACTCTCTTTGAATCTTCATTATCATGCTAAGAGGAGCAGGAAAAAGCAAAAAATTTCAGAATTGCACCTTGCAATGTGGAGAAATTACTGTTTGTGCATTTACAATATTCATTGATTTTTACCATTGAAAAACGTCCAGAAATGATTGAAGCTACTGACTGAATGAAAGTAGCTGGCATCTCACTCTCTTTGAATCTTCTTTATCATGCTAAGAGGAGCAGGAAAAAGCAAAAAATTTCAGACTTGCACCTTGCAATGCGGAGAAATTACTGTTTGTGCATTTACAATATTCATTGATTTTTGCCATTGAAAAACATCATGTTATTCATATACCAGAAATGTTTGAAGCTACTGACTGAATGAAAGGAGCTGGCATCTCACTCTCTTTGAATCTTCTTTATCATGCTAAGAGGAGCAGGAAAAAGCAAAAAATTTCAGAATTGCACCTTGCAATGCGGAGAATTTACTGTTTGTGCATTTACAATATTCATTGATTTTTGCCATTGAAAAACATCATGTTATTCATATACCAGAAATGTTTGAAGCTACTGACTGAATGAAAGGAGCTGGCATCTCACTCTCTTTGAATCTTCTTTATCATGCTAAGAGGAGCAGGAAAAAGCAAAAAATTTCAGAATTGTACCTTGCAATGTGGAGAAATTACTGTTTGTGCATTTACAATATTCATTGATTTTTACCATTGAAAAACGTCCAGAAATGATTGAAGCTACTGACTGAATGAAAGTAGCTGGCATCTCACTCTCTTTGAATCTTCTTTATCATGCTAAGAGGAGCAGGAAAAAGCAAAAAATTTCAGACTTGCACCTTGCAATGTGGAGAAATTACTGTTTGTGCATTTACAATATTCATTGATTTTTGCCATTGAAAAACATCATGTTATTCATATACCAGAAATGTTTGAAGCTACTGACTGAATGAAAGGATCTGGCATCTCACTCTCTTTGAATCTTCTTTATCATGCTAAGAGGAGCAGGAAAAAGCAAAAAATTTCAGAATTGCACCTTGCAATGCGGAGAAATTACTGTTTGTGCATTTACAATATTCATTGATTTTTGCCATTGAAAAACATCATGTTATTCATATACCAGAAATGTTTGAAGCTACTGACTGAATGAAAGGAGCTGACATCTCACTCTCTTTGAATCTTCTTTATCATGCTAAGAGGAGCAGGAAAAAGCAAAAAATTTCAGAATTGCACCTTGCAATGCAGAGAAATTACTGTTTGTGCATTTACAATATTCATTGATTTTTGCCATTGAAAAACGTCCAGAAATGATTGAAGCTACTGACTGAATGAAAGGAGCTGGCATCTCACTCTCTTTGAATCTTCTTTATCATGCTAAGAGGAGTAGGAAAAAGCAAAAAATTTCAGAATTGCATCTTGCAATGCGGAGAAATTACTGTTTGTGCATTTACAATATTCATTGATTTTTGCCATTGAAAAACATGTTATTCATATACCAGAAATGTTTGAAGCTACTGACTGAATGAAAGGAGCTGGCACCTCACTCTCTTTGAATCTTCTTTATCATGCTAAGAGGAGCGGGAAAAAGCAAAAAAATTCAGAATTGCACCTTGCAATGCGGAGAAATTACTGTTTGTGCATTTACAATATTCATTGATTTTTGCCATTGAAAAACGTCCAGAAATGATTGTAAGTACTGACTGAATGAAAGGAGCTGGCATCTCACTCTCTTTGAATCTTCTTTATCATGCTAAGAGGAGCAGGAAAAAGCAAAAAATTTCAGAATTGCACCTTGCAATGCGGAGAAATTACTGTTTGTGCATTTACAATATTCATTGATTTTTGCCATTGAAAAACGTCCAGAAATGATTGAAGCTACTGACTGAATGAAAGGAGCTGGCATCTCACTCTCTTTGAATCTTCTTTATCATGCTAAGAGGAGCAGGAAAAAGTAAAAAATTTCAGAATTGCACCTTGCAATGCGGAGAAATTACAGTTTGTGCATTTACAATATTCATTGATTTTTGCCATTGAAAAACATCCAGAAATGATTGAAGCTACTGACTGAATGAAAGGAGCTAGCATCTCACTCTCTTTGAATCTTCTTTATCATGCTAAGAGGAGCAGGAAAAAGCAAAAAATTTCAGACTTGCACCTTGCAATGCAGAGAAATTACTGTTTGTGCATTTACAATATTCATTGATTTTTGCCATTGAAAAACATCATGTTATTCATATACCAGAAATGTTTGAAGCTACTGACTGAATGAAAGGAGCTGGCATCTCACTCTCTTTGAATCTTCATTATCATGCTAAGAGGAGCAGGAAAAAGCAAAAAATTTCAGAATTGCACCTTGCAATGTGGAGAAATTACTGTTTGTGCATTTACAATATTCATTGATTTTTACCATTGAAAAACGTCCAGAAATGATTGAAGCTACTGACTGAATGAAAGTAGCTGGCATCTCACTCTCTTTGAATCTTCTTTATCATGCTAAGAGGAGCAGGAAAAAGCAAAAAATTTCAGACTTGCACCTTGCAATGCGGAGAAATTACTGTTTGTGCATTTACAATATTCATTGATTTTTGCCATTGAAAAACATCATGTTATTCATATACCAGAAATGTTTGAAGCTACTGACTGAATGAAAGGAGCTGGCATCTCACTCTCTTTGAATCTTCTTTATCATGCTAAGAGGAGCAGGAAAAAGCAAAAAATTTCAGAATTGCACCTTGCAATGCGGAGAATTTACTGTTTTTGCATTTACAATATTCATTGATTTTTGCCATTGAAAAACATCATGTTATTCATATACCAGAAATGTTTGAAGCTACTGACTGAATGAAAGGAGCTGGCATCTCACTCTCTTTGAATCTTCTTTATCATGCTAAGAGGAGCAGGAAAAAGCAAAAAATTTCAGAATTGCACCTTGCAATGTGGAGAAATTACTGTTTGTGCATTTACAATATTCATTGATTTTTACCATTGAAAAACGTCCAGAAATGATTGAAGCTACTGACTGAATGAAAGTAGCTGGCATCTCACTCTCTTTGAATCTTCTTTATCATGCTAAGAGGAGCAGGAAAAAGCAAAAAATTTCAGACTTGCACCTTGCAATGTGGAGAAATTACTGTTTGTGCATTTACAATATTCATTGATTTTTGCCATTGAAAAACATCATGTTATTCATATACCAGAAATGTTTGAAGCTACTGACTGAATGAAAGGAGCTGGCATCTCACTCTCTTTGAGTCTTCTTTATCATGCTAAGAGGAGCAGGAAAAAGCAAAAAATTTCAGAATTGCACCTTGCAATGCGGAGAAATTACTGTTTGTGCATTTACAATATTCATTGATTTTTGCCATTGAAAAACATGTTATTCATATACCAGAAATGTTTGAAGCTACTGACTGAATGAAAGGAGCTGGCACCTCACTCTCTTTGAATCTTCTTTATCATGCTAAGAGGAGCGGGAAAAAGCAAAAAAATTCAGAATTGCACCTTGCAATGCGGAGAAATTACTGTTTGTGCATTTACAATATTCATTGATTTTTGCCATTGAAAAACGTCCAGAAATGATTGAAAGTACTGACTGAATGAAAGTAGCTGGCATCTCACTCTCTTTGAATCTTCTTTATCATGCTAAGAGGAGCAGGAAAAAGCAAAAAATTTCAGAATTGCACCTTGCAATGCGGAGAAATTACTGTTTGTGCATTTACAATATTCATTGATTTTTGCCATTGAAAAACGTCCAGAAATGATTGAAGCTACTGACTGAATGAAAGGAGCTGGCATCTCACTCTCTTTGAATCTTCTTTATCATGCTAAGAGGAGCAGGAAAAAGTAAAAAATTTCAGAATTGCACCTTGCAATGCGGAGAAATTACAGTTTGTGCATTTACAATATTCATTGATTTTTGCCATTGAAAAACATCCAGAAATGATTGAAGCTACTGACTGAATGAAAGGAGCTGGCATCTCACTCTCTTTGAATCTTCTTTATCATGCTAAGAGGAGCAGGAAAAAGCAAAAAATTTCAGACTTGCACCTTGCAATGCGGAGAAATTACTGTTTGTGCATTTACAATATTCATTGATTTTTGCCATTGAAAAACATCATGTTATTCATATACCAGAAATGTTTGAAGCTACTGACTGAATGAAAGGAGCTGGCATCTCACTCTCTTTGAATCTTCATTATCATGCTAAGAGGAGCAGGAAAAAGCAAAAAATTTCAGAATTGCACCTTGCAATGTGGAGAAATTACTGTTTGTGCATTTACAATATTCATTGATTTTTACCATTGAAAAACGTCCAGAAATGATTGAAGCTACTGACTGAATGAAAGTAGCTGGCATCTCACTCTCTTTGAATCTTCTTTATCATGCTAAGAGGAGCAGGAAAAAGCAAAAAATTTCAGACTTGCACCTTGCAATGCGGAGAAATTACTGTTTGTGCATTTACAATATTCATTGATTTTTGCCATTGAAAAACATCATGTTATTCATATACCAGAAATGTTTGAAGCTACTGACTGAATGAAAGGAGCTGGCATCTCACTCTCTTTGAATCTTCTTTATCATGCTAAGAGGAGCAGGAAAAAGCAAAAAATTTCAGAATTGCACCTTGCAATGCGGAGAATTTACTGTTTGTGCATTTACAATATTCATTGATTTTTGCCATTGAAAAACATCATGTTATTCATATACCAGAAATGTTTGAAGCTACTGACTGAATGAAAGGAGCTGGCATCTCACTCTCTTTGAATCTTCTTTATCATGCTAAGAGGAGCAGGAAAAAGCAAAAAATTTCAGACTTGCACCTTGCAATGTGGAGAAATTACTGTTTGTGCATTTACAATATTCATTGATTTTTGCCATTGAAAAACATCATGTTATTCATATACCAGAAATGTTTGAAGCTACTGACTGAATGAAAGGATCTGGCATCTCACTCTCTTTGAATCTTCTTTATCATGCTAAGAGGAGCAGGAAAAAGCAAAAAATTTCAGAATTGCACCTTGCAATGCGGAGAAATTACTGTTTGTGCATTTACAATATTCATTGATTTTTACCATTGAAAAACGTCCAGAAATGATTGAAGCTACTGACTGAATGAAAGTAGCTGGCATCTCACTCTCTTTGAATCTTCTTTATCATGCTAAGAGGAGCAGGAAAAAGCAAAAAATTTCAGACTTGCACCTTGCAATGTGGAGAAATTACTGTTTGTGCATTTACAATATTCATTGATTTTTGCCATTGAAAAACATCATGTTATTCATATACCAGAAATGTTTGAAGCTACTGACTGAATGAAAGGATCTGGCATCTCACTCTCTTTGAATCTTCTTTATCATGCTAAGAGGAGCAGGAAAAAGCAAAAAATTTCAGAATTGCACCTTGCAATGCGGAGAAATTACTGTTTGTGCATTTACAATATTCATTGATTTTTGCCATTGAAAAACATCATGTTATTCATATACCAGAAATGTTTGAAGCTACTGACTGAATGAAAGGAGCTGACATCTCACTCTCTTTGAATCTTCTTTATCATGCTAAGAGGAGCAGGAAAAAGCAAAAAATTTCAGAATTGCACCTTGCAATGCAGAGAAATTACTGTTTGTGCATTTACAATATTCATTGATTTTTGCCATTGAAAAACGTCCAGAAATGATTGAAGCTACTGACTGAATGAAAGGAGCTGGCATCTCACTCTCTTTGAATCTTCTTTATCATGCTAAGAGGAGCAGGAAAAAGCAAAAAATTTCAGAATTGCACCTTGCAATGCGGAGAAATTACTGTTTGTGCATTTACAATATTCATTGATTTTTGCCATTGAAAAACATCATGTTATTCATATACCAGAAATGTTTGAAGCTACTGACTGAATGAAAGGAGCTGGCATCTCACTCTCTTTGAATCTTCTTTATCATGCTAAGAGGAGCAGGAAAAAGCAAAAAATTTCAGAATTGCACCTTGCAATGCGGAGAAATTACTGTTTGTGCATTTACAATATTCATTGATTTTTGCCATTGAAAAACATGTTATTCATATACCAGAAATGTTTGAAGCTACTGACTGAATGAAAGGAGCTGGCACCTCACTCTCTTTGAATCTTCTTTATCATGCTAAGAGGAGCGGGAAAAAGCAAAAAAATTCAGAATTGCACCTTGCAATGCGGAGAAATTACTGTTTGTGCATTTACAATATTCATTGATTTTTGCCATTGAAAAACGTCCAGAAATGATTGAAAGTACTGACTGAATGAAAGTAGCTGGCATCTCACTCTCTTTGAATCTTCTTTATCATGCTAAGAGGAGCAGGAAAAAGCAAAAAATTTCAGAATTGCACCTTGCAATGCGGAGAAATTACTGTTTGTGCATTTACAATATTCATTGATTTTTGCCATTGAAAAACGTCCAGAAATGATTGAAGCTACTGACTGAATGAAAGGAGCTGGCATCTCACTCTCTTTGAATCTTCTTTATCATGCTAAGAGGAGCAGGAAAAAGTAAAAAATTTCAGAATTGCACCTTGCAATGCGGAGAAATTACAGTTTGTGCATTTACAATATTCATTGATTTTTGCCATTGAAAAACATCCAGAAATGATTGAAGCTACTGACTGAATGAAAGGAGCTGGCATCTCACTCTCTTTGAATCTTCTTTATCATGCTAAGAGGAGCAGGAAAAAGCAAAAAATTTCAGACTTGCACCTTGCAATGCGGAGAAATTACTGTTTGTGCATTTACAATATTCATTGATTTTTGCCATTGAAAAACATCATGTTATTCATATACCAGAAATGTTTGAAGCTACTGACTGAATGAAAGGAGCTGGCATCTCACTCTCTTTGAATCTTCATTATCATGCTAAGAGGAGCAGGAAAAAGCAAAAAATTTCAGAATTGCACCTTGCAATGTGGAGAAATTACTGTTTGTGCATTTACAATATTCATTGATTTTTACCATTGAAAAACGTCCAGAAATGATTGAAGCTACTGACTGAATGAAAGTAGCTGGCATCTCACTCTCTTTGAATCTTCTTTATCATGCTAAGAGGAGCAGGAAAAAGCAAAAAATTTCAGACTTGCACCTTGCAATGCGGAGAAATTACTGTTTGTGCATTTACAATATTCATTGATTTTTGCCATTGAAAAACATCATGTTATTCATATACCAGAAATGTTTGAAGCTACTGACTGAATGAAAGGAGCTGGCATCTCACTCTCTTTGAATCTTCTTTATCATGCTAAGAGGAGCAGGAAAAAGCAAAAAATTTCAGAATTGCACCTTGCAATGCGGAGAATTTACTGTTTGTGCATTTACAATATTCATTGATTTTTGCCATTGAAAAACATCATGTTATTCATATACCAGAAATGTTTGAAGCTACTGACTGAATGAAAGGAGCTGGCATCTCACTCTCTTTGAATCTTCTTTATCATGCTAAGAGGAGCAGGAAAAAGCAAAAAATTTCAGAATTGTACCTTGCAATGTGGAGAAATTACTGTTTGTGCATTTACAATATTCATTGATTTTTACCATTGAAAAACGTCCAGAAATGATTGAAGCTACTGACTGAATGAAAGTAGCTGGCATCTCACTCTCTTTGAATCTTCTTTATCATGCTAAGAGGAGCAGGAAAAAGCAAAAAATTTCAGACTTGCACCTTGCAATGTGGAGAAATTACTGTTTGTGCATTTACAATATTCATTGATTTTTGCCATTGAAAAACATCATGTTATTCATATACCAGAAATGTTTGAAGCTACTGACTGAATGAAAGGATCTGGCATCTCACTCTCTTTGAATCTTCTTTATCATGCTAAGAGGAGCAGGAAAAAGCAAAAAATTTCAGAATTGCACCTTGCAATGCGGAGAAATTACTGTTTGTGCATTTACAATATTCATTGATTTTTGCCATTGAAAAACATCATGTTATTCATATACCAGAAATGTTTGAAGCTACTGACTGAATGAAAGGAGCTGACATCTCACTCTCTTTGAATCTTCTTTATCATGCTAAGAGGAGCAGGAAAAAGCAAAAAATTTCAGAATTGCACCTTGCAATGCAGAGAAATTACTGTTTGTGCATTTACAATATTCATTGATTTTTGCCATTGAAAAACGTCCAGAAATGATTGAAGCTACTGACTGAATGAAAGGAGCTGGCATCTCACTCTCTTTGAATCTTCTTTATCATGCTAAGAGGAGCAGGAAAAAGCAAAAAATTTCAGAATTGCACCTTGCAATGCGGAGAAATTACTGTTTGTGCATTTACAATATTCATTGATTTTTGCCATTGAAAAACATCATGTTATTCATATACCAGAAATGTTTGAAGCTACTGACTGAATGAAAGGAGCTGGCATCTCACTCTCTTTGAATCTTCTTTATCATGCTAAGAGGAGCAGGAAAAAGCAAAAAATTTCAGAATTGCACCTTGCAATGCGGAGAAATTACTGTTTGTGCATTTACAATATTCATTGATTTTTGCCATTGAAAAACATCATGTTATTCATATACCAGAAATGTTTGAAGCTACTGACTGAATGAAAGGAGCTGGCATCTCACTCTCTTTGAATCTTCTTTATCATGCTAAGAGGAGCAGGAAAAAGCAAAAAATTTCAGAATTGCACCTTGCAATGTGGAGAAATTACTGTGCATTTACAATATTCATTGATTTTTACCATTGAAAAACGTCCAGAAATGATTGAAGCTACTGACTGAATGAAAGTAGCTGGCATCTCACTCTCTTTGAATCTTCTTTATCATGCTAAGAGGAGCAGGAAAAAGCAAAAAATTTCAGACTTGCACCTTGCAATGCGGAGAAATTACTGTTTGTGCATTTACAATATTCATTGATTTTTGCCATTGAAAAACATCATGTTATTCATATACCAGAAATGTTTGAAGCTACTGACTGAATGAAAGGAGCTGGCATCTCACCCTCTTTGAATCTTCTTTATCATGCTAAGAGGAGCAGGAAAAAGCAAAAAATTTCAGAATTGCACCTTGCAATGCGGAGAAATTACTGTTTGTGCATTTACAATATTCATTGATTTTTGCCATTGAAAAACGTCCAGAAATGATTGAAACTACTGACTGAATGAAAGGAGCTGGCATCTCACTCTCTTTGAATCTTCTTTATCATGCTAAGAGGAGCAGGAAAAAGCAAAAAATTTCAGAATTGCACCTTGCAATGCGGAGAAATTACTGTTTGTGCATTTACAATATTCATTGATTTTTGCCATTGAAAAACATGTTATTCATATACCAGAAATGTTTGAAGCTACTGACTGAATGAAAGGAGCTGGCACCTCACTCTCTTTGAATCTTCTTTATCATGCTAAGAGGAGCGGGAAAAAGCAAAAAAATTCAGAATTGCACCTTGCAATGCGGAGAAATTACTGTTTGTGCATTTACAATATTCATTGATTTTTGCCATTGAAAAACGTCCAGAAATGATTGAAAGTACTGACTGAATGAAAGGAGCTGGCATCTCACTCTCTTTGAATCTTCTTTATCATGCTAAGAGGAGCAGGAAAAAGCAAAAAATTTCAGAATTGCACCTTGCAATGCGGAGAAATTACTGTTTGTGCATTTACAATATTCATTGATTTTTGCCATTGAAAAACGTCCAGAAATGATTGAAGCTACTGACTGAATGAAAGGAGCTGGCATCTCACTCTCTTTGAATCTTCTTTATCATGCTAAGAGGAGCAGGAAAAAGTAAAAAATTTCAGAATTGCACCTTGCAATGCGGAGAAATTACAGTTTGTGCATTTACAATATTCATTGATTTTTGCCATTGAAAAACATCCAGAAATGATTGAAGCTACTGACTGAATGAAAGGAGCTGGCATCTCACTCTCTTTGAATCTTCTTTATCATGCTAAGAGGAGCAGGAAAAAGCAAAAAATTTCAGACTTGCACCTTGCAATGCGGAGAAATTACTGTTTGTGCATTTACAATATTCATTGATTTTTGCCATTGAAAAACATCATGTTATTCATATACCAGAAATGTTTGAAGCTACTGACTGAATGAAAGGAGCTGGCATCTCACTCTCTTTGAATCTTCATTATCATGCTAAGAGGAGCAGGAAAAAGCAAAAAATTTCAGAATTGCACCTTGCAATGTGGAGAAATTACTGTTTGTGCATTTACAATATTCATTGATTTTTACCATTGAAAAACGTCCAGAAATGATTGAAGCTACTGACTGAATGAAAGTAGCTGGCATCTCACTCTCTTTGAATCTTCTTTATCATGCTAAGAGGAGCAGGAAAAAGCAAAAAATTTCAGACTTGCACCTTGCAATGCGGAGAAATTACTGTTTGTGCATTTACAATATTCATTGATTTTTGCCATTGAAAAACATCATGTTATTCATATACCAGAAATGTTTGAAGCTACTGACTGAATGAAAGGAGCTGGCATCTCACTCTCTTTGAATCTTCTTTATCATGCTAAGAGGAGCAGGAAAAAGCAAAAAATTTCAGAATTGCACCTTGCAATGCGGAGAATTTACTGTTTGTGCATTTACAATATTCATTGATTTTTGCCATTGAAAAACATCATGTTATTCATATACCAGAAATGTTTGAAGCTACTGACTGAATGAAAGGAGCTGGCATCTCACTCTCTTTGAATCTTCTTTATCATGCTAAGAGGAGCAGGAAAAAGCAAAAAATTTCAGAATTGCACCTTGCAATGTGGAGAAATTACTGTTTGTGCATTTACAATATTCATTGATTTTTACCATTGAAAAACGTCCAGAAATGATTGAAGCTACTGACTGAATGAAAGTAGCTGGCATCTCACTCTCTTTGAATCTTCTTTATCATGCTAAGAGGAGCAGGAAAAAGCAAAAAATTTCAGACTTGCACCTTGCAATGTGGAGAAATTACTGTTTGTGCATTTACAATATTCATTGATTTTTGCCATTGAAAAACATCATGTTATTCATATACCAGAAATGTTTGAAGCTACTGACTGAATGAAAGGAGCTGGCATCTCACTCTCTTTGAATCTTCTTTATGATGCTAAGAGGAGCAGGAAAAAGCAAAAAATTTCAGAATTGCACCTTGCAATGCGGAGAAATTACTGTTTGTGCATTTACAATATTCATTGATTTTTGCCATTGAAAAACGTCCAGAAATGATTGAAGCTACTGACTGAATGAAAGGAGCTGGCATCTCACTCTCTTTGAATCTTCTTTATCATGCTAAGAGGAGCAGGAAAAAGCAAAAAATTTCAGAATTGCACCTTGCAATGCGGAGAAATTACTGTTTGTGCATTTACAATATTCATTGATTTTTGCCATTGAAAAACGTCCAGAAATGATTGAAGCTACTGACTGAATGAAAGGAGCTGGCATCTCACTCTCTTTGAATCTTCTTTATCATGCTAAGAGGAGCAGGAAAAAGCAAAAAATTTCACAATTGCACCTTGCAATGCGGAGAAATTACTGTTTGTGCATTTACAATATTCATTGATTTTTGCCATTGAAAAACATCATGTTATTCATATACCAGAAATGATTGAAGCTACTGACTGAATGAAAGTAGCTGGCATCTCACTCTCTTTGAATCTTCTTTATCATGCTAAGAGGAGCAGGAAAAAGCAAAAAATTTCAGAATTGCACCTTGCAATGCAGAGAAATTACTGTTTGTGCATTTACAATATTCATTGATTTTTGCCATTGAAAAACGTCCAGAAATGATTGAAGCTACTGACTGAATGAAAGGAGCTGGCATCTCACTCTCTTTGAATCTTCTTTATCATGCTAAGAGGAGCAGGAAAAAGCAAAAAATTTCAGAATTGCACCTTGCAATGCGGAGAAATTACTGTTTGTGCATTTACAATATTCATTGATTTTTGCCATTGAAAAACATCATGTTATTCATATACCAGAAATGTTTGAAGCTACTGACTGAATGAAAGGAGCTGGCATCTCACTCTCTTTGAATCTTCTTTATCATGCTAAGAGGAGCAGGAAAAAGCAAAAAATTTCAGAATTGCACCTTGCAATGCGGAGAAATTACTGTTTGTGCATTTACAATATTCATTGATTTTTGCCATTGAAAAACATCATGTTATTCATATACCAGAAATGTTTGAAGCTACTGACTGAATGAAAGGAGCTGGCATCTCACTCTCTTTGAATCTTCTTTATCATGCTAAGAGGAGCAGGAAAAAGCAAAAAATTTCAGAATTGCACCTTGCAATGTGGAGAAATTACTGTGCATTTACAATATTCATTGATTTTTACCATTGAAAAACGTCCAGAAATGATTGAAGCTACTGACTGAATGAAAGTAGCTGGCATCTCACTCTCTTTGAATCTTCTTTATCATGCTAAGAGGAGCAGGAAAAAGCAAAAAATTTCAGACTTGCACCTTGCAATGCGGAGAAATTACTGTTTGTGCATTTACAATATTCATTGATTTTTGCCATTGAAAAACATCATGTTATTCATATACCAGAAATGTTTGAAGCTACTGACTGAATGAAAGGAGCTGGCATCTCACCCTCTTTGAATCTTCTTTATCATGCTAAGAGGAGCAGGAAAAAGCAAAAAATTTCAGAATTGCACCTTGCAATGCGGAGAAATTACTGTTTGTGCATTTACAATATTCATTGATTTTTGCCATTGAAAAACGTCCAGAAATGATTGAAGCTACTGACTGAATGAAAGGAGCTGGCATCTCACTCTCTTTGAATCTTCTTTATCATGCTAAGAGGAGCAGGAAAAAGCAAAAAATTTCAGAATTGCACCTTGCAATGCGGAGAAATTACTGTTTGTGCATTTACAATATTCATTGATTTTTGCCATTGAAAAACATGTTATTCATATACCAGAAATGTTTGAAGCTACTGACTGAATGAAAGGAGCTGGCACCTCACTCTCTTTGAATCTTCTTTATCATGCTAAGAGGAGCGGGAAAAAGCAAAAAAATTCAGAATTGCACCTTGCAATGCGGAGAAATTACTGTTTGTGCATTTACAATATTCATTGATTTTTGCCATTGAAAAACGTCCAGAAATGATTGAAAGTACTGACTGAATGAAAGGAGCTGGCATCTCACTCTCTTTGAATCTTCTTTATCATGCTAAGAGGAGCAGGAAAAAGCAAAAAATTTCAGAATTGCACCTTGCAATGCGGAGAAATTACTGTTTGTGCATTTACAATATTCATTGATTTTTGCCATTGAAAAACGTCCAGAAATGATTGAAGCTACTGACTGAATGAAAGGAGCTGGCATCTCACTCTCTTTGAATCTTCTTTATCATGCTAAGAGGAGCAGGAAAAAGTAAAAAATTTCAGAATTGCACCTTGCAATGCGGAGAAATTACAGTTTGTGCATTTACAATATTCATTGATTTTTGCCATTGAAAAACATCCAGAAATGATTGAAGCTACTGACTGAATGAAAGGAGCTGGCATCTCACTCTCTTTGAATCTTCTTTATCATGCTAAGAGGAGCAGGAAAAAGCAAAAAATTTCAGACTTGCACCTTGCAATGCGGAGAAATTACTGTTTGTGCATTTACAATATTCATTGATTTTTGCCATTGAAAAACATCATGTTATTCATATACCAGAAATGTTTGAAGCTACTGACTGAATGAAAGGAGCTGGCATCTCACTCTCTTTGAATCTTCATTATCATGCTAAGAGGAGCAGGAAAAAGCAAAAAATTTCAGAATTGCACCTTGCAATGTGGAGAAATTACTGTTTGTGCATTTACAATATTCATTGATTTTTACCATTGAAAAACGTCCAGAAATGATTGAAGCTACTGACTGAATGAAAGTAGCTGGCATCTCACTCTCTTTGAATCTTCTTTATCATGCTAAGAGGAGCAGGAAAAAGCAAAAAATTTCAGACTTGCACCTTGCAATGCGGAGAAATTACTGTTTGTGCATTTACAATATTCATTGATTTTTGCCATTGAAAAACATCATGTTATTCATATACCAGAAATGTTTGAAGCTACTGACTGAATGAAAGGAGCTGGCATCTCACTCTCTTTGAATCTTCTTTATCATGCTAAGAGGAGCAGGAAAAAGCAAAAAATTTCAGAATTGCACCTTGCAATGCGGAGAATTTACTGTTTGTGCATTTACAATATTCATTGATTTTTGCCATTGAAAAACATCATGTTATTCATATACCAGAAATGTTTGAAGCTACTGACTGAATGAAAGGAGCTGGCATCTCACTCTCTTTGAATCTTCTTTATCATGCTAAGAGGAGCAGGAAAAAGCAAAAAATTTCAGAATTGCACCTTGCAATGTGGAGAAATTACTGTTTGTGCATTTACAATATTCATTGATTTTTACCATTGAAAAACGTCCAGAAATGATTGAAGCTACTGACTGAATGAAAGTAGCTGGCATCTCACTCTCTTTGAATCTTCTTTATCATGCTAAGAGGAGCAGGAAAAAGCAAAAAATTTCAGACTTGCACCTTGCAATGTGGAGAAATTACTGTTTGTGCATTTACAATATTCATTGATTTTTGCCATTGAAAAACATCATGTTATTCATATACCAGAAATGTTTGAAGCTACTGACTGAATGAAAGGAGCTGGCATCTCACTCTCTTTGAATCTTCTTTATGATGCTAAGAGGAGCAGGAAAAAGCAAAAAATTTCAGAATTGCACCTTGCAATGCGGAGAAATTACTGTTTGTGCATTTACAATATTCATTGATTTTTGCCATTGAAAAACGTCCAGAAATGATTGAAGCTACTGACTGAATGAAAGGAGCTGGCATCTCACTCTCTTTGAATCTTCTTTATCATGCTAAGAGGAGCAGGAAAAAGCAAAAAATTTCAGAATTGCACCTTGCAATGCGGAGAAATTACTGTTTGTGCATTTACAATATTCATTGATTTTTGCCATTGAAAAACGTCCAGAAATGATTGAAGCTACTGACTGAATGAAAGGAGCTGGCATCTCACTCTCTTTGAATCTTCTTTATCATGCTAAGAGGAGCAGGAAAAAGCAAAAAATTTCACAATTGCACCTTGCAATGCGGAGAAATTACTGTTTGTGCATTTACAATATTCATTGATTTTTGCCATTGAAAAACATCATGTTATTCATATACCAGAAATGATTGAAGCTACTGACTGAATGAAAGTAGCTGGCATCTCACTCTCTTTGAATCGTCTTTATCATGCTAAGAGGAGCAGGAAAAAGCAAAAAATTTCAGAATTGCACCTTGCAATGCGGAGAAATTACTGTTTGTGCATTTACAATATTCATTGATTTTTGCAATTGAAAAACGTCCAGAAATGATTGAAGCTACTGACTGAAAGGAGCTGGCATCTCACTCTCTTTGAATCATGTTTATCATGCTAAGAGGAGCAGGAAAAAGCAAAAAATTTCAGAATTGCACCTTGCAATGCAGAGAAATTACTGTTTGTGCATTTACAATATTCATTGATTTTTGCCATTGAAAAACGTCCAGAAATGATTGAAGCTACTGACTGAATGAAAGGAGCTGGCATCTCACTCTCTTTGAATCTTCTTTATCATGCTAAGAGGAGCAGGAAAAAGCAAAAAATTTCAGAATTGCACCTTGCAATGCGGAGAAATTACTGTTTGTGCATTTACAATATTCATTGATTTTTGCCATTGAAAAACATCATGTTATTCATATACCAGAAATGTTTAAAGCTACTGACTGAATGAAAGGAGCTGGCATCTCACTCTCTTTGAATCTTCTTTATCATGCTAAGAGGAGCAGGAAAAAGCAAAAAATTTCAGAATTGCACCTTGCAATGCGGAGAAATTACTGTTTGTGCATTTACAATATTCATTGATTTTTGCCATTGAAAAACATCATGTTATTCATATACCAGAAATGTTTGAAGCTACTGACTGAATGAAAGGAGCTGGCATCTCACTCTCTTTGAATCTTCTTTATCATGCTAAGAGGAGCAGGAAAAAGCAAAAAATTTCAGAATTGCACCTTGCAATGTGGAGAAATTACTGTGCATTTACAATATTCATTGATTTTTACCATTGAAAAACGTCCAGAAATGATTGAAGCTACTGACTGAATGAAAGTAGCTGGCATCTCACTCTCTTTGAATCTTCTTTATCATGCTAAGAGGAGCAGGAAAAAGCAAAAAATTTCAGACTTGCACCTTGCAATGCGGAGAAATTACTGTTTGTGCATTTACAATATTCATTGATTTTTGCCATTGAAAAACATCATGTTATTCATATACCAGAAATGTTTGAAGCTACTGACTGAATGAAAGGAGCTGGCATCTCACTCTCTTTGAATCTTCTTTATAATGCTAAGAGGAGCAGGAAAAAGCAAAAAATTTCAGAATTGCACCTTGCAATGCGGAGAAATTACTGTTTGTGCATTTACAATATTCATTGATTTTTGCCATTGAAAAACATCATGTTATTCATATACCAGAAATGTTTGAAGCTACTGACTGAATGAAAGGAGCTGGCATCTCACTCTCTTTGAATCTTCTTTATCATGCTAAGAGGAGCAGGAAAAAGCAAAAAATTTCAGAATTGCACCTTGCAATGTGGAGAAATTACTGTGCATTTACAATATTCATTGATTTTTACCATTGAAAAACGTCCAGAAATGATTGAAGCTACTGACTGAATGAAAGTAGCTGGCATCTCACTCTCTTTGAATCTTCTTTATCATGCTAAGAGGAGCAGGAAAAAGCAAAAAATTTCAGACTTGCACCTTGCAATGCGGAGAAATTACTGTTTGTGCATTTACAATATTCATTGATTTTTGCCATTGAAAAACATCATGTTATTCATATACCAGAAATGTTTGAAGCTACTGACTGAATGAAAGGAGCTGGCATCTCACCCTCTTTGAATCTTCTTTATCATGCTAAGAGGAGCAGGAAAAAGCAAAAAATTTCAGAATTGCACCTTGCAATGCGGAGAAATTACTGTTTGTGCATTTACAATATTCATTGATTTTTGCCATTGAAAAACGTCCAGAAATGATTGAAGCTACTGACTGAATGAAAGTAGCTGGCATCTCACTCTCTTTGAATCTTCTTTATCATGCTAAGAGGAGCAGGAAAAAGCAAAAAATTTCAGAATTGCACCTTGCAATGCGGAGAAATTACTGTTTGTGCATTTACAATATTCATTGATTTTTGCCATTGAAAAACATGTTATTCATATACCAGAAATGTTTGAAGCTACTGACTGAATGAAAGGAGCTGGCACCTCACTCTCTTTGAATCTTCTTTATCATGCTAAGAGGAGCGGGAAAAAGCAAAAAAATTCAGAATTGCACCTTGCAATGCGGAGAAATTACTGTTTGTGCATTTACAATATTCATTGATTTTTGCCATTGAAAAACGTCCAGAAATGATTGAAAGTACTGACTGAATGAAAGGAGCTGGCATCTCACTCTCTTTGAATCTTCTTTATCATGCTAAGAGGAGCAGGAAAAAGCAAAAAATTTCAGAATTGCACCTTGCAATGCGGAGAAATTACTGTTTGTGCATTTACAATATTCATTGATTTTTGCCATTGAAAAACATGTTATTCATATACCAGAAATGTTTGAAGCTACTGACTGAATGAAAGGAGCTGGCACCTCACTCTCTTTGAATCTTCTTTATCATGCTAAGAGGAGCGGGAAAAAGCAAAAAAATTCAGAATTGCACCTTGCAATGCGGAGAAATTACTGTTTGTGCATTTACAATATTCATTGATTTTTGCCATTGAAAAACGTCCAGAAATGATTGAAAGTACTGACTGAATGAAAGGAGCTGGCATCTCACTCTCTTTGAATCTTCTTTATCATGCTAAGAGGAGCAGGAAAAAGCAAAAAATTTCAGAATTGCACCTTGCAATGCGGAGAAATTACTGTTTGTGCATTTACAATATTCATTGATTTTTGCCATTGAAAAACGTCCAGAAATGATTGAAGCTACTGACTGAATGAAAGGAGCTGGCATCTCACTCTCTTTGAATCTTCTTTATCATGCTAAGAGGAGTAGGAAAAAGCAAAAAATTTCAGAATTGCACCTTGCAATGCGGAGAAATTACTGTTTGTGCATTTACAATATTCATTGATTTTTGCCATTGAAAAACATGTTATTCATATACCAGAAATGTTTGAAGCTACTGACTGAATGAAAGGAGCTGGCACCTCACTCTCTTTGAATCTTCTTTATCATGCTAAGAGGAGCGGGAAAAAGCAAAAAAATTCAGAATTGCACCTTGCAATGCGGAGAAATTACTGTTTGTGCATTTACAATATTCATTGATTTTTGCCATTGAAAAACGTCCAGAAATGATTGAAAGTACTGACTGAATGAAAGGAGCTGGCATCTCACTCTCTTTGAATCTTCTTTATCATGCTAAGAGGAGCAGGAAAAAGCAAAAAATTTCAGAATTGCACCTTGCAATGCGGAGAAATTACTGTTTGTGCATTTACAATATTCATTGATTTTTGCCATTGAAAAACGTCCAGAAATGATTGAAGCTACTGACTGAATGAAAGGAGCTGGCATCTCACTCTCTTTGAATCTTCTTTATCATGCTAAGAGGAGCAGGAAAAAGTAAAAAATTTCAGAATTGCACCTTGCAATGCGGAGAAATTACAGTTTGTGCATTTACAATATTCATTGATTTTTGCCATTGAAAAACATCCAGAAATGATTGAAGCTACTGACTGAATGAAAGGAGCTAGCATCTCACTCTCTTTGAATCTTCTTTATCATGCTAAGAGGAGCAGGAAAAAGCAAAAAATT
Source organism: Phyllobates terribilis (assembly GCF_046119375.1). Taxonomy (NCBI): domain Eukaryota; kingdom Metazoa; phylum Chordata; class Amphibia; order Anura; family Dendrobatidae; genus Phyllobates; species Phyllobates terribilis. Next base: position 613,917 of record NW_027363304.1, on the reverse strand, counting down.
TCAGACTTGCACCTTGCAATGCAGAGAAATTACTGTTTGTGCATTTACAATATTCATTGATTTTTGCCATTGAAAAACATCATGTTATTCATATACCAGAAATGTTTGAAGCTACTGACTGAATGAAAGGAGCTGGCATCTCACTCTCTTTGAATCTTCATTATCATGCTAAGAGGAGCAGGAAAAAGCAAAAAATTTCAGAATTGCACCTTGCAATGTGGAGAAATTACTGTTTGTGCATTTACAATATTCATTGATTTTTACCATTGAAAAACGTCCAGAAATGATTGAAGCTACTGACTGAATGAAAGTAGCTGGCATCTCACTCTCTTTGAATCTTCTTTATCATGCTAAGAGGAGCAGGAAAAAGCAAAAAATTTCAGACTTGCACCTTGCAATGCGGAGAAATTACTGTTTGTGCATTTACAATATTCATTGATTTTTGCCATTGAAAAACATCATGTTATTCATATACCAGAAATGTTTGAAGCTACTGACTGAATGAAAGGAGCTGGCATCTCACTCTCTTTGAATCTTCTTTATCATGCTAAGAGGAGCAGGAAAAAGCAAAAAATTTCAGAATTGCACCTTGCAATGCGGAGAATTTACTGTTTGTGCATTTACAATATTCATTGATTTTTGCCATTGAAAAACATCATGTTATTCATATACCAGAAATGTTTGAAGCTACTGACTGAATGAAAGGAGCTGGCATCTCACTCTCTTTGAATCTTCTTTATCATGCTAAGAGGAGCAGGAAAAAGCAAAAAATTTCAGAATTGCACCTTGCAATGTGGAGAAATTACTGTTTGTGCATTTACAATATTCATTGATTTTTACCATTGAAAAACGTCCAGAAATGATGGAAGCTACTGACTGAATGAAAGTAGCTGGCATCTCACTCTCTTTGAATCTTCTTTATCATGCTAAGAGGAGCAGGAAAAAGCAAAAAATTTCAGACTTGCACCTTGCAATGTGGAGAAATTACTGTTTGTGCATTTACAATATTCATTGATTTTTGCCATTGAAAAACATCATGTTATTCATATACCAGAAATGTTTGAAGCTACTGACTGAATGAAAGGAGCTGGCATCTCACTCTCTTTGAGTCTTCTTTATCATGCTAAGAGGAGCAGGAAAAAGCAAAAAATTTCAGAATTGCACCTTGCAATGCGGAGAAATTACTGTTTGTGCATTTACAATATTCATTGATTTTTGCCATTGAAAAACATGTTATTCATATACCAGAAATGTTTGAAGCTACTGACTGAATGAAAGGAGCTGGCACCTCACTCTCTTTGAATCTTCTTTATCATGCTAAGAGGAGCGGGAAAAAGCAAAAAAATTCAGAATTGCACCTTGCAATGCGGAGAAATTACTGTTTGTGCATTTACAATATTCATTGATTTTTGCCATTGAAAAACGTCCAGAAATGATTGAAAGTACTGACTGAATGAAAGTAGCTGGCATCTCACTCTCTTTGAATCTTCTTTATCATGCTAAGAGGAGCAGGAAAAAGCAAAAAATTTCAGAATTGCACCTTGCAATGCGGAGAAATTACTGTTTGTGCATTTACAATATTCATTGATTTTTGCCATTGAAAAACGTCCAGAAATGATTGAAGCTACTGACTGAATGAAAGGAGCTGGCATCTCACTCTCTTTGAATCTTCTTTATCATGCTAAGAGGAGCAGGAAAAAGTAAAAAATTTCAGAATTGCACCTTGCAATGCGGAGAAATTACAGTTTGTGCATTTACAATATTCATTGATTTTTGCCATTGAAAAACATCCAGAAATGATTGAAGCTACTGACTGAATGAAAGGAGCTGGCATCTCACTCTCTTTGAATCTTCTTTATCATGCTAAGAGGAGCAGGAAAAAGCAAAAAATTTCAGACTTGCACCTTGCAATGCGGAGAAATTACTGTTTGTGCATTTACAATATTCATTGATTTTTGCCATTGAAAAACATCATGTTATTCATATACCAGAAATGTTTGAAGCTACTGACTGAATGAAAGGAGCTGGCATCTCACTCTCTTTGAATCTTCTTTATCATGCTAAGAGGAGCAGGAAAAAGCAAAAAATTTCAGAATTGCACCTTGCAATGCGGAGAATTTACTGTTTGTGCATTTACAATATTCATTGATTTTTGCCATTGAAAAACATCATGTTATTCATATACCAGAAATGTTTGAAGCTACTGACTGAATGAAAGGAGCTGGCATCTCACTCTCTTTGAATCTTCTTTATCATGCTAAGAGGAGCAGGAAAAAGCAAAAAATTTCAGAATTGCACCTTGCAATGTGGAGAAATTACTGTTTGTGCATTTACAATATTCATTGATTTTTACCATTGAAAAACGTCCAGAAATGATTGAAGCTACTGACTGAATGAAAGTAGCTGGCATCTCACTCTCTTTGAATCTTCTTTATCATGCTAAGAGGAGCAGGAAAAAGCAAAAAATTTCAGACTTGCACCTTGCAATGTGGAGAAATTACTGTTTGTGCATTTACAATATTCATTGATTTTTGCCATTGAAAAACATCATGTTATTCATATACCAGAAATGTTTGAAGCTACTGACTGAATGAAAGGATCTGGCATCTCACTCTCTTTGAATCTTCTTTATCATGCTAAGAGGAGCAGGAAAAAGCAAAAAATTTCAGAATTGCACCTTGCAATGCGGAGAAATTACTGTTTGTGCATTTACAATATTCATTGATTTTTGCCATTGAAAAACATCATGTTATTCATATACCAGAAATGTTTGAAGCTACTGACTGAATGAAAGGAGCTGACATCTCACTCTCTTTGAATCTTCTTTATCATGCTAAGAGGAGCAGGAAAAAGCAAAAAATTTCAGAATTGCACCTTGCAATGCAGAGAAATTACTGTTTGTGCATTTACAATATTCATTGATTTTTGCCATTGAAAAACGTCCAGAAATGATTGAAGCTACTGACTGAATGAAAGGAGCTGGCATCTCACTCTCTTTGAATCTTCTTTATCATGCTAAGAGGAGCAGGAAAAAGCAAAAAATTTCAGAATTGCACCTTGCAATGCGGAGAAATTACTGTTTGTGCATTTACAATATTCATTGATTTTTGCCATTGAAAAACATCATGTTATTCATATACCAGAAATGTTTGAAGCTACTGACTGAATGAAAGGAGCTGGCATCTCACTCTCTTTGAATCTTCTTTATCATGCTAAGAGGAGCAGGAAAAAGCAAAAAATTTCAGAATTGCACCTTGCAATGCGGAGAAATTACTGTTTGTGCATTTACAATATTCATTGATTTTTGCCATTGAAAAACATCATGTTATTCATATACCAGAAATGTTTGAAGCTACTGACTGAATGAAAGGAGCTGGCATCTCACTCTCTTTGAATCTTCTTTATCATGCTAAGAGGAGCAGGAAAAAGCAAAAAATTTCAGAATTGCACCTTGCAATGTGGAGAAATTACTGTGCATTTACAATATTCATTGATTTTTACCATTGAAAAACGTCCAGAAATGATTGAAGCTACTGACTGAATGAAAGTAGCTGGCATCTCACTCTCTTTGAATCTTCTTTATCATGCTAAGAGGAGCAGGAAAAAGCAAAAAATTTCAGACTTGCACCTTGCAATGCGGAGAAATTACTGTTTGTGCATTTACAATATTCATTGATTTTTGCCATTGAAAAACATCATGTTATTCATATACCAGAAATGTTTGAAGCTACTGACTGAATGAAAGGAGCTGGCATCTCACCCTCTTTGAATCTTCTTTATCATGCTAAGAGGAGCAGGAAAAAGCAAAAAATTTCAGAATTGCACCTTGCAATGCGGAGAAATTACTGTTTGTGCATTTACAATATTCATTGATTTTTGCCATTGAAAAACGTCCAGAAATGATTGAAGCTACTGACTGAATGAAAGGAGCTGGCATCTCACTCTCTTTGAATCTTCTTTATCATGCTAAGAGGAGCAGGAAAAAGCAAAAAATTTCAGAATTGCACCTTGCAATGCGGAGAAATTACTGTTTGTGCATTTACAATATTCATTGATTTTTGCCATTGAAAAACATCATGTTATTCATATACCAGAAATGTTTGAAGCTACTGACTGAATGAAAGGAGCTGACATCTCACTCTCTTTGAATCTTCTTTATCATGCTAAGAGGAGCAGGAAAAAGCAAAAAATTTCAGAATTGCACCTTGCAATGCAGAGAAATTACTGTTTGTGCATTTACAATATTCATTGATTTTTGCCATTGAAAAACGTCCAGAAATGATTGAAGCTACTGACTGAATGAAAGGAGCTGGCATCTCACTCTCTTTGAATCTTCTTTATCATGCTAAGAGGAGCAGGAAAAAGCAAAAAATTTCAGAATTGCACCTTGCAATGCGGAGAAATTACTGTTTGTGCATTTACAATATTCATTGATTTTTGCCATTGAAAAACATCATGTTATTCATATACCAGAAATGTTTGAAGCTACTGACTGAATGAAAGGAGCTGGCATCTCACTCTCTTTGAATCTTCTTTATCATGCTAAGAGGAGCAGGAAAAAGCAAAAAATTTCAGAATTGCACCTTGCAATGCGGAGAAATTACTGTTTGTGCATTTACAATATTCATTGATTTTTGCCATTGAAAAACATCATGTTATTCATATACCAGAAATGTTTGAAGCTACTGACTGAATGAAAGGAGCTGGCATCTCACTCTCTTTGAATCTTCTTTATCATGCTAAGAGGAGCAGGAAAAAGCAAAAAATTTCAGAATTGCACCTTGCAATGTGGAGAAATTACTGTGCATTTACAATATTCATTGATTTTTACCATTGAAAAACGTCCAGAAATGATTGAAGCTACTGACTGAATGAAAGTAGCTGGCATCTCACTCTCTTTGAATCTTCTTTATCATGCTAAGAGGAGCAGGAAAAAGCAAAAAATTTCAGACTTGCACCTTGCAATGCGGAGAAATTACTGTTTGTGCATTTACAATATTCATTGATTTTTGCCATTGAAAAACATCATGTTATTCATATACCAGAAATGTTTGAAGCTACTGACTGAATGAAAGGAGCTGGCATCTCACCCTCTTTGAATCTTCTTTATCATGCTAAGAGGAGCAGGAAAAAGCAAAAAATTTCAGAATTGCACCTTGCAATGCGGAGAAATTACTGTTTGTGCATTTACAATATTCATTGATTTTTGCCATTGAAAAACGTCCAGAAATGATTGAAGCTACTGACTGAATGAAAGGAGCTGGCATCTCACTCTCTTTGAATCTTCTTTATCATGCTAAGAGGAGCAGGAAAAAGCAAAAAATTTCAGAATTGCACCTTGCAATGCGGAGAAATTACTGTTTGTGCATTTACAATATTCATTGATTTTTGCCATTGAAAAACATGTTATTCATATACCAGAAATGTTTGAAGCTACTGACTGAATGAAAGGAGCTGGCACCTCACTCTCTTTGAATCTTCTTTATCATGCTAAGAGGAGCGGGAAAAAGCAAAAAAATTCAGAATTGCACCTTGCAATGCGGAGAAATTACTGTTTGTGCATTTACAATATTCATTGATTTTTGCCATTGAAAAACGTCCAGAAATGATTGAAAGTACTGACTGAATGAAAGGAGCTGGCATCTCACTCTCTTTGAATCTTCTTTATCATGCTAAGAGGAGCAGGAAAAAGCAAAAAATTTCAGAATTGCACCTTGCAATGCGGAGAAATTACTGTTTGTGCATTTACAATATTCATTGATTTTTGCCATTGAAAAACGTCCAGAAATGATTGAAGCTACTGACTGAATGAAAGGAGCTGGCATCTCACTCTCTTTGAATCTTCTTTATCATGCTAAGAGGAGCAGGAAAAAGTAAAAAATTTCAGAATTGCACCTTGCAATGCGGAGAAATTACAGTTTGTGCATTTACAATATTCATTGATTTTTGCTATTGAAAAACATCCAGAAATGATTGAAGCTACTGACTGAATGAAAGGAGCTGGCATCTCACTCTCTTTGAATCTTCTTTATCATGCTAAGAGGAGCAGGAAAAAGCAAAAAAATTCAGACTTGCACCTTGCAATGCGGAGAAATTACTGTTTGTGCATTTACAATATTCATTGATTTTTGCCATTGAAAAACATCGTGTTATTCATATACCAGAAATGTTTGAAGCTACTGACTGAATGAAAGGAGCTGGCATCTCACTCTCTTTGAATCTTCATTATCATGCTAAGAGGAGCAGGAAAAAGCAAAAAATTTCAGAATTGCACCTTGCAATGTGGAGAAATTACTGTTTGTGCATTTACAATATTCATTGATTTTTACCATTGAAAAACGTCCAGAAATGATTGAAGCTACTGACTGAATGAAAGTAGCTGGCATCTCACTCTCTTTGAATCTTCTTTATCATGCTAAGAGGAGCAGGAAAAAGCAAAAAATTTCAGACTTGCACCTTGCAATGCGGAGAAATTACTGTTTGTGCATTTACAATATTCATTGATTTTTGCCATTGAAAAACATCATGTTATTCATATACCAGAAATGTTTGAAGCTACTGACTGAATGAAAGGAGCTGGCATCTCACTCTCTTTGAATCTTCTTTATCATGCTAAGAGGAGCAGGAAAAAGCAAAAAATTTCAGAATTGCACCTTGCAATGCGGAGAATTTACTGTTTGTGCATTTACAATATTCATTGATTTTTGCCATTGAAAAACATCATGTTATTCATATACCAGAAATGTTTGAAGCTACTGACTGAATGAAAGGAGCTGGCATCTCACTCTCTTTGAATCTTCTTTATCATGCTAAGAGGAGCAGGAAAAAGCAAAAAATTTCAGAATTGCACCTTGCAATGTGGAGAAATTACTGTTTGTGCATTTACAATATTCATTGATTTTTACCATTGAAAAACGTCCAGAAATGATTGAAGCTACTGACTGAATGAAAGTAGCTGGCATCTCACTCTCTTTGAATCTTCTTTATCATGCTAAGAGGAGCAGGAAAAAGCAAAAAATTTCAGACTTGCACCTTGCAATGTGGAGAAATTACTGTTTGTGCATTTACAATATTCATTGATTTTTGCCATTGAAAAACATCATGTTAATCATATACCAGAAATGTTTGAAGCTACTGACTGAATGAAAGGAGCTGGCATCTCACTCTCTTTGAATCTTCTTTATGATGCTAAGAGGAGCAGGAAAAAGCAAAAAATTTCAGAATTGCACCTTGCAATGCGGAGAAATTACTGTTTGTGCATTTACAATATTCATTGATTTTTGCCATTGAAAAACGTCCAGAAATGATTGAAGCTACTGACTGAATGAAAGGAGCTGGCATCTCACTCTCTTTGAATCTTCTTTATCATGCTAAGAGGAGCAGGAAAAAGCAAAAAATTTCAGAATTGCACCTTGCATTGCGGAGAAATTACTGTTTGTGCATTTACAATATTCATTGATTTTTGCCATTGAAAAACGTCCAGAAATGATTGAAGCTACTGACTGAATGAAAGGAGCTGGCATCTCACTCTCTTTGAATCTTCTTTATCATGCTAAGAGGAGCAGGAAAAAGCAAAAAATTTCACAATTGCACCTTGCAATGCGGAGAAATTACTGTTTGTGCATTTACAATATTCATTGATTTTTGCCATTGAAAAACATCATGTTATTCATATACCAGAAATGATTGAAGCTACTGACTGAATGAAAGTAGCTGGCATCTCACTCTCTTTGAATCGTCTTTATCATGCTAAGAGGAGCAGGAAAAAGCAAAAAATTTCAGAATTGCACCTTGCAATGCGGAGAAATTACTGTTTGTGCATTTACAATATTCATTGATTTTTGCAATTGAAAAACGTCCAGAAATGATTGAAGCTACTGACTGAATGAAAGGAGCTGGCATCTCACTCTCTTTGAATCATGTTTATCATGCTAAGAGGAACAGGAAAAAGCAAAAAATTTCAGAATTGCACCTTGCAATGCGGAGAAATTACTGTTTGTGCATTTACAATATTCATTGATTTTTGCCATTGAAAAACGTCCAGAAATGATTGAAGCTACTGACTGAATGAAAGGAGCTGGCATCTCACTCTCTTTGAATCTTCTTTATCATGCTAAGAGGAGCAGGAAAAAGCAAAAAATTTCAGAATTGCACCTTGCAATGCGGAGAAATTACTGTTTGTGCATTTACAATATTCATTGATTTTTGCCATTGAAAAACATCCAGAAATGATTGAAGCTACTGACTGAATGAAAGGAGCTGGCATCTCACTCTCTTTGAATCTTCTTTATCATGCTAAGAGGAGCAGGAAAAAGCAAAAAATTTCAGAATTGCACCTTGCAATGCGGAGAAATTACTGTTTGTGCATTTACAATATTCATTGATTTTTGCCATTGAAAAACATCATGTTATTCATATACCAGAAATGATTGAAGCTACTGACTGAATGAAAGGAGCTGGCATCTCACTCTCTTTGAATCTTCTTTATCATGCTAAGAGGAGCAGGAAAAAGTAAAAAATTTCAGAATTGCACCTTGCAATGCGGAGAAATTACTGTTTGTGCATTTATAATATTCAATGATTTTTGCCATTGAAAAACGTCCAGAAATGATTGAAGCTACTGACTGAACGAAAGGAGCTGGCATCTCACTCTGAATCTTCTTTATCATGCTAAGAGGAGCAGGAAAAAGCAAAAAATTTCAGAATTGCACCTTGCAATGCGGAGAAATTACTGTTTGTGCATTTACAATATTCATTGATTTTTGCCATTGAAAAACGTCCAGAAATGATTGAAGCTACTGACTGAATGAAAGGAGCTGGCATCTCATTCTCTTTGAATCTTCTTTATCATGCTAAGAGGAGCAGGAAAAAACAAAAAAATTCAGAATTGCACCTTGCAATGCGGAGAAATTACTGTTTGTGCATTTACAATATTCATTGATTTTTGCCATTGAAAAACATCATGTTATTCATATACCAGAAATGTTTGAAGCTAATGACTGAATGAAAGGAGCTGACATCTCACTCTCTTTGAATCTTCTTTATCATGCTAAGAGGAGCAGGAAAAAGCAAAAAATTTCAGAATTGCACCTTGCAATGCAGAGAAATTACTGTTTGTGCATTTACAATATTCATTGATTTTTGCCATTGAAAAACGTCCAGAAATGATTGAAGCTACTGACTGAATGAAAGGAGCTGGCATCTCACTCTCTTTGAATCTTCTTTATCATGCTAAGAGGAGCAGGAAAAAGCAAAAAATTTCAGAATTGCACCTTGCAATGCGGAGAAATTACTGTTTGTGCATTTACAATATTCATTGATTTTTGCCATTGAAAAACATCATGTTATTCATATACCAGAAATGTTTGAAGCTACTGACTGAATGAAAGGAGCTGGCATCTCACTCTCTTTGAATCTTCTTTATCATGCTAAGAGGAGCAGGAAAAAGCAAAAAATTTCAGAATTGCACCTTGCAATGCGGAGAAATTACTGTTTGTGCATTTACAATATTCATTGATTTTTGCCATTGAAAAACATGTTATTCATATATCAGAAATGTTTGAAGCTACTGACTGAATGAAAGGAGCTGGCATCTCACTCTCTTTGAATCTTCTTTATCATGCTAAGAGGAGCAGGAAAAAGCAAAAAATTTCAGAATTGCACCTTGCAATGTGGAGAAATTACTGTTTGTGCATTTACAATATTCATTGATTTTTACCATTGAAAAACGTCCAGAAATGATTGAAGCTACTGACTGAATGAAAGTAGCTGGCATCTCACTCTCTTTGAATCTTCTTTATCATGCTAAGAGGAGCAGGAAAAAGCAAAAAATTTCAGACTTGCACCTTGCAATGCGGAGAAATTACTGTTTGTGCATTTACAATATTCATTGATTTTTGCCATTGAAAAACATCATGTTATTCATATACAAGAAATGTTTGAAGCTACTGACTGAATGAAAGGAGCTGGCATCTCACTCTCTTTGAATCTTCTTTATCATGCTAAGAGGAGCAGGAAAAAGCAAAAAATTTCAGAATTGCACCTTGCAATGCGGAGAAATTACTGTTTGTGCATTTACAATATTCATTGATTTTTGCCATTGAAAAACGTCCAGAAATGATTGAAGCTACTGACTGAATGAAAGGAGCTGGCATCTCACTCTCTTTGAATCTTCTTTATCATGCTAAGAGGAGCAGGAAAAAGCCAAAAATTTCAGAATTGCACCTTGCAATGCGGAGAAATTACTGTTTGTGCATTTACAATATTCATTGATTTTTGCCATTGAAAAACGTCCAGAAATGATTGAAGCTACTGACTGAATGAAAGGAGCTGGCATCTCACTCTCTTTGAATCTTCTTTATCATGCTAAGAGGAGCAGGAAAAAGCAAAAAATTTCAGAATTGCACCTTGCAATGCGGAGAAATTACTGTTTGTGCATTTACAATATTCATTGATTTTTGCCATTGAAAAACATGTTATTCATATACCAGAAATGTTTGAAGCTACTGACTGAATGAAAGGAGCTGGCACCTCACTCTCTTTGAATCTTCTTTATCATGCTAAGAGGAGCGGGAAAAAGCAAAAAATTTCGGAATTGCACCTTGCAATGCGGAGAAATTACTGTTTGTGCATTTACAATATTCATTGATTTTTGCCATTGAAAAACGTCCAGAAATGATTGAAGGTACTGACTGAATGAAAGGAGCTGGCATCTCACTCTCTTTGAATCTTCTTTATCATGCTAAGAGGAGCAGGAAAAAGCAAAAAATTTCAGAATTGCACCTTGCAATGCGGAGAAATTACTGTTTGTGTATTTACAATATTCATTGATTTTTGCCATTGAAAAACGTCCAGAAATGATTGAAGCTACTGACTGAATGAAAGGAGCTGGCATCTCACTCTCTTTGAATCTTCTTTATCATGATAAGAGGAGCAGGAAAAAGCAAAAAATTTCAGAATTGCACCTTGCAATGCGGAGAAATTACAGTTTGTGCATTTACAATATTCATTGATTTTTGCCATTGAAAAACATCCAGAAATGATTGAAGCTACTGACTGAATGAAAGGAGCTGGCATCTCACTCTCTTTGAATCTTCTTTATCATGCTAAGAGGAGCAGGAAAAAGCAAAAAATTTCAGAATTGCACCTTGCAATGCGGAGAAATTACTGTTTGTGCATTTACAATATTCATTGATTTTTGCCATTGAAAAACATCATGTTATTCATATACCAGAAATGTTTGAAGCTACTGACTGAATGAAAGGAGCTGGCATCTCACTCTCTTTGAATCTTCTTTATCATGCTAAGAGGAGCAGGAAAAAGCAAAAAATTTCAGAATTGCACCTTGCAATGTGGAGAAATTACTGTTTGTGCATTTACAATATTCATTGATTTTTACCATTGAAAAACGTCCAGAAATGATTGAAGCTACTGACTGAATGAAAGTAGCTGGCATCTCACTCTCTTTGAATCTTCTTTATCATGCTAAGAGGAGCAGGAAAAAGCAAAAAATTTCAGAATTGCACCTTGCAATGCGGAGAAATTACTGTTTGTGTATTTACAATATTCATTGATTTTTGCCATTGAAAAACGTCCAGAAATGATTGAAGCTACTGACTGAATGAAAGGAGCTGGCATCTCACTCTCTTTGAATCTTCTTTATCATGCTAAGAGGAGCAGGAAAAAGCAAAAAATTTCAGAATTGCACCTTGCAATGCGGAGAAATTACAGTTTGTGCATTTACAATATTCATTGATTTTTGCCATTGAAAAACATCCAGAAATGATTTAAGCTACTGACTGAATGAAAGGAGCTGGCATCTCACTCTCTTTGAATCTTCTTTATCATGCTAAGAGGAGCAGGAAAAAGCAAAAAATTTCAGAATTGCACCTTGCAATGCGGAGAAATTACTGTTTGTGCATTTACAATATTCATTGATTTTTGCCATTGAAAAACATCATGTTATTCATATACCAGAAATGTTTGAAGCTACTGACTGAATGAAAGGAGCTGGCATCTCACTCTCTTTGAATCTTCTTTATCATGCTAAGAGGAGCAGGAAAAAGCAAAAAATTTCAGAATTGCACCTTGCAATGTGGAGAAATTACTGTGCATTTACAATATTCATTGATTTTTACCATTGAAAAACGTCCAGAAATGATTGAAGCTACTGACTGAATGAAAGTAGCTGGCATCTCACTCTCTTTGAATCTTCTTTATCATGCTAAGAGGAGCAGGAAAAAGCAAAAAATTTCAGACTTGCACCTTGCAATGCGGAGAAATTACTGTTTGTGCATTTACAATATTCATTGATTTTTGCCATTGAAAAACATCATGTTATTCATATACCAGAAATGTTTGAAGCTACTGACTGAATGAAAGGAGCTGGCATCTCACTCTCTTTGAATCTTCTTTATAATGCTAAGAGGAGCAGGAAAAAGCAAAAAATTTCAGAATTGCACCTTGCAATGCGGAGAAATTACTGTTTGTGCATTTACAATATTCATTGATTTTTGCCATTGAAAAACATCATGTTATTCATATACCAGAAATGTTTGAAGCTACTGACTGAATGAAAGGAGCTGGCATCTCACTCTCTTTGAATCTTCTTTATCATGCTAAGAGGAGCAGGAAAAAGCAAAAAATTTCAGAATTGCACCTTGCAATGTGGAGAAATTACTGTGCATTTACAATATTCATTGATTTTTACCATTGAAAAACGTCCAGAAATGATTGAAGCTACTGACTGAATGAAAGTAGCTGGCATCTCACTCTCTTTGAATCTTCTTTATCATGCTAAGAGGAGCAGGAAAAAGCAAAAAATTTCAGACTTGCACCTTGCAATGCGGAGAAATTACTGTTTGTGCATTTACAATATTCATTGATTTTTGCCATTGAAAAACATCATGTTATTCATATACCAGAAATGTTTGAAGCTACTGACTGAATGAAAGGAGCTGGCATCTCACCCTCTTTGAATCTTCTTTATCATGCTAAGAGGAGCAGGAAAAAGCAAAAAATTTCAGAATTGCACCTTGCAATGCGGAGAAATTACTGTTTGTGCATTTACAATATTCATTGATTTTTGCCATTGAAAAACGTCCAGAAATGATTGAAGCTACTGACTGAATGAAAGGAGCTGGCATCTCACTCTCTTTGAATCTTCTTTATCATGCTAAGAGGAGCAGGAAAAAGCAAAAAATTTCAGAATTGCACCTTGCAATGCGGAGAAATTACTGTTTGTGCATTTACAATATTCATTGATTTTTGCCATTGAAAAACATGTTATTCATATACCAGAAATGTTTGAAGCTACTGACTGAATGAAAGGAGCTGGCACCTCACTCTCTTTGAATCTTCTTTATCATGCTAAGAGGAGCGGGAAAAAGCAAAAAAATTCAGAATTGCACCTTGCAATGCGGAGAAATTACTGTTTGTGCATTTACAATATTCATTGATTTTTGCCATTGAAAAACGTCCAGAAATGATTGAAAGTACTGACTGAATGAAAGGAGCTGGCATCTCACTCTCTTTGAATCTTCTTTATCATGCTAAGAGGAGCAGGAAAAAGCAAAAAATTTCAGAATTGCACCTTGCAATGCGGAGAAATTACTGTTTGTGCATTTACAATATTCATTGATTTTTGCCATTGAAAAACATGTTATTCATATACCAGAAATGTTTGAAGCTACTGACTGAATGAAAGGAGCTGGCACCTCACTCTCTTTGAATCTTCTTTATCATGCTAAGAGGAGCGGGAAAAAGCAAAAAAATTCAGAATTGCACCTTGCAATGCGGAGAAATTACTGTTTGTGCATTTACAATATTCATTGATTTTTGCCATTGAAAAACGTCCAGAAATGATTGAAAGTACTGACTGAATGAAAGGAGCTGGCATCTCACTCTCTTTGAATCTTC